>NW_025336495.1:269793-331277 GCF_004798865.1 Varanus komodoensis | reverse complement strand
GAAGGCTTTTTCTAAATCACCCTCTTTTCCATGGAACTTTAACCCTATATTAGGGTTACGGGGTTGAAGCAGGGCAGGGTTAGGGTTAGGGAAACTAGGGGTCCTAGCATGATTCTGAGGGTTGGGATGAGTTTAGAATGGGCAGAAATGATGAGCTGCACGCAAAAACCTACTCAAGGAAGGCTTTTTCTAAATCACCCTCTTTTCCATGGAACTTTAACCCTATATAAGGGTTACGGGGTTGAAGCAGGGCAGGGTTAGGGTTAGGGAAACTAGGGGTCCTAGCATGATTCTGAGGGTTGGGATGAGTTTAGAATGGGCAGAAATGATGAGATGCACGCAAAAACCTACTCAAGGAAGGCTTTTTCTAAATCACCCTCTTTTCCATGGAACTTTAACCCTACATTAGGGTTACGGGGTTGAACCAGGGTAGGGTTCGGGTTAGAGAAAGTAGGGGTCCTGGCATGATTCTGATGGTTGGAATTTGTTTAGGATGTGCAGAAATGATGAGCTGCGCCAAACAAGCTTCTCAACGAGGGCTTTTTCTAAATCACCCTCTTTTCAATGGAACTTTAACCCTATATTAGGGTTACGGGGTTGAACCAGGGCAGGGTTAGGGTTAGGGAAACTAGGGGTCCTAGCATGATTCTGATGGTTGGGATGAGTTTAGAATGGGCAGAAATGATGAGCTGCGCCAAACAAGCTTCTCAACGAGGGCTTTTTCTAAATCACCCTCTTTTCAATGGAACTTTAACCCTATATTAGGGTTACGGGGTTGAAGCAGGGCAGGGTTAGGGTTAGGGAAACTAGGGGTCTTAGCATGATTCTGATGGTTGGGATGAGTTTAGAATGGGCAGAAATGATGAGCTGCACAGAAAAACCTACTCAAGGAAGGCTTTTTCTAAATCACCCTCATTTCAATGGAACTTTAACCCAATATTAGGGTTAGAGGTGTGAACCAGGGTAGGGTTAGGGTTAGGGAAACTAGGGGTCCTGGCATGTTTCTGATGGTTGGAATGAGTTTAGAATGGGCAGAAATGATGAGCTGCACAGAAAAACCTACTCAAGGAGGGCTTCTTCATTGCCCATGAAATTTTCCACGGAATTTCAACCCAATATTAGGGTTCGGGTGTGAACCAGGGTATGGTTAGGGTGCGGAAAACTAGGTGTCCTGGCGTGATTCTGATGGTTGGAATGTGTTTAGCATGGGCAGAAATGATGAGCTACACAGAAAAATCTACTGAAGGAGGGTTCTTCATCATTGTCCTACTTTCCATGGAATTTCAACCCTATGTTAGGGTTAGGGACCCCGAGGGTGTGGAATGGGCTTCCACGGGAGGTGGCTGAGGCCCCATCGGTGCGGGTGTTCAAGGACAGGCTGGACATGCACATGGTGGGCATGTCGTGAGCGGAGCCGGCTGGAGCCGGGGGTCAGACTAGATGGCCCGGGAGGTCCCTTCCGACTCGCTCTGCTTCTGTGTTTCTATTGGCCCACGGTGGCATTCACATACTTCATGCATCTGAGGCAATCTATGGAAGGCGATAGCAACTTCAGCTCTTTGCACTCACAAAGCACAAGTCCCGTAATGAAGCCATGGTCCGATTACGGTCTCCCCCTCTGCCACGCTCACTAAAAGCTTGTGTGTGAGAAGCAGAGTGTGTCAGGGCATGAGGTCTCCTCTCAGCCTTGCTGATGCGGGGAAAAGCCTCCAACACCAACGAGGTGAGTAATTCTGGGGATGGACACAGGATTTCCTGAGGATGTGCATGAGCAGCAGGGAGGGGGGAGCGCTGCCCCAAGCGGGGGGGAGGTTGAGGCAGCCTCAGGGGCCGTAGTTCTGCACCGTGGGCCTGCTGCTCCTTCAGAGACGGAGAACCTCTGAGAAGGGAACAACAGAAGGGGCCACAGCCCTTGAAAAGTGGCCGCACGGTGCGCTCTCAAGCCTACTCTGCATTCCCGCTCAAAGAACACCCCATTCATCACTTTCAAGCAGAAGTGGCTCGCTTGCCGTGTGGGACAAAAGGAGCAACAATGGCTGAGTCTGCAGCCAGCCAGCCAGCCGCAAACTGACACATTGGCTCACTGTTCCAGCTCACTGGGGAAGAAAGGAATTTCTGTATAAATCACACCAACCATCAGGTTTCTCACTTCCTGTCCACAGGACTTCCCGACTCCCCGAACACAGCAGAATGAAGGGACTTTTATATATATATTTTGAAAAGTGGGAGAAGAAAAAACATCTAAAAAGTTTTAAAAGAGTCTCTTTCAGCTAATAATGAAGTGAACAGTATATTAAGAAGGAAAACATTCAGCATTAACTTTGGAGGAGAAAGACAGAAAACCTTTTCATAATGCCCTGGCCACAAAACAACAACTGCCAGTTAAATCGGCTCCATTCCCCGGTTACTGCCAACACAAACTCAGGGGCAGGCCTACGAGAACGTTTGAACTAGTGTCTTCCCCTTTTCCCACCCCACTAATATAGATATATATTTTTAAAATACTCAGGAAGACTGAAGGTGCCAGCCATAAGCTTCATGGCACCACTTCAGCTGGCGCCAGAGAGTAAGCGGTCTCCATTCTGAGCTCCAGACATGGCAGTGGAATTATGAACAGAAAGCTGCCCGCACCCTCTCGCTTCACGCCTTAGTGCGCCTTTGCTAGGGGCTGCTGGTCAGACCGTCTAAGAAACCCTCACAGTCACTGCACTTACACCCGTGCAAATGGTGTCTGAGCCCTTTGCTCACAAAAACCGCCATGGGTGAGGGAGAAGCACTGGGAAGAGACGCTCTTCTGGGACGAAGCTCCAGTGTACTGATGTCCACCCAGGGATGGCAATCTTGGGTGGGAAACAGAGCTCTCAAGTATGCAAACTGTCGTTTCACACGCCGCCTAATTATAATCCTTAAAGGTAAAGGTTTCCTCTTGACGTCAAGTCCAGTCATGCCTGACTCTCGGGGGCAGTGCTCATCTCCGTTTCCCGGCCGAGGGAGCCAGTGCTTGTCCGCAGACAGTCTCCGTGGTCATGGGGCCGGCATGACTAAACACCGAAGTGCACGGAACACTGTGACCTGCCCACCAAAGTGGCACCTTTTTATCTACCTGCATTTGCATGCTTTCGAACTGCAAGGTTGGCAGGAGCTGGGACGGAGCAACGGGAACTCACCCCGTTGTGCAGATTCGAACTGGCAACCTTTCGATCAACCAGCCCAGCAGCACAGCGGTTTAAACCACTGAGCCACCTGCAGTCCCTATAATCCTTGGGACAACCCAATCAAGCCAGCTGGTATTAAACTCCGTGTTCCAGATGAAGGAACTGCAGCTGTGCAGGCCTATTCAGAGCTGTGTTGCATGATGGCTCAATAAACCTCCATGTTCACTGGCTGCCTGTCAGTTCCTGGAGGAAATCAGCTGCTTTCACACGCCGCTCTACACAGGCTTCTATGGCCCGTGAGCTGCAGTCACTCGCTTAATTCTCGGTGCTGCGAATGGAATGGTCAGCTGCGACTCACTGTGCTTCCTGAAGCCACCAGATGTGGCTGACAGGCAGAACATCAAGACACACATGCCCTCAGGATGTTGCCATGGAAAATGCTGCATCATGCTATAGAGTCATGGAAAGAGTAGTGTTGATTTGAATAAACAAGGTCCTACTTTTTTGTTACAGAGAGGATTTCAAAGTAATACACTTCATAATGTGCTCAAAACAAAAGAGCTAGCTGAGAACGGTCTTACTGGCATGCCTTCAGCCCCTTTCCATCATCTCCCGGCCCACCTACCCAGTGCTCCTAAATCATCTTCCATCGTCTCTGGAAGCATTTGGAATTCTACAAATGCAAAAGCAGCTCCTTAAAACAATTTATATATTAGATATTCAACCTAAACCATGTCCTCGAAGGCAGAAAGATTCAGATATACAAAATCTCAGCAATTCTTTCAAATTACGGGAGTTTTTGATCATTAATACATCCTGGGGAAATAGAGACGGGCTCTGAGTAGGAAGATGAGGAGGCGAAAAGAGTCAGCTCACAAGGAAAGACAAAGCGATGGACGCACGACAGACAAGGGTCTGCTGCCACCTTCTGCCTTCCACGGTTTCACACCCTTCAACCTGGGAATGCCTCTATCCCCTGGCAGAGGTTGTCTGCACCAGCCACCCAACCTGATGCTCCCAGGCTGGACTGCAACTACCGCACTTGCCAGACAGCATCACTAATGACATTTTACAAATTCCAATTCTGTAGCAAGAGCAGGAGATTTTTGCAACCTCTGAAAATGATTTGTCTTTTTTTACTTTGGAACCCTTGTTGCTGTTGCAAGTCGCAAAGTCGTGCCCGACCCATCACGATCCCAAGGACAACATTCCTCCAGGCTCTCCTGTCTTCCACCATCGCCTGGAGGCCACCCAACCCCATGCCCACTGCCCCAGGGACCCCATCCAGCCACCTCATCCTCTGCCGCCCCTTCTCCTTTTGCCGTCAATCAATCCCACTGTCAGGATCTTCTCCAAAGTTTGGAACCCTAGGGAAAGTCAAAGGCAGAAGAATTGAAAAAGCAAATATGAGATGGATCTATTCACAGAAACATAGAAACACAGAAACAGAACAAGTCAGAAGGCGTCTCCCGAGCCATCTAGTTTGACCCCCGGCTCCAGCTGGCTCTGCTCATGACATGCCCACCATGTGCATGTCCAGAGCCTATCCTCAAACACCCTCACCGATGGGACCATGAATGCCATTGAGTCCAACCCGCTGCTGTTGCAGGACACCAAGTTACACCATCCCACTCAGGTGGCTGCCCAGGTTCTTTTCAAATGTCTCTAGTGTGGGAGAGCCCACCACCTCTCTAGGCAGCTGGTTCCACTGTCGTATTGTTCTGACAGTGAGGAAGCTTTTCCTGATGTCCAGCCTGAATCCAGGTTGTCACAACTTGAATTTATTTTTCCGTGTCCTATTCTCTTGCATCAGCAGAAAGAGATCTTGACCTTCCTCTTTGTGACAGCCTTTGGGGTACTTACAGAGGGAGATCATGCCCCACTCAGTCTTCTCAAGGCTGAGCATGCCCAGTTTCCTCCATCTCTCCTCATAGGGCAGTGTTTCCAAATCCTGGATCAGTTCTGCTGCCCTCCACTGGACCCTTTCTAATTTACCTGCATCTTTCTTAAATCTTGGTGTCCAGAACTGGACACAGGATTCCAGGTGAGGGCTGACTAGTGAGGAGTATAGAGGAACGACTTCTCGTGATTTGGAAGTCATACTTCTGTTAATGCGTCCCAAAAGAGCATTTGCCCTTTTGGTGGCTGCACCGTATCGTTGGCTCATGCTTGGCCTATTATCCACAATTACTCCAAGATCTTTTCTTTTTCAATTCTGCTGAGCCACGTGTTCCCCATCTCGTATCGATGCCTTTGGTTTCTTTTCCCAGGTGGAGGGCACTTGTCCTTGCTGAACCTCATCCTGCTGCTTTCAGCCCAGTGTTCATGTTTATCAAGATCGCCCTGGATCTTCAGTCTGACTCCAAGGGTGCTTGCTATTCCACCCAGCTTGTATCATCTGTACTTCCTCATCTTAATGATTTAGATGAGGAAGTACAAGGAACGATAATCATTAATTGAAGAGCACTGGGCCCAGGTCTGAACCCTGAGGCATCCCACTAGCTACCTCCATCCAATTTGAGAAAGTGCCATTGATGAGCACTCTTTGTGACCGATTTAGCAGCCAATTTGGATCCACCTAATAGTTTCTCTAAAAAGTGAAAATAGTTTCACTTTTTCCTAATTTGCTTATCAGAATGTCATGTGGCACTGTGTTGAGAGCTTTGCTAAAGTCTGGGTAGATTATGTCCACACTGTTTCCTTTGCCCATTTGGGAAGTTACCTAGTCAAAAATGAGATTAAATTACTTGACAGGATAGGCCTTGGGTCAGGAGATACACAGTCTTGACAGAATGGACGCTGAGTCTGCTAACATTTATTTGTTTTCCAGAACAACAACTAGGAACACAACAGTTCCAAGAACGTTCTTGGATCTTACTTCCCACCTCCGGTCCTGCAGATAGCAAAGGAAAACAATACTGGCTCCAAATAAAGTGAGTTACTAGGGCTGGGTTAACGGAGGCCCCTTCACAGCAAGTGAAGTGCGATGAGGAACTATCTTCTTTTCATCAGAAACTTCTGTACAGGACCCAAGCAGAGCAACGTCGAGACAAATGTGGTGCTTACTTATCTATAAAAGCAGCACAAAATCTTCTTAATTCAGAGTGCTTCAACTGAAGCAGGACTTCCAAATCCGAGGACACCATGGATGGCCGTCGTGAAGTGGGCTTTCCTCCATTATAGATCAGTTCCTTTCCTTCTGCACAGCTGGATTCTGAAATGACCAACACACCATGTCATGGAACTCCCTTACATACCATTGCTAAGACCTGAGGACTTTTACTATTCGAAATGGTGAGATCTGGGAGTTGGTGTCTTGCCAAAGTCCCAAACTCTTATAGCAGTACAACAGAGTGCTTAATGACACATGCCGTGTGAAAAAGCACCTAAATTGGCACTTTTATTTGGAAGGAAAAACAGCTGAATGGATGAGAAGCAAGCCCACGATAGAAATCTCTCATTTTGCCTGACTTTTTGGGAGAAGGGATCCACAACCAGGACCTCCCTCTCCCTCTGCCAGAGCAGCTACTTCTCCTTCATGCTCTGCCACTGGAGTCAGGCAGGGCAATGCACACTCGAGCGAAGGCAGCCCCTCCTCCTGCCTCTTCTGGTTCATTCTTTCTGGGCAAAAAGCAGGCAAGATTGGGCCCCCAACACCCCCAGAGAAAGCACCAGCAGCTGCTTCTGCCCACTTGTCCCAACACCCTAGCTGGCATCGTTCAAAAGGCCAGCTGCCTCACTCACCCGCACTCTCCCTAAGCGATGCGGTGGCGGCGACCGGACCCAACGAGCACCATCTTCTTCACACCCAGGTGAAGTGCACAGACAAAGGCTGCACACTGTTCTTCTAGGAAATGGCTGCCCCTTGCTTCCTGGTGCCTTCCTTCTCCTATGTACAATCCAGCAAAAAAGGGGGGGGGAGCCTGCCCCCCTTGCTCCTTTACTCCAGACAGCAATGTTAATCCCCGTCTTTCCTACTGCATCAGCTGAAGGGACAGGATGCAGAAGCTTCTGCCTGCTTGCTTGTCCTCTCTCACCAAGTGGCGATGGAAGTGGATTAAGTGCCCACATGAGACCACGCTAGACAAAGCTCACAGGGGAGCGAAGGAGTTACGAGCAACTGCTCCTTCGGAGATTCATAATGGGCATCCCCGCCGAGGGAAACAGCGGCAAGTGAACAGGCAGAAGCGTCTGCCCTCGTTGTGCCTCTGGGAAGCACTGCAGGCCCAGCCCACCCTGCTGCAGTGCTCCGAGGGAAAGCCAGAAAGAGAAAGCGTGAGCAGCCACTTTCTTCTCATGCTTGCACACTTTCCCGCTCCCTCCTGGAAGTGGCGTAACTCAGAAAGGCAGGTTGCGTCCCTACAACTGTCCTTCGAGTGGCCATTTGTGCATTCATGCACATGAGTGCCGCGCCTGCGCAGTGCCTGGAGCCGGGAAGATTCAAAAGATTTAATGGTTTTTGGCAGGAACTCCGCCCCCCCGCCCCATAGTATAAAAGGTGGCGTGCCCGCCATTTCCCCAGTCAGCTGAAGACCATCCATTAGCCCCCAGGTGGAGGCTGTCAGAACTACACATTCATCATCATCATGTCATATAGACAAACGTGCTCTCATAGGGAGCACATGACATAAATATGCATATATGCAAATTGTATCATAGCAAAGTGGCAGAAAAAGAGAAGAGTAACAATAGAAGGGTTTATTCTAATTTTTTTTTTGGTCTTTTTTATGGGGGAAGGTGTAGGAGTTTAGAAAAACTTCTAAACAGGGGAGGGGAAAAGTAAGTTACCTTGGAGAGGAGATCTTAATGAGGGCTCTAACGAGAGAAAAGAGGAACAATACAGTGGTACCTCAGCTCACAAACGCCTCAGTTCATGACCAAATCGGGTCACAAACAGAAATTTCTGGAAAATTTGGCCTTAGGTCGTGAACTCTACATCAGGGGACGATCGTGATTGCGCCCGTCTCCCCCCCACCCCAGCGCACCCGTCTATGGCTGCAATTGCGTTCTTGCGGGGAACATGGGCGTGACTGCGGTCATGTGGGGGGGGGAGATGGCCATGATCTTTGTTGTTCTTTGTCACTTTGCTTTAAATTTTTGTGATAAAAAAATAGTTACAGAACGGATTAACCTTATATACATTGAACCTTATGGGGAAATTTGACTTGGCTCACGACCAATTTGGGTCACGACCAGAGTCCCGGAACGGATTAAGTTCGTGAGCCAAGGTACCACCGTAGAAGGTTTTAGAACAAACAGTGAGTATGTCTACGGCACAGAGACAAAAGGCTCGAGGAACAGCGAACGGTGGTCGCAAGAAGACTGGGGAAACGGCGGGCACTATGGGGGGAGAGGTGTGGAGTTCCCACCAAAACCCGTTAAAGCTTTTGAATCTTCCCAGCTACAGGTACTGCACAGGCGCAGCACCCGTATGTGTGATGCACAGAGGCCACGATGCAGAACAAGCATTATTGGAAAGGCCTTCCTGCTGGCACATTCGTTCCCCCCATCTGGCTCTTTTCCAGGCTGTGCTGCAGAATAGAGAAAATGAGAGGCCGATACTACCCTTTGATTACCTCTCCTTATCAACTGGCTGCTTTTCCTTGAAGGTAGGAGTGACATTATTAAACCCCCCCTTTCAAATAAGTGTTTATCATTGTGTGTAGTGAATGGCAAGATTTCACAAGTCAAAATCTTTAACAGGAAAGACAAACACCAATACTCAGACAAAAACTATTCCAAAGAACTACAAATTAAGAGCACAACACAAAACTATCTCCTGCAAGTACCAGAAAACACATTCTCGCCTCTACCATTGCTCAGTTACCCATCTCCTACCTCGTGTCTAACCTCCCCCAAATTGTGAGCCTGCAGCTCCCACATCTGTGGCTTTGAATTATGGGCACTGCTGCCTAATACATCTGGGGAGCACCAGGCAGGACAAGGCCGCATGGTAAAATACGCACCTCCAACTCCATGAGTGGGCAGGGAAAGCATTAGGCCCCTGCCATGCCACTTCACCATCCACCTCTCCAGACTGATTTTCAGAAGAGAAGGCTTCAGCGACTGATGCTGGAGCCAACCCTCAGCCTTCCTGTCCCTCCCCCAGGAGCCCTCCCAGTATCCCAGCTGCCTTAAAACTCCACAGTTCTACCTAAGGGGATGCCAAGCTGAAGCTTCTCAAGCAGTGCGAGCCAGGTGCATTTGGCACCTCGCTAAAGAGAGTGACTGAAGCCGGCACTGTCATGCCGGCTTCGACTCCTCTTGACAATCCTGTGCTATGACAGGCTGAGAAACAACCAGGGCAGCTGCAAAGGTGGCTTGCTCAGTGGCAAACAAGGCTCTAGCCCAAGAAACCTACTGTGACCGTCTTTGAATGCATCAAGTTTAAAGTCTTTCCATGAGCTAATCAAAAAGTCATTCTGAGGAGCATTTGATCAGTTCGCCTCTTTCATTCCCATCCAGTGGCTACACAATCAAAAAAGGCGGCTCAGGAACAACACAGGTGAAAGGGGGTGAACTGGCTTCGAAGAGAGGCTGCTGCTTCAGGTATAAGGACAGCATTGCTACTGCTGCTACTGGGACATTTTGCCAAACCCAGTTTTCTGCCTTCAAGCTCATTTCTGGAAGCAGCTAACCTAATTACCCATGTTCGGAGACTTTTACCCTGAATTTTACACTTGACTCCCCTCACCCTAAACTTTTACGTCTGAACACTTATGCCGGCAAAACTTTCAATTGTAGTCTCTTTATATCTTTGGCTAGAACAAATGGAAGGACTCTGTGCTGAAGAGTCTGCACCGGGAGGCAGCAAAGTCAAGGGTGTCCCCTTTGGACTCTTGCCCAAAGCCAGCTTTCAGGATCAGAAACGGTTCTCAAGAATTCCTTCTGCCACAAGAAGATGTGCTTTCCCACTGTTGTCTGTCTTATCTCCCCATCACTCCTCTGGTAGCCAACTAGTAGCAGAGAGCGGGATAAAACGGGGAGGCACGTCTTATGTGCTGAAAAATGCCATGATGTCTTATAGTGCAAGCGTTTCATCTTTTTTACAACCCTCACTAACAACCTTTTCATAACGAGGGTTAGAAGTGGAAGAGAAGAGCTGCGAGATGAGTATGGGGGATCGGAGGAAGCTGGGGATTTAGGAGCACAGATTAGAGCCACCCACCTAGAAGTCGAGGAACTCCTCAGGGCACTGGCCATAATGAATGCGCCAGGCCCTGATGGGTTACACCCGAGGGCACTTAAGGAGTTGGCGGAGGAACTCTCACGTCTGCTGGTCTCCATTTTTGAGGCCTCCTGGAGAATGGGTGAGGTTCCAGAGGACTGGAGGATGGTGTCAAGTCCCAATCTTCAAAAAGCATAGAGGGACATGGGGAATTACAGACTGGCTAGCTTTGATAAGGGAAGACACTAACAGACCCAAGTGAGACTGCGATTACGAAGTGCCCTTAAGCCACAAACAGTATGTTGGGAATGGGGTCTAACAAGCAACAATGGCCCTGAAAACACAATCACCCTCCCTCTGTATAACTTAGAATCTGAGAATAATAGAGTTGGGAAGCGGCCAGAAAGCCATCGGGTTCAACCCCCTCCTACTGCAGGACTCCAAGTTATACCATCGCCTTTGCTTTTAATTAGACAATTTCCGAGATGAAAAAGAGAAAAGGGTAGGGAAAACACGATAGCCCAGAATCTAACCTAACTCTCCTAAGAACTAGTGCCAAAAGGACTTTACCGGAAATGATTAATTCTGCTCTTCCGTAGGAGGCAGAACCAAGGCCGAAAGGGGTTCGTTCCTTTCCTATGGGACTCAGCTTGTGTTGTCTTGCCTTTTGCAGAAGTGGGAGCGAATCCTTTCCTCCCTCCCCTCTGAATAGCAAATGGCCAACCACCTTTTGCCGCCTGCTCCACACCACCTTTCTTCTTTTCCCAAGAATTTCAGTAAAGAGCAAGTGGCAAGCATAACCCTTAAGCCCACGCCCTGCATACAACAATAACCTTCCAGCAATGCAAGCCACAGTATGAAACCCAGTACTACTAAGAACAGAAGATTAGTTTCCACTCAATATGCCCATCACAACCTACTTTGATTTCATAGCCTTGAAGGCCTTCACACAGCTCTGTCTCTTTGAGATAAAAACTTATCCAATGAGATGGCAAATGTTGTTTCCTAAACTTGACTAAGGACCACCTGATGTATCACGGCCTGAGGTTATTCCAAATAGCAGTGATGAAATGAATGGAATCACAATTAAGGAAGGCTGCTCGTACATGAGAGCAAAGGCGATTCAAAGGCATTATAGCAATGTGCGAGGCAGACCCACAGGGCTTCTTCCGTCGGACAGCTGCTTGCATTTGGCAAAGGAGCAGGCACAAATGAGCTTTTTTTTCAGACTGGCCTTGTGCTTAACTCCCAAGCAAAAGGTCCCCTTTTAAACTCTACTATTGGAATCATGAGAGAGAAATGCCTCCCCAAAAGGCTGGCTCCCAAGCTCTGTCTTACAGACGTGCAGCGGGGTTTATCAGAGTTTCTTTTTTAGCTCCCGGGATCACAGCAGCTGCTGCTGGTCTGTAGCCCAGACACAGTCATTGCCACCCCACCGACAATTCCTGCCAGCGGATGACAGGGCTTGCCTGCAGGACAGCCCGCTCTGGCAGGCCGATCTTGGAAGCGGCGCCACGATCCCACCCGAGCGCAACAGACACTGCTCAAGGGGGCACAGAGCACGCCTTCCTAATCGCGTCCAACAGCAAGGGGCTGCTGCTCTAGTCAACTTCTATCCAGGCACTGGCCACGGTCAGTGTTCTTCTCTCTGGCTGAAGAGCCATCCTCTTCCTCCTTGCACCCTAACCTGGTGCCCCCAGAAGTGAATTACCACTGACTAGAGGATTTATGGGAGTTGTAGTCCAATACTCTGGATGCCACTGGGTTGGCAAAGGTTGGTTTAACCAGCCCCTCCAGAAAGGACAGCCTGTTGTGTGACTGAGTTTCAAAGCATTCTCCGCAGTTTTCCTGAAAAGCTGGCTGCTTCTGAAGCAGGGCTGAGTAACAAGAAAGGCTTGCTTCCAGGATCCAGAATGTCAGCACTTCAGATAAGGGTGCTGTGTCTCCTAAGCTGCATTCTTTATTCTTTGAAACAGCTGGAGTTCCAAAAAGTACATCTGCAGTACAAAACAGAAACAATTCTATCCTATCATGGTTTCTCTCAGGTATTCTGAGGATTGTAGTTTCGTTAGGATGTTGGGAATTCTTCTAGAAATTCCTACCTCCTCCTTAGTGAATTGCAGTTCCCAGAATTCTGTCGGAAGAAGCAATGTTTAAAGCTAGTTTGAGTCTATGCCCTTATTCCTCCCATGCAACCGTCCCTGTAATATTGAGCTACCCACGTTCCTTACAGATGGTTACGATTAAGACCAAACTAAAAATAACCAAGATCATATGAGGCTATTATAAATTAAAGTGAACCTTAGGAAAGACAGCATCAGCTTTCTACTGTCAGAATCACCCCCTGGATAGTGAAATATGCTCATTTCTGGAGTTGGCATGTCTATCCCAAGTGTGTGCATAAAGGAGGAACAGCTCCCAGGGGAGCCCAGGTGATGCTTAGCCCAAGAGCTAAATGCTATTGTAACAGCAAAGGGGAAAAGATGGCTCAGCTATTCCTCTAAACCACACAAAGATCTCCAGCCTTTGCTAGATTGACTATTTATTGTCCATGACAATGACCACATTTTTATGTCCATAGCTTGTAGTCACTCAGGGTCCTGCGATTCATGCCAAATTAATCATTTTATCTGAATGTGTCTCTGTGAGCAAGTTTCTGAATAAGGCTGGTTCTCTGTCAAGCCCTTTAGAAGAGGCAATCGACAAAGCTCCAGGCACATCTCATCTGACTACCTTCAGTCACAGCAAGCACTTGCACTGAAGGACTCAGCACAAGAAGCTTTCCTCTGCTGGCAAGAATGCAAGGAGAAAATCGTAACAAGGAAAGCACAATTAGCAACAGCAAGCTACCTAACGGAGTAAAGCTTTCAGATGTTCAAAGCATTTTGCATTCATTACCAAGACCCAGTTTCTACAGCCGTTCTGTATGCAGATGGAATGGACTGAGCTTAGGGAGAACAGATTGCCTAAGATCACCTTCGCAAGCTCTGGACCAAGACAAGATTCAAACCAGAGATTTTATTTCAGCTCAGTCTAGACATCAATCAGATGTGAGAAAGACTCAGGAGCATGATATATAATCTGCCTTCACTTCCCTTTGAATCATTTCCACTAGTACATACAGAAGTTAGGGAGGCAAGACTATGCCTTGAGATCCCACTTTCGGGGCGAGTTCAGCAAACTGACCAGGATATCTAGCCTAGTTTAGGGAGGGATGCAGCAATAATCATTAATTGGGGAGAGAGACATGGCAGGCAATATCATCCAGTGGGAACATTCAGCCTCTAGGATGGTTGAAGCAGCTGTCAAGAATCATATCATAAAGTCAGCCTCCTTCTAGCTCTTGTGGTGATCAGCTGGGATGATTAAGAACTATAACTAGGAAAGGGCTTTGTAGAACAACGGCAGCTCAGTCACATTTCTGCCTCACCCCAGAGTAACTGCAGAAGCCAGACACAGTGGCATGTGCTTTACCTGCCAAAACCTGGAGGAATGCCACCGGTGAGACGACGGGGCCTTGGGAAGGCACACCTGTGATGCAACCCGGCACCGTTTAAAGCTTAGGCCCTCAGAGCGACTGCATTACCTTCAAGCCCACTCCTCCAGGAGGAGGACTAGTGGGAGCAAACATCCTGGAGCACATCTGCTTCTCCTTCGCCATATAATCTTTGTAACATCTGAAATATAAAGCAAATTGTTTCAAGGTAAATTTCTGCCTTTAAAAAGTATAAGATTTTGAAACAAAGCCCGAACATATCACCGCTCCCTCGGGAAGGGAAGAACACTCAGGACCGCGTGGTTCTTGCCACTTTTTGTTCTCTCTGTAAGGATCAAACGCCACGGTCTCCAGAACACGTCCTTTACGTTTTGCCATTAAGAAATAAAAAGCAGCCAAGTGATGCAGACTTGAAACACAGAACTTTTCCCAGTTTTGTGAAAGCAAAAACATGGTTTCAACATGTGAGGAGTTGCCAGGAGGCTAAATTCAGGCCTCCAGATATTTTGTGTAGCCCACACTCCATTACCCAATACCCTTTCTTCTAATCTGTTTGTTGTTTCCAGTTTTTTCAGGATTTTTCCTCATCCTAAAAGAATGACATGCTTCTCCCAAAGTTTAGTTACAGGCATAGAGATATTTAAGCTCTAAAGCCTGGACTTTCATGTATTTTTTTACTCTACCCCTTTTGTCTTTGGCTCTGCCCATGACTGGAATGCAGCACCTCAGCTTCTCTGAAACGGACTCTCGCTCTTGCCCCATCTCAGTGCAGCGGAAGGAGGAAAGGCCCGTGTGTGCTGGCAAATAACGTGGAGGCCCACTGAATGCCCTGGAGGGAGCAGCCACGGAAATCAAGGCAGCTGCACCACTGCCACTTTCCAGCACTGCTTCAGGACCTCAGTGCACTGTTCCCAAGCCCATGAAAGCTGGGTAATTTTCCCAGTCTCACCTATGGATTAAGTAACCCGCCTGATGGTTTGACTCTCCACGTACTGCGGGGGGGGGGGGGGGGCTCCACACTGGAAGGGCTTCAAGCTCCTTTTGCTATCTGTTTGTGCCACCTGACACAATTTGGCATGTGATGCCACAAAGGCTCCCCACATTCCTACTGACTCCACTTGCAAGATAATTTAATCATTAGAATACATAGCTTTGAACAGCTGGGATGAACACGCTTAGACCATTTTAGTGTGAGGGGGGTAAAGTGGGAATTCAGTTCAGCTACACAATTATCCTGAGAGGAGTAAAGAAAGAGCTCCCTCACCTGGCCAGCTTTTTCAACTCATTGTTAATATCATTGTTGAAAGGCTGCTCCTTCTGAGCCTTGACCAGAAAATCCCGGGCTCTCTCATACTCTGTCAGAGATAGGCATGCCTAGAGGTTAAGAATACAGTCTTCAGAATGCAATGCATACACTTTGCTCATTCCTCTCAAGAAGCAATTCGTAGCAAGATCTACTCGGGAAGAGCAAGCCAGACCTCTCTGTACATCCCTACTGTTGTATGCAAATGTGATCAAAGACCACCTTGCCTTGAACAATAAGCCAGGATTTCAGAGATATGTGGGCTACTGTTCCTGAGCAACACGCTTGGGCACAATTGCTCCTGCTTAGTTACTGCTAAAGCAAAACCTAACTAGAACACATTCATGGATTTATAAAATATAAACTCTAACCCTTTTTATTCTCCCAGTATTTTAACTGTTAACTTGCTTTAGTTACTGGGTTTATATTTTAACATTGGAGGCTGGGCAACTGTTATTTTTATTTCTAGTTTCAAAATTAATTTGTTGTAAACCATCTCAAGATGTCGAAGTATGGGAAGGTATAGAAAAGTTTTGAACAATTTTGTTAAACAAACAAGCCAGCTATTGAAAACCAACAAGAAATGCTACTTCAGACTCTGGCTGGCTCAAATGCAGTTTGTGTTTCCTTATTACTTTCAAGTTAACAAGTTCTGGTGGCAGAAGTCGGGTGGGAACAACTGGGGAGCACGCACTGACCTGCAGCATCCGTAGCACAAGGCAGAACTGCACAACTCCCTAATTTCCCCCACAGTGGCATCCATTCCACACTCTGGTTTTAGCCCTTGGGACTGGATGTGGGGACTCTGCTCTTCTCAGCAGCCTAGCACCTGCCACGGGTGCGCTTCATGAGAGGGATTCCAAGGGACCACTGTGAACTGGAGGTGGGGGCATCTGAAAAAGCTCTCGGACACACTGGCTCTTCTTCCTCATGTAGCTGCAGCACATGGCTGGCATCATCTAGGCCAGCTCAAAGACATGCCGAGGCCCTCTCAGGCATTCCTGTCCCTCCCAGTCAACCGTCTGGCCAAGGTACCACACTCGGAAGGATGGCCTACGCAAGACCTTACCTGGCCGCATCGAAAGAGAGCTTTGGCATTCTTCTCGTCCAGCGCCAGGGCCTTCTCTCCATAGGCAAGTGCTCGGGTGGGGTGCTCCAGCTTCAAGTGGACCAGTGACAAGTTCAGAAAGACTGGGAGCTTGGAAGCATCAACTCTAGCTTGCTCCGTCTCCTTGGCACTCACACGCCGCAAAATGGAGGCGGCCTGCATGGGGGCAGGGGTGCGATATGGAAGTGAAACACGGTTACTCACAGTCTTAACACAACACAGCCGCACTCAACAAAAAGCTGTGGCATACAGAATGGCAGGGGAACGTTTCTTGCAGAAAGAAACGGAAAAGTCAGATTTTATCTCGATGGGGATCCATGACACAGATGATGATGAACAACTAAGGTGGCAAAGTGACATTTTTATACAGCGTATGATGAGTTCATGACAAGAGAAGGAGCAAATATGTACACACAATTCACACAAATCTATACAAAACTTCTTCAGGGATACAGCAGCAGTCTCATAACTGGGTATCTAGTTCAGCGCGCCAAGCTATTGTCTCTGGTGTTGCTCCGTGCAGGTCTTCTAAGGACCCAGGAAATGCACATCTTGGGCATTCTTGCACAATAGGTTTGATCGTTGGCACATCGGCACCACAGCTGTAGCAAGGAGACTCTTCCCACCCCCACTGATACAGAGCAGAGGTGCTCCTTCCAGTATCCCATCCAATTCTATTCAGCTTTGCCCAGAGAGAGCGAAGTAGGTTAAAGCCAGGAAGTTTGGCAGGGAGATCGCTAATGCCCAAGCCGCAAAAACTTGGACCATTCCTTTCTCCATGCATTCTTAGAGCTGAACCGGGTAGGTGCAAGAGAAATGGCTGTTTTCGAAGCTGGTCTATGAGATTTCATCTGTTCAGTATCTTGATGGACAGGGAAGGCCTTATTATTCAACATCCTTGACCATAGCCAGGCAAGAGAGTGGTGTCTTCTAATGTGAGGTGGTATAATGTTGCTAAGTACTAGTAATTGGTGTGCAGGAGTGGAGTGCAACAGGCCAAAAGCTGTTGCTCACAAGGTGTTAGCATCAGCACCCCAGGATGTTCCAGCCAGTCTATTCAATACGTTATTGCGGCTTTTCAATTTTGCAGCTGTTTTTTCCAGGTGTTGGCAGAAGGTCAGTGAAGGTCAGATACTTCTGGGTGTTACTACAGAGTAAAATATGGCTCTGAAACTGCACCATAGGATGTGAGTCGGGCTCATAACTATCTGGGACTAGGCTTGTAATAGCAACAGACCTAGTGATGCTAGATAGGGGAGGGAGGCTGTCGGCCACACAACACGGCTTCCACAAAAACAGGTCCTGCCAGACAAACCTTGTGGAGTTTTATGACAAGGTTTCGAGGTGGCTGGATGCAGTGGATGTGGCTTACCTGGATTTCAGCAAGGCCTTTGACAAAGTGCCCCATGATATCCTGGTGGAGAAACTGAGGAGTTTTGGGGAAAGGGGTGAACAGTCTGCTGATCAAATTTACAGACGATACTAAAACTGGGGCGGTGGCCACAACTGAGGAGCAGGTAGTCCAGATCCAAAAGGATCTGGACAGACTATGGAAGTGGGCAGGGGACGACAGGATGGCAGTCAATGTGGCCGACTAGATCAGACTAGACGGCCCGGGAGAACCTTCTGACTTGCTCTGCTTCTATGTTTCTATACCGAACCTCAGTTTCACAATTCAGGCAACTTGTAAGACCCTTCATATGTAAGTGAAAAAACAAAAGTAGAGCTGGGAGGGGCAGCTCACAGGCATCTAACACTGACTTGGGCTGAACTAAAAGAAGCTGCACGGCAGGGCCACTGACACAAGTGCACACAGTACTTGCAGGAGGCCCACATTTCAACCTCGGGCACCACTAGGTAACAGGAGTGCAAGCAGCAGGACTAGAGAAGAAGTGCTGCCAGTCAGAGTAGTTTCTACAGGGCTCGATG
Source organism: Varanus komodoensis (assembly GCF_004798865.1). Lineage (NCBI taxonomy): Eukaryota > Metazoa > Chordata > Lepidosauria > Squamata > Varanidae > Varanus > Varanus komodoensis. Next base: position 313,118 of record NW_025336495.1, on the reverse strand, counting down.
CACCTCTGCTTTAATGCCGCACGGTAAAGTTAACGCAAAGCCTGCAAAGTCATTTCAAGCTGCCTCTCCAACTTCTGGAGCTCAATTCCTTCTAGATATTTCTTTTTCTTGTGCTAGCGGTATAAATACAGTATGACTAGGAAAAGAACGGTGTGCTTGTACAAGGACCAGGCTTCATTCCCAGACACTCTTTCAGCTGTTTTGCTTACCCGCTTGTACCTTTCTTTGGCGTCCAAGTAGTGCTTTTGGCAGAAGAGGAAATTGCCAAATTCTCGCTCCGTTTCTGCTACCTTCAGCACTGTCTGTAGTGGACATCTGCTCTGTTGCTCCTGTAGAGAAAAACCGTAATCCATACAAAGAAGTTAGTGTCAATGAATACATTCAAGGTGCAGCTGATACACTGAAAAACTTGGAGAACGCATTGTGCTTCGACTGAGGCAGGGAAGGCAGAGTGAAGCTAGAGGGCAATGCAATGAGAAAGCGATTCTACTCCGGTGTGAGTGTGGCACGGTCTCGATCCCAAGGCAACAGGGCTCCCAACAGGTGGAGTTCGCCAACACAAGGGTCAGACTCCTCAGGGAATCTGCAGGCCATTTTCCCTAAAAGAAAATGGATTAACTGGTCCCCCTGCCATAGAAACAGTGAGCCAGAAGGGGCCTCCTGGGCCATCTGGTCTGACCCCCAGCTCCAGGCAGCTCCACTCATGACATGCCCACCCTGTGCGTGCCCAGCCTGTTCTTGAATGCCCTCACTGATGGGGCTTCAACCACCTCCCCTGGAAGCCCATGCCATGCCCCTGGGGTCCTAACGGTCAGGAAGTGCTTCCTGGCATCCAAACTGAACCTCGGTTCCCTGAGCATTGCTCCCTTGGAGCGCCTCCTGCCCTCCAAATCAGGGGAAAAAGGGTCACAACCCACCTCCACGTGACATCGCCTCACGTGCCTGTATCCCGCTCACACCTCCCCTCCGAGTCTCCTCCTCTCCAGGCTGAAGAGGCCCAGCTGCCCCAGTGTCTCCTTATGCGGCTTCCCCTGCAAACCAGCCACCATCCTAGTGGCCCTTCGCTGCACCAATTCCAACCTGGCTACATCCTTAGTCTGCTAGGAGATGCAGAGCAGGGACAATGTCCTTGTCATGTCACCCTCGGTGCATCGTCCGTTGGGCCGCCAATGGCAGCACAGGGCCTCGCATAGTCGGCGGCTTGCCCCACTCCCTCTGCTTGGGGTTGTGAGCCCATGGCCAATGTTGCATGCAAGAACAGCGTACTGGAGAGAAGCAAGTTCAGACCTCTACACACTCCTGCAAAGTAAGTTCCATTGAATTCAGCAAGGCTAACAACAGAATTTACAAGAATAGCACGGGCTGTAAAGTGCCTCCCGGAAGCTGCAGACTCCCTCCTTTCCTGGTTTGGTTTTGAGCCAATTTGAGAAAACTGGAGGGAAAGATCAAAGGCCGATTTATGTTATCTAAAGCATGGATACTGGAATGCAGTAATAGGGTTGTTAACAACAGGAGCAAGCAGCAGGGATTCTAGCGATGAGAGATCAGAACTATTTTTGTGCCACATGAATAACCAGGATGGGGAGTATAAAAGAGCAGGACTGTGCTTCCATGACTCCTCTGAGAGCAACCTGGCTCTTGCTCCTTCAGTCACCGACTCAGCTCTAGGGAACGCCATGCTTTCTTTGCAGAGATCCTTCTGCATTTTCACCCCCTGCTTCTGGTAACCAAAAATACAAGAGCTAGCTTGCAGTGGAGCCTCCCACCGAACTGCTAGTTTCCTCCAAACAGCCAAAGGGAAAGAGGAACACAAGACAAGAAGCAGCGCATCTGAGTCTTGACCAACAAAAGATGTGAGATGAGTGTATCATGCTCCCTGCCCCATCAGATCTGGGAGTCGCTCGCTTGTGCCCCGTCTTCCTTCTGTGCCCTCCAGAACTGCCCTCTTTCTGCTCTTACACTTCCACTTCCTTGCAGAGAGCAGACCCCAACCTCAGCAGTTCCGTGTTTTTCAGCAGGAAGCAGAGACGGATCAATACCTGATCAGCAGCCCTGCCCTGCCAGCCTGAGACGCCCCACGTTTTCCGAACTTATGCAGGAGACTTGAGTTAGTCTATACTTGTTTTACAGCTATACACATAATATCAAGGAACTCACAGGAGTCAGGTCAAAAAATTGGTCAGAGTCTGCTGAGTCCAGAAAGTCCAAAAGTTCAACCTCAAACAAGACAGTGGCATCAGGCGGGATCAGGGGAGGGCAGCCCATAGCTCCAAAAGCATAGCTTGGCCTGAAGAGAAACCGTGCCAGCTCTCCTCTCTTCATTGTCAAGAGTCCTATCTCCATGCCACGAAGAGTAATGTCTGGGAAAGCAGAACATGAAAGCTGTTTCTAAAGTACAGGCGTACCTTGTATTATTGTGCTTTGCAGATACTGAATTTTTTTACAAATTGAAGGTTTGTGGCAATCCTTTGTCAAGCAAATCTATTGGCACCATTTTTCCAACAGTATTTGGCACTTTGTGTGTCTGTGTCACATTTTGGTAATTCTTGCAATATTTAAAATCTTTTCATTGTTATTATATTATTATGGTGACCGGGAATCTTTGATGTTACTATTGTAACTGTTTTGGGGTGCCACAAACCACAGCCATATTTAAACCTTAATATTAATATTAATTTAAAACAGCAAACTTGATAAATATTGTGTGAGCTCTGACTTTTCCATCAACCAGCTGTTCCCAGTCTCTCCCCCTCTCCTTGGGTCTCTTTGTTCCCTCAGATACAGCAATATTGAAATTAGACCAATTAATAAAACTACAATGGCCTCAAGTATTCAAGTGAAAGGAAGAGATGCACATCTCTCACTTTAAATCCAAAGCTAGACACTATTAAGCTTAGTGAGGAAAGTATGTCAAAAGCCAAGACAGGCCAAAAGTTGGGCCTCTTGCACCAGTTAGCTAAGTTGTGAATGCAAAGTTCTTGAAGGAAATAAAAGTGCTACTCCAGTGAATACACAAATGGTAAAAAAAAGTGAAACAGCCTTATTGCTGAAAGTTTTAGTGGTATAGGTAGAAGATCCTATCAGTCACAACATTCCCTGAAGCCCAAGTCCAATCCAGAGCGAGGCCCTAACCATCTTCAATCCTATGAAGGATGAAAGGGGTGAAAAAACTGCAGAAGAAAAGTGCGACGCTAGCAGAGGTTTAAAGAGGTTCATGAGGTTTAAAGAAAGAAGCAGTCTCCATAACATAAAAGTGCAAGGTGAAGCTGCGAGCGCCGATTCAGGTGCTGCAGCATGTTACCCAGATTTAGATGAGACAAAGGATGACCGAGCTGCTGTAATCTATCAAGCCCCAACTAGTTTTCTTTGGACTGGTGCCCAGTCATTTCAAGGATGCAAACATACTGATTTCTAGGGAAGAGGGTTTTTTGCAGGCCTGGTTCTGTGTCAATGAGTGCATGATTCAACCAATGAAAGTTCCACCTACTGATTTGTGCATCAAAGTAATGCAGCTGGTAATGTTAAGTTAAAGCCAAAGCTCATTTACCATTCCAGAATCCTCGGGCTCTTAAGGACCATGATAAATCTACTCTGCCTGCGCTCTGTAAATGGAACTAAACCTGGGTGACAGCGTATCTATTCACAGCACAGTTTACTGAATATTTTCAGCCCGTTGTTGAAACCTACTGCTCAGAAAAAAAAAGATTCCTTGCAAAATATTACTGCTCATTGACAATGCAGCTGGCTGCCCATGAGCTCTGACAGAGATGACAAGATTAATGCTGTTTTCATGCCTACTAACACGGCATCTATTCTGCAGCCTGGGGATCAAGCAGTTATTTTGACTTTCAAGTCCTATTATTTAAGGAATACATTTTGTAAGGTTATAGCTGCCATAGACAGTGATTCCTTGATGGATCTGGGCAAAGTAAGTTGAAACAGAAAGAGAATTGGGCATGTTCAGTCTTGAGAAGACTGAGGGGGGACACAGTACTTCTCTATAAGTACCTCAAAGTTTGTCACATAGAGGAAACTCAAGATCTTTTCTTGTTGAAACTAGAGTGTGGGACACGGAATAATCAGTTCAAGCTGCCACAATCCAAATTCAGGCTAGATATCAGGAAAAGCTTCCTCACTGTAAGAGCAAAACGGAAGTGGAACCAGCTGCCCAGAGCGGTCGTGGGCTCTCCCACACTGGAGGCATTCAAGGCCAAACTGGACAGCCCTCTGAGTGGGATGGTGTGAACTGGAGTCCGACAACCGCAGGGGGTTTGACTCAATGGCCTTCATGGCCCCTTCCAACTCTGCTCTTCTATGATTCCGGTCTATGAAAACTTTCTGGAAAAGACTCACCATTCTAGGTGCTATTAAGGACACTCGTGATTCATGGGAAGAGGTCAAAATATCAACAGTATCCCGCAGACTATGACTGGGGTACAAAAACAAATAGCTTGGCTCTCTGTATTACAGTATTTGCTTCACTCCGTGGTCTGGAGCCGAACTTGCAACATTTCCAAGGTGGGCCTGTATCTGCCCTCTTGGATGCCAGAGTTCGGGACATCACCACAGAGATCCTAGAAAGAGGGAGACAAGGGAGCCTGTCGCCAGTGAGCTCACACAGGGCAACCACAGAAGGGCCTGAGAAGAGGCAGCAGAGGACAGAATTAAGAAGAGGAAGCTTCGGAACGTGAAGGATCAGCTGTTGAGGGGCAGAGTCGCCTCACTAGCACCAGACATGCATGGTGCTGAGTGCCGGTTCCCCCCACTCCAGCTGCATGCAATTCATAGCTACGTTTGTATCTTTGGCTCACCTTTACCAAGCTTCATGAGTTTGGGATTCTTCCTGAAGCAGTTTGTGTCAAAGGGTCTTTCCATGTGGTCCAAGTACCCGGAAAATTTCACTGAGGAAATTCAAAGTCAAGTGAGAGTAAATCAGTTTCAGTAACATAAATCCTCCTTGTTATTTCATCAAATTATAGGTAAATGCTGGCTGTTTTTGTTTCTCCGCAGAAGCCTGTTGATAACACAATTATAGTGCCTTCATTTATTACAATTCCTTAATTAAGTATTATGGGATAATGTTTTCTAATGCTATATCAGGTACAATATTTGTTTGTTTATTAGAGTTCTAACCTGCCTCATTAGCCATGCGGCTCCCTGAGCAGGCCACAACAACAATAAAACCATACAGGTATGTGAGGGGGTGTCACTCAGAGGTGGGCAGAGACCGGTTTTCCCCTGAGGAGGAGGGCAGGACACATTCCAACAGAGCCAAGCTCAGGGAACAAAGGTTAAATTTGGATGCCAGGAAGCACTTCCCTGACAGTTAGGACCCTAAGGTAAGGCATGGGCTTCCACGGGAGGTGGCTGAAGCCCCATCAGTGAAGGTGTTCAAGGATAGGCTGGACATGTACATGGTAGGCATGTCATGAGCAGAGCTAGCTGGAGCTGGGGGTCAGGCTAGATGACCCGGGAGACCCCTTCTGACTCACTCTGCTTCTATATTTCTATTTTACTCTTGAGTAGGCTTAAGACGCTGTATATATTACAAGGTCCAAGGGATATGTATGCCAATTAGATATATGTTCTGATAGAGAGGTTGCAGTTTACTGCTGTTGATGATCTTAGATTTCATATTTGTTTCTTACTTTATTGGTTTACTTTTTTAAAAACTGTAAATCCATCAGAGAACCTTCATGTATATAAAGACTGTGAATCAAGAATACAAAACCCAAGGATCTCTACAAACACAAGATAGTGTCACACTAGGAACTATAGGGCTACTAACTAAACGAAACCAAAAAATTAAACAAAACAATCGGATCGTTTGTCAAATATTTTGTCTTCAAAGCAAATTAACAAGCCTATGCTTCAGCACTGACACACCCTTCCTGTAAATGTTAACTGACCAATATCATTTATTTTGTTGAAGGGGGATTTTTTTTTCCACAGAAGGACCCTCAGCATTGCTAGAATTAACTAGTATGGAAAAGATGAAGAACTCTTCCATTTAGACAATCCACAATAAAGCACATCCTTGGGACAACAGAGATGAAGGGTTTTTTTAAAAAAAAAATCCTGGATAACATTGTCACTATTCAAAACTGATGAAGTAGAAAAGGCTCTTAGAAAAAAAAATCCACTCATTTTAATCCAGGGCCAAGCTAGATGTGATAATATAGGCATTTAACATGCCTGCTCTTACACGGAAAAGCCCTACAACTCCCAAGATTCCCTGACTTGAAATTTTACCTGAGGACTAGGGCATGCTGCAGGCTGCAGGCATTGTTTCTCTCTAAACTTACATAGGATTGTGTCTTATCTTTTTTGGCTGCTGAAGTAAACAAAGCAATCCTATGCATACCATGCAGCTGATTTCCCTAATTAGCTACTGTAGACTTCTAGGCACAAGGGGTTTTTTTTACCTAATACAGATGCATCAGGAGGAACTGTTTCACCAGCACCAGCACGGAGAACCTCCTTCAACACGCCTCTGTCACCAGTAATGTCCTGCATTCGTTGATCCAGCCACTGGAACTTGGACAGTGGAAACAAGAATATATATAAGCTTAATGCTGCATTTCCACTATGGATTTCTTCAAAGGTTCCTGGCACTGAACTACAGATATTTACAGTTATTGCCATTCATACACTATGCATTCTGTAGCAGTACAAACAGAAAGTCAAAACTGCCCTAGCCAAAACCAGACAAAAAGTGTACATAAACATAGAAACAGAGCAAGTCAGAAGGGGCCTCCCGGGCCATCTTGTCTGACCTCCGGCTCCAGCCGGCTCCGCTCACGACATGCCCACCATGTGGACGTCCAGCCTATCCCTGAACACCCTCACTGATGGGACCTCAACCACCTCCCGTGGAAGCCCATTCCACACCCTCGGGGTCCCGACTGTCAGGAAGTGCTTCCTGGCATCCAAATGGAACCTGAGTTCCCCGAGCTTTGCTCCGTTGGCACGTGTCCTGCCTTCCTCTGCAGGGGAGAACAGGTCTCTACCCATCTGTGAGGATGTTCAAAGATAGGCTTGATATGGGAAAACATTGCATGGTGTCCCACAATAAACAAATACCATTATAAACAAATGGTGTAAAACTGGGCTCCCATAGATACTCAGACTTGACAGGGAAAATCCTTTGTGTGAGGAGAGGGAAATAGATTCATCTTTCAAAGACATTGGCTTGGCTTTCTAAAATATTCTGCTCACCCTGAGCAGCCAAGGTGAGAAAGGGAGAAGAGATACTGTGCTCTTACAGCAGCACAAGAAAGCTTTCATTTTGAAAAGATTTCATTTCCCTTAAAAGGATGTTGGGGGGGGGGGAGTGAACAGAGAGGAGAGGAGTATGGGACAGGGTGACTGTTGTTCTGCATGCAGAAGAGCAGGGCTCAATCCTCAGTATCACCAATTAAAGGATTATAGATGAAAGGGCTGCAACCTGTGTGCCCCTGAGCACGCAGAACGGTGCTCAATTATCTGGCGTCCCAAACAAGTGGCCTGACATGCCAGAGGAAACTTCATACTGCTTCTCATGAGGGAGCCCCACCGGGCACGTGGCAGTCCCTGGCTGCCCCTCCTCCTGAATCCCTTGAGCGCCAATGTTGGTGGCCAGTGCACATCATCCTGAGCCAGAGGGGCCAGGCTGTGGCACGCTGGAAGGCAGCTTCTGCTCTTATCTAAAGCAGCCTTTTCTTTAGGGCTGGAATCTCACTACATATTTAGGGGAGAGGCTGCAGCTCAAAGGGAGTGCCCCTTCTTTGCACGCAGAAGGCCCCAAACTGACTTCCGGAAGCTTCTCCAGTCCAGGGTTTGGGAGGACTCCGCTGTCAGAACCCCTGCCAATATTCTGGAACGATGGGAGTGGCAGTCCCACACGTCTAGGCGCAACCAGACACACCGTGCGCTCCGGAGGCTGGGGCCTGGCCTGCCGACCTACACAGCTTGTTAGACACCTGCCCGGGCCACGTGCTGGCTGCCCCCGCTAGGTGGAAGAGCGCCACCTTACAAGCTGAAGGCCCCAGAGCTTGGGCCCCAGGCCCCCACCAGCGGTGTTAATGACCACTCCCATCATCCCCAGGCCATCTGGCTGTGACCAGGCTGGCTCAGGATGATGGGGTGACGACAGCTCAGCATCTGGTGGGCGCATCAGGAGGCCAACTTAAACGCGCCGACTTGCCACAAGGCGGCACAAGGCCGGGGGGCGGGGAGACCCCCGTGCATACCCCGTTCCTGCCGGGAAATGCCGGGGCACTCAGCACGTGCTCGGGGGCAGCGGGCTCCGCTCCCGAAAGCGCCACGCGCTGCACGGGGGGCGACGACAGCGCCGCTCCCGCCCCCCCGCGCTCACCGCCAGGTCCCCCGCCCGCCGCCTGGTCCCGCCGGACCCCGCCTCGCCCGCCGCGCCCGCCATGGCGCCGCCCGGCAAGCAAGCGCGGCTCTCCCGCCTCAGCCGCCCGGGCCAATCGCGGCGCCCTGCGGAGGCCTCGCGCGCCACCAAGGCCCGCCCCCCCGCCGGGCGCCGCTACGCATGCCGGGCGATGCAGTCCCGCTGGGGCTCCCCGCGGCCCTGGCCTGCCCCTCCCCTCGCGGGGTCCTGTGCGGCGCGGGGAGGCCTGCCGGGTGGGTCGGTGGTCCTGTTGTCATATGCATTTTGCAGCCCTCTTTCCTGTACAGTCTTTTCCTGCTGTGGAGGAACTTATGGCTGTTCAGACGTTCTTGGACTCCACGTGCCTTCAGCTGCAGCCAGCCTGGCCAGCGGTGAAGGATGATGGAAGCTGGTGGAGGGAGAGGGAGATCTGGTGGACTGAATGCTCCTTCCCTCCCTCCAGCCACAGATCTGAGGTTCAAGTTAGGACTGTTGACACTCGTGATGCAGGCCTGGACAACTTGTCACCCTCCTTAGAAGCTTGTGATTCTACTGCCGTATAGGAAAAGGTGCTAAGTTGCAGGCCAAAACATCTGGAAGAAAAGATGCTCCTACTAACAATCCCCCATCCATTATCGCTGTGCATTACAATTATAAATTATTTGTGTTGATTGCCATTATGGTAAAAAAGAAAAAAAGGAGTAAGGGAAGCACTGTATAGTGGATACCCATATTAGTGTAGAGGGTTGTGATGTGGTCTGTTTTAGAAACAGCAATTCATAAGGAGCCTCCCAGGCCATCTAGTCTGACCCTTGGCTCTACCTGGCTCCGCTCATACAATGTCCAGCCTGTCCTTGAACACCCTCCCTGATGGGGCTTCAACCACCTCCCGAGGAAGCCCTTCTATATCCTGGGGTCCTAACCATCAGGAAGTACTTCCGGACAGCCAACCTGAAACCTGGTTCCTTGAGCTTCGCCCCATTGGGATGCGTCTCGCCCTCCACTGCAGGGAAGAACAGCTCCCGGCCCTCCTCCACATGACACCTCCTCGCATACCCCCAAGATCCCGTCTGCTCTTCTCCAGGCTGAAAAGGCCCAGCCCCCTCAGTCTCTCCTCATAGGGCTTCCCCTGCAAATCAGCCACCATCCTTGTGGCCCTTCACTGCACTGATTCTAACCTAGCTAAGTTTCTCCTATAATGTGGAGCCCAGAATTGGACACAGTGTTCCAGTTGTGGGCACACCAAAATAATGTAGAACAGTATCAACACCTACCTTGATCTGGAAGCCATGGTTCTGGGTATCCATCCAAGGATGGGGTTTGTTTTCTCATGTGGAGAGCAGCACTTGTGAAAGGGACCTCGGGGTGCCGGTTGACTGCAGGCTGAACATGAGCCAGCAGGGTGATGCGGTGGCCAAGAGGGCGAGCGCCACCCTTGGTTGCATAGCCGGAAGTGTGGCTTCTAGATCGAGAGAGGTATTACTGCCACTCTAAATGACTCTGGTGCGCCCGCAACTGGAGTATTGTGCTCAGTTCTGGGCCCCTCATTACAGGAAGGATATAGCCAGGTTGGAGTCAGTGCAGCGTAGGGCCACAAGGTTGGTGGCCGGATTGCAGGGGAAGCCGTATGGGGCGAGACTAAGAGGACTAGGTCACTTCAGCCTGGAGGACACTCTGAGGGGATCTGTTGACGACATGCAGGTATGTGAGGGGGTGTCACACGGAGGCGGGTAGACGTGTTTTCCCCTGCAAAGGAAGGCAGGACGCGCTCCAACAGAGTGAAGCTCAGGGAAACCAGGTTCCATTTAGATGCCAGGAAGCACTTCCGACAGTTAGGAACCTGAGGCCATGGAATGGGCTTCCTCGGGAGGTATTTGAAGCCCCATTGGTGAGGATGTTCAAGTATAGGCTAGACATGCACCTGGTGGGCATGTCATGAGTGGAGCTGGGGGTCAGACTACATGGCCCGGGAGGCCCCTTCCGACTCGCTCTGGTTCTATGTTCAGCCTGCTGTCAACCAACACAGGAGCCATTTCACAAATGCTGCTCTCCAGCCACTTGTCTCCCATCCTGTACCTGTGCCACCTATTCCTGTGTCCCAAGTGCAAGACCTTGCACTTGTCCACATTGAATGCCATCCTGTTGCCCCCCACCCACTTCCCCAGCCTGTCCAGATCCTTCTGGATCTGGATCTCCTGCTCCTCAGTTGCGACCACTGTCCCCACCTTGGTATCATCTGTGAATTTAGTCAGCAGGCTGGTTATCCCTTCCTCCGGGTCACTGATAAAAAGTTTGAGCAGACTTGGTCCCAGCACTGAGCCCTGGGGGACCCCACTTGCCACTGGCTGCCATCCTGCTGATTCCCCACTCATAGTCACATGCTATCAGTGCATGAGTTTCATTATTAGTTGCAAAATTGCCTGAGAAACTTAGTACTATTTAGAAAACTATCATGAAATGCTTGGGTTTTATTTTATCTCATTTGTTCCATTCAGTGCAGTAATCAGCTAAAATTTTATCAAAATGCAACATCTTTATCAGAAAAGTCACCACCAAAATAACAGTCAGGACCTTGATCAGCTAACCTGATTATATGACAACTCAGCGCCAAAATACTTATGTACAATTGCTGCGAAGACAGCAGCAGAACTTTAAAACTTTGTTCATTGTGGGAAACAAAAAGTTCTGACTGTGCAATTTTGCATATGTCTGTTCTAGCGAAAGCCTCAGTAAATTTAGTGGGTTCATTTCTAAGAATCTGTGCACAGGAGTAAAGCCCTTGCTTGGCATGTATGGATAAGCAAAAATCTCATGTTTGTGTACTAAGTTAACATATCCACGGACAGACAGTGGCGAAGACACTAACCACTGGTATGAAGCTTGTGTTGTGGTACTGTTGGAACACTTCTCAATCAAAATGGAAATATGTATTCACCACACTCAAGTCAGGCTTGAGTCTGTGGAGGGGGGATAAAAACTCATACCTTTTACAAGATCCCTGGAAGTACCATGGCAAGTAGCCACCTCAAACAGTTCTAAAAAAGCAAACGACTCGCATGATTGCTAACATGAAGGAAGGTGTGGGCCAGCTGTTTGCTATTCCTGGGGGACACAAACTGATCGGATGAGCAACTCCTGTTTCCAGGCACTGCCACTTCCTGCCTGCTTTTCCTGTGGACCATGCCACCTTTCAGACTACAGGCCTGAAAGGAAGAACTGCCCACTTCTAAGATGCATCCCCTTTCAGGCATACATAAATGATAGCAAATGAAGGATCAGAATGCACGGCACTGGTGTAACCGCCAGAGTGCATTTTTAGCAAAACTGAGAAAACTTAAGTGTTGAAATGCCTCTGTTCTCCAAGATGCACACAGAACAGGTAAGCTGCTTTTTAACCATGGCCAGTCTTGCTGGCAAAGCAAAGGGAGGGAAACTGAACTGTTCAGTTTCTGTGTGTCACGACTGAAAGGCAGACCGAATAAGGCAAAGGGGCCCTCTGAAGCCCAAGCATCTTTTCTAGACCACAGATCTGAAGTACCATGTGGCTGAGAGGCAGCCAGATCTGCTCTGAGGGCACAACAGAAAGGAGGTTCCCCTGCAGAAGCTCCTGAAGGAAGAAACTCTCTCCTGGGGCTTCCATACCAATGGGGCTCAAGCAAGAGAATTTCCCACCAGATCCTTGCCCACATACATTAGAAGGAAGCATGGCAAGGGTGCCATTTACGATCCCCATCTCAAGAACTTGGCCATATTTCTCTCGCGCTCTGGCGATGCTGAATCAGTTCTCTCTGGCTAGAGACCCCAGTCGCTTGTGCTGAATGGAAGGTAAAGGGGACAAGGGCTCCGACCTTCAGGGACTGCAGTGGCCGTGCACGAGCTGGGCCTGCCCGAGGGCGGAAGCCCTGTGAGAGCATGGGGGCCATTCCTTGTGCCAAGCAAAGCACAGCAGGAGAAGAGTCGTCTGAGGCGGCACTCGCTTTCTGGACGGGCGGCTGACTGTTGGGAGCTGCACCCTACAGCTTGGTGGGTTCCTGGGCAGGGGGCCCGTCCTCCTTGGCCCGCACCATCGCGGGAGTGGGCAGGATGAGTGGCAAGGGGTTGGGGCCTCGCTCGTGCCAGCACATGTCCAGGATCGGGTACAGCTTGCCCTGGAACTCTGCCTGAAAGGTGTAGAGGTGCGCCAGTTCGTCTGGGCTGTCGGCGTTGTAGAAGGTGAGCTCCCCCTTCTCGTAGTGCAGGAAGACGCCGATGCAGCGGGGGGGGCGCGGAGAGGGGGAGCACCACGCGGGGGCTGCTGAAGGCCTCGTAGACCTTGCCCTCCTTCAGGCCAATGAGCCACACGCCGTGCTCGGGGCTCTTGGTCAGCTTGCCCTTGCGGCTGACTGTGGCCTTGATGACGCCCAGACGCCAGTGGCTCCTGGGGCCCACAATGACCTCCCAGTAGTGCTTCCCCCAGGAGAAGCCCCTGTCGGCCAGGATGCAGTTGCTGCAGTCGAAGCGGTCAGGGCTGCTGCCCCGCCGCTGGAAGAGCAGGCCACACTGCACCACGGTGTTCCCCTTGGACAGCTGCAGCGCGGGGTGGGCGCTCGTGGGGTCCAGCTTCAGCGTCTCCGGAGCTGTGGGGAGGGGTGCAGATGAGGAGAGTCTGGAGGGCCCTGGCAGGCCGGACTGAGGCGGTGCAGCCACCTCGGTCGTGCAGAGATGGAGCAGTCGTCTCCAGGGGCGCCACCAAAACCACCCACCGGGCGGCAGCTGCCACGTGGCGGAGCTGTGCCCCAAACAGCCACCACCGAGGGGCCCCGAGCGGTCTGCATCCCACGCAGCTATCGTGCGTTAACCACAATCACACCCAGCTCCCTCCGCAACACAAGTGTGTGCATGAAAACACGCCCAGAGGAGTCCCCCAGGCATTCAGCAGCCGTACCTGGGAGGACCTTGCGCAGCAGACGCTTCCACACCATCATCTTGACGTCGTCCTGGTGGAAGCCGGGCTTGAAGGAGACGGCACTGAACGTGCCTGTGGCTGGGTGCTGCTGCAGCATGGCCCTGGGAGCACAGGGGCCGCCGTTACTCCTCTCCCCACAGAAAAGAATCGCGTACAGCTTGCATTCAGACCTCACACTCTCACCAGGAGCCCAAGGCAGCCCCCCTGGTCGTCCTTGTCTCCATTTTATCCCCACGACAGCTCTGGGGGGGGGGCGGGGGGGCTCGGCTGCAGGTGTTAGGGAGCGGTAGGGCAGAGCAGGGGCCAGAGCCTCCCGCCTGGGCCCAGGAGATTCAGAGCGATGCTGGCTGGCACCCTCCTCTTCGCAGCAAGGCCAAGGGGACCCGCAGCGCAAAGCTCGAGCACCCGTCTTGTGGGCAGAAGAGCACCAGTTCCCCCTGCAGCACCTACGGGAACGCCGCCCCCGGGGCCTGGAAGAGTTAGCCTGCACACCGTCTGTGTCTTCGTGCCGTCTGCTCCAGGAGGCGGTGGCTCTCCCTTGCTGGAGGCCTCGCTTCAGGAATGCTGGAGTGGCACCCTGCACGGCAGAAGCCGCCTTGGGCCAGGGGCTGGGCTGGGGTGGACTCCAGGGTCCCCTTCAGCACCAGCAGCACGAGCACAAGCACGAGCGAGCCCCACCGAACCTGCTGGGTTCTCCGCAAGTCAATGCACACGGGCAGCCAGACTAGCCACAGTCCCACCGTGCCGGTGCTTCGGTTCAGTCCTCTGCACGTACGGACAGCAAGGAGGCCTACAGCTCCCAGCGTGCCCCACCCAGCCACGCTGCCTGGGGCATGCTGGGCACGGCAGGGCCCTCCTCTGTCCCGGCAAGGACAGGACTGCAGCTTGTGCAGGCCTTTGGACGTGCTGAGACGCCGAGTGCCGAGACGCCTTCCTGCAAGCCCCCACTTGGCTTTGGAAGAACTGGGGCACCCATTCCATGGAAAAAGAGCATCACGCAGAATCAGCTAGAGATGCGTCGGGTCTGCTCGGCCTCGTCTCCACCGCGTGTGCACCAGCACATTCTGTATGCTGGGCAGCGCCCACACCCGCCCGCTCGCTTGCTCTCCCGTTGCACGTACCTGGAGGGAAGGGATCCGTATTTCTGTAAAACAAAAGATACAGGAAGACTAAGAGCTGTGCTTCTCAAGGATGCACTCCAAGCGACAGGACAGTGAAGGGGGTGGCAACGAACGGCGTTCGAGAGCAACTCTACCCGCAAGGAATGCCCTGCACATCTCTGAGGCGGGAGCTGGGAACGGTGCCCCTGGAGGAAGGGCTCTGTCCCCAGGAAGTAACTCCACCCAATATGGGTCTCATGTGAGCACACAGAGGAGTCCCTTAGCGCGCACAAGAGGAGGAAACTGTCCATGAGAACCAGAGCATCGACCAAGATTGTTTCTGGGGTCAGCAGAACAAACTCTGCTCCCCACTCTCACAGATGCTGAGAGTAAGAATGGATCAGATAAGAAGATGCAGAGAAGACGAAACAGAGGCGCGAGAACAGGACAATTTGAGAGTAAACATGAAAACAGTCTCTCAGTCTTCTGATATGGAATGTGAGAACCAGATAGACAAGGGACAAGGGGAACTTGAGGATGCTGGTTCTCGCAGGCGCACCTGCAGACTGGGACAGCTGGAATCTAGACTGACTGAACGAGGCAGAGAGAGGGGTCACGTGGAGGGTTCATAAACCAAGTGGGGGCTGAACTAAGAACGAGAACAACTTTCTGTCCCCTTTGAGTGTACATGTGAAGCTGTTTAGAATGAAGACATTTGCAGTATCAGCAGGAGCAACTGCTTTCACTGGGAAGGAGCGCCAGCCTCACGACGACGGGAACGCGTCGACATCACTTGGCCAGGCCACAGCCCCCTGCCCCTCCATGGGTCCGCTGGGGGGGCTGGCGGCTCTTGCGTAGGAGCGGGGACACCTGCTTCATCCAGCGGGGCTGCCCCCGCCCCCGCCCCAGGTAGGGCTGGGTCTTCCGCATCTCTGGCTCATATGGCTGAGGACTAGAACAGCCTTGTCCAGCCTGATGCCCTCCAGGTGAGGCACAGTGGCCAGGGATGATGGTGGCTGGAGGCTGACGCACTCCAGTGGGTTGGAAGAGGCTGCCCACGGGTACCCTCCTGGGCACGGCGAGTCCTGCCGACGCGGTCCCGGGGACCCCCCTGCTCCCGCAGCTTAGATCCTGCTTGCAACTAACGCAGGGGCTGGCAGCCGGCAGTCCCCCAGGTGCTTTGGCCCGCAACTCCCACCAGCCACGGCTAGCAGAGCCGGTGGGGGGCGGGGGGGCGATAGCCCAAGCACTGGAGGGCCACAAGGTGGAGGGCATGCCCAGGCCCCTCTGCCCTCTCTGAAACATGGCAGGCAGGGATATCCCTGATGGTCAGAGGCCTGCAGCCAGCCAGCTCCCGCCCCACCGCTGGTCCGCTTCTTCCGAGACCCCTTGCACGAGCTCCCACAGCTCGTCTGGCCAGGCCCTGGAATCCTCTCAGGCCTGCTCTGCATGTGTCTGGCGAGGCCATTTAGCTTTATAGCCTCAGGGATCTCCTGGTCTCCAGGCAGGCAGGCTGTCTATCCATGGCTATCTGTCCATGGCTATCAGAGCTGCCACTTGCCCCTGCACACCAGCTGATGGGGAGGGGCTGCGGCACTCCTCCCCCAGCCACGGGCTTCCTGCTGGGGCAGCTGGGGCGCAGAAAAGGCCTGGCGGAATGGGCCGTGGTCCCGCCCCGCCCCGCCCCAGGCTCCCCCCAGGCTCCGCAGGCGCTAGTGCTTGTGTGCGCACCCGGATGAATCCCAGCTGGCCTTCGTCATTGAGTCTGTGCAGGTAGCTCTCCAGCTCCTTCAGCTTCTGCAGGGTGTCTGCGGCCTGCTTCACCTGGATCTCCAGGGATGCGACAAGGTGAGCCGTGTCCCGCTCGATCCACTCCATCAGCCGGGCCTTCTCCTCGTCGATGGACCTGTGCAGGTCCTGGAACTGTTTCCGGATCACCCATTTGAAGACATCCGATTCGTTCTGAGGGAGGGAGACCAGCACCACGGTTACCCCCGAGGACGATGCAGGGCCTGCCTTGAGATGGGGTTCACCCAGGGGGCGCGAGGGGGGCAGTGAGGGCAGACTCCGGTGTCTCCCCGAGGGGCAAAGGAGCAACCTGCTCCTCCAAGTGAGCGTGGCGGAAAGCCAGCCCTGTCGCCTGCTTTCACCCAATGTCCTTGGCAGCAAGAGCGCAGAGCTAAGGCGCCAGGCTGGAGCCAGCCTCCCGCAAGGTCAATATTGACAGTGGCCGTCAGGTGGTTTGCAAAGGCTGGCTGGACACGTGGTGCGCTTGTTGTGGGCGAATCTTAGAAAAGCGTCTCACGAGGCAGCCCAGCGACTTCCTTGCCAACACAATTGCAGCACACTGATCCAGGGAGAGTGCCTTTTCCCAGCCGTCGCCCTCCCTTCTGCCCTGGAGAACTTTCAGCCCCCGCTAGACTCAGGCATGACCTTGAAACCAAATCTCTTTAAGCAAATACTTTCAGGGCACAATCCTGTGCAAGCGGAGGCAGCAAAAAGGCTCAAAGCTCCCAGCTTGCCCCAGCCGGCACACTTGGGAGACGGAGGCCTCGTTGCTCTCCCAGCTTGCACAGAAGAGCACCTGTACCTCCATGCAAGCATTCACAGGCCTCTTTGCCTACCCCGGCCCCCCCACAGACACCACTTTTAAATTTTACCCCTTGCCTAGAAGGGTTCCATTGGCTGCACGCCCTGTGGGAAAAGAGCTGTGATGTGTTGATGCCCATTTAAGGTTATTCAACAAAAGATGCGAGGGTGATTTAAAAGCTACACCTGATTGTGAAATGAAATCTGAACACTGTAGAAATTGGTGACTGTTTCTAGAGCAAAACAAGGAGAATTTCCCTCCCGCTCCGTTTGCTCTGAGGCCGACGCCTGCGCTACACTAAGGCAGGGCTGAAGAAGCAGCCGTTCCGCACCGGGGCAGCTGCCTTCCCTTTTAAGTTGCTGAGGCCGCCCTACCTTGAGCTGGGGGACGTCTGGCTGCACATCACCAAATGCAGAAAGCATCTGTGTGCCATGAATTGGCTGCAGCCACCAAGAGCCCTGTGGGACACAGCTGCTGCACATCCCCCAGTATGTAGGGATACACGCCCCACCTCTGCCTTCGCTATGCCAGCACCTGCTGCAGCAAACAGCTCACGCAACGCCCTTTCCGATCATCCCAGGATGCATGGCGGGTCGCCATCTGCAGGGGAACCTTCCCGACAGGCCCACCGTGTGATGCGCCTCTCTCCCCTCCTCACATGACACACTTGCTTGGCAAAGCAGAGCCACCCCCGCGCCGGTGCTGCCTCAAGCGCCAGGGGACGCGGGCACACTGGGCCCCAGGCACCGGCCGGCCGTACCGTGATGCGCGTTTTGTTGTTCACCAGCTTGCTGACGTGCTCTTCCAGACCTCTCTCCTGGTTTTGGATCTTGGTCATCAACACTGAGAGCTCCTCCTGAGGCAACAGAAACGCTTTACTTAGCCAGACGGAGGGACGGGGGCCACCCATCCTGGCCCGAATGTTGTTTCCAGACAGGCGCCTCTCAAAACTCACCAGCAGGGCAGGAAGAAAGATGATATCCAGCCCCACAACATACTGATTTCAAAAGGGATCCCTGCCCCATCCCTCTAAGCACCGCTTATATACCACCAGTGTGTCCCTGAGTATGGGGAGATTCCAGGGGTGAGAAAAGTACTCCTATCCTTCCAGGCTCCTCCTCGCACTTGCAAGAGCCTCGGGTCACTCAGGAAGTCTGCAGGAAAAAATTTGCCCTGTGTTTAATTTGAGCCAGAAGCCCAACACTGAACCCCTTTTAAATGGCAAGTTCCAGTCCAGGCCTAGAATAATCGAAGTAAATATTAAAAATTGTTATAACCTGCTCCAGTCTCCCGGGCAGTTTACATAAATGTGAGAGTATGCCATTGAGCATGTGCAAAGTGTAGGAAACCACAGCCTGCTCAGGAATTTGGGTTTCACAGGGGAGGGCAGAGTTCAAGCTCAGAACTTATAGTGTTCCAGACTCTGGTCTTTCCCAGCGTCCAGCTATTTGCCACGTACTGCCCTCCAAACACATCCCATTTCTGGGTAAGAGAACTTTGTTTACCGCTGGCTTTATCGCTTGTCCTCCCCAGTATCAGGCAGTCCCAGGAGCCAGAGAGCTGCAGGCTTTGCTTTCCCATTTCCATGACCCTCTAAAGGGATGACTCCTTGTTTCCATCGGGGCCGGTTCTGCTATTCATGAGCATGTCCTGCTGCTGCCCTTGACCTCGATCCACTTGCAGTCACCCTTCTTATCTGCATGTGCTTCCTTTCCTCCCCCCACACACACTGCACACCTGCCAAGCGCGGGGAAGCACGCCGGATTCTCACCTGGATCTTAAATGGGGTTGCTACCCTCACAAGAATGCCTTGCTTGCCTCGCCTCGCCTCGCCAAGGGTAGCCATGGGGCATTTCCCGAGGAAAGCACCTCTGAGCCCCCGGGGTCTGCAGGCAGCCCCCTCCTCCTGCTGCCATCCAGGCATGCAGGAATGCAACTCATGCCACTCCCAGCCAGCGCAGCGGCTGGGTATTGTTGGCCAGCATGTCTGGAGGGCACCTGGCCTTGCCTGGACTGAGCGTAGTTTTCCATGGTGTCCTTCCTCTCTTACTAGCACTTCCCATCTCTGCAGATGTTTTCTCAGCACCAGAGCAAATACACAGGATGGCCAGAGCATGCTCAGACCATGGGGAGTGGCCCAGACTCAGTTTTGCTATGGTACCTAACTTCTGCTGGGCTGGACAGAGGCCCACCAGATCCATCTCACCCAGCGACCAACAGGTGGGCCTCCCGTCCGCCTGCACCTGGCCTCACCACACCCCCTCCCCTCCCCTCCCATGCACACAACTCGCCTTCATCCGGCTGTAGACTGTGGTGACAGGGATGATTTTGTGGTGCTGGTGGACGCCAAAGATGCAGCAAGACCCACAGATCACCTCCTGGTCCTGCTCACAGAAGTGCTTGAGGGTGTCCCGGTGGAGGGGGCAGCACTCTTCGTTTGGGTCTGAGCTGTCAGTGCTCTGCAGCAGCAGCTGGATGATGCGGTCCAAGTCAACGTTGGGTGGGGAGCTGCTGCAGTCCACCGGCGTCCGGCACACGGGGCAGAGGAACGGCCTGGCCACGTCACCCGCGGCTGCCAGCACCATGCACGACTTGCACAAGGAGTGGCCACACTGCAGCATCAGGGGCTCCTTGAAAAGCTCCAAGCAGATGGGGCACAGGAGCTGGTCCTCCAGCTGGTCGACACTCATCTTCCGAGCCATCTTGCCCTCTTCCTTCCTCCCCTCCTCAACTCAGTCCCAGAGATGCAACACTTGCTGTGGGAACAGGAAGCGGTGATGAGTCGAACTCTTACTCATTCCTGGGGAGGAACTGGTTGCCTGCAGCAACAGTGAATGAGGCGAAGAATAGGAAAGTGGGTGAACAAACCCACCCGTTTTGGTTTCTCCATTTCTCAGTTTCTCAGTCTTCCACTTGGTTCACTCTGAACACTGAGATTATTTTGTTTGAAAGAACATTCATACACAGATCTTAGTATGCTTCTCTGAAAACATGTTTCTGTATGCAATTTTTCCACAAGGAAACACAATCACGACGACAACACTGTGCATCCGTGCAGTGCCTGCAGCATGGGACTTTCTGTGTATGGCATCATGTCAGATTCTTTGCTACAACTGTGTAAGGTACGACTGTAGGATCATCCCTGCACTGCTCTGCCTCGGGGGCTACCTTCAGGGCGTTCAAAAGCAAGGATTAAAACAGGCACCTTTCTGAGCCCTTGCATGGCACGACAGGAAGCCTCTACAGCAATAGTCCCTGAATTGGCACCCTGAAGGTATCCCTCCAATGGCCATGTTAGGTGGGGATGGTGGGACGCGCAGGCCAACCCAACTGCAGGACACCACTTCAGGGAAGATGCTCTGGCAGATGTTTTCCCGGAATCCCCATGAGCGCAATGCACGAGTCCGGCTGCCAACTGCTACCCCCGTTTGCCTCTTCCGTGGCCGTGACCCCGGGGCCCTGCACCCTGCCCTACCTTCCGCAGCTCAGCTGCTCTCCTTCGGCTCGCCGGCTCACTGCCCTCGTTCCGCCATCCGAGCACTGAAAGAAAGGGCCGGGCTGCTGCTCTCCTGGCCACTTGCAAGTAATGGCATGGCCAGCAAAGGCAACCCACGCGAAGACCGCCGCCTCCTTGGTGGGGAGAGCGGCTGTGCCACCTGCTCCCCCCGCGAGCGGCATTCAGGGACGCATCCGTGCAGCAGGGGCAGCGCTCCTCCCGAGGCACACCTTCCCGCGGGGATGCAAGGACCTGCTCGCGGCACCGCTCGCGCCAGCAGCAGCGCCCCGGGAGAAGGCGAGGCGAACACGCCCGCCCGCCCGCCGTTATCTGGCGCGCCGGCCGTGCAAAGCGGCTGCTCTCTCCGTCGCCTCTGCCCGCCTCCGGGGCAGGGCCCGGGCAGCCCGCCTGCGGAGGCCACGTGCGGGGCCCTGACTCGGCTCTGCGCGGCGACCGAGGCGGCTCTGCCAGGAGCGTGCGGCAGATCCCGCCGGGGCCCGGGGAGGGAGCGCGGCCGCGGCCGCCCTGCGAGGGGAGCAGCGCCGGGCGGCCGCTCGCGGGCGACCCTCCAGCGCCAGCGCCATCTCCAGCCGGCACGACGAGACGCCGCGCCCGCGCCGCGGACTCCTCCCGGGGCGGCGACTGCCCCGCCCGCCGGCCGAGGCCGCACGCGGCGAACCCGGCAGCTCGCCGCAGCGCGCGCCTCTGCAGCAAGTCTAGCGACTTCCGCGCACGCTGCCCCGCCGCGGGGGCGCCCGGCCTGCGGCGCATGCGCGCTGGGGCCTGCGAGTGCTCCGGCGGGATGCGGCGGCGGCGAGCGGGCCCGGCCGGGCTGTACGGCGCGGCGGCCTCGGTCCTGGCGCGGCTGGAGCGCCGGGAGGGCGCCCTCAAGACGCTCGTCTACGGGAGCGGCTTCCAGGTGCGTAGGGCTTCTGGGCGCTGTGCGTTACAGCCCTCGATATCCGGCACCGAACGGAGTTTCCTCCCTCCCCCAGGCCGGGGACTCTTCTGATGCGCTGAACTGTGCAACTCCTAGCATCCGCAGCCAGCCTGCGCGGGGGAGGCTGGGAGTCGCAGTGCAACCCATCGAGACGGGCTGGCTCTGATGCGATTCTGGCCTGTGATTTCCCGTCCAGAGTTGCGAGGTTTCTTCTAGGGCAGCAAGCAGTTTGCCCGGGCTTGAAGCGGCCTCCTCTCTTTCAGAATGCCCGGCTGCTGTATGCCCTTGTTTCAGAGACGGTTCGCTATTCTCCTGTGCTGGACTTGATCCTAGATGCTTCGGGGTTGATCCAGGCCGAAAAGAAGCTGCAGCCACAGCTGGCCAAGGTGAGCTGGAAGAATGGGGGGGCTGCCCTGTCCCTTCCTCTCTTATGGACACCCCTTCGGTGTGCCATCAGCCGGTTCACAGAGAAACGCAAGAAAAGCCCTCCTGAATCAGAAAAAAGGTCCATCCAGTCCAACACATTGTCCACACAGTGGCAAACCAGCTGCCACAAGCAGGATCCCTCAAGCAGGATGAGTGCAAGACGACATGCTGCCCAAGCTCCTCAGCAATGGGTGCATGCAGGCATATCACCTCTGCTAAAGGATGTAGTGCCTAGTGAGGCTAGTAGCCACGGAGAGCCTTTGCCTCTGGGAATCTTTCCAATCCCCTTTTCAAGGTGCATTGATAGCCATCACCACTTCCTGTGGCAGTGAATAAATTCCATAGTTTAACTATATGCTGTGTGAAGAAGTACCTTCTCTTACCTGTGGTAAACCTCCCACCTTCATGGTATATGCCCAGCTTTGAGTGTTATGGGAGAGAGAGAAATGTTGTCCTCTCCACCTTCTCTACTCTGCACATAATTTTAAACACCTCTGTCACATCTCCCCTTATTCACCTTCTAAGCTGAACAGTCCCAGATTTTGCTCCTGTTCCTCATAGGGAAGATGCACCAACCCCTTGATTATTTTTGTTGCTCTTTTCTGTATTTTTCCCCAGTCTAACAATGTCCCCATTCAGGTGAGGCAACCAGAGCTGAACACGGTAGTCTCAAGGGTAGTCACATCAAGGATCTTGGCAGTTATATTTTTTATTCAATTCCCAATTATGACTGTCATGGGAATTCCATGTTCTTCACAGCTGCCATGCACTTAGGCCAACATCTTCATCCACTATCACCCCAAGATCCCTTTCTTCCTCTGTCACTGTTAGTTCAGGTTCTTTGAAGTTGTTAAGAATGCTAGCCCAGGTGCTGGCAGTGGGACGCCCACCAAGATATGCAAGTGTGCTTTCAAGATGTCTCCACCCAACATTCATAGAATCATAGATTAGTAGAGTTGGAAGGGGCCATGAAGGCCATCGAGTCCACCCCGCTGCTGTTGCAGGACACCAAGTCACACCGTCCCACTCAGGTGGCTGCCCAGGTTCTTTCTGAATGTCTCTAGCGTGGGAGAGCCCACCGCCACTCTGGGCAGCTGGTTCCACTGTCGTATTGCTCTGACAGTGAGGAAGCTTTTCCTGATGTCCAGCCTGAATCTGCGTTGTCACAACTTGAATTGATTATTCCGTGTCCTACACTCTGGCATCATCAAGAAGAGATCCTGACCTTTTTCTTTGTGACAGCCTTTGAGGGAGATCCCCCAGCAGAAGGATGAAGTGCAGCTTGCCCTGTGGGGACTTGGTGGGGCTTCCAGGAGATCCCTGGAGCAGGCCTGTGATCGCTTCAGTCTGCCTGCCAGATGTCCACTGACAGTCTTTGGTGGCTCTGCTTGCTTTTATCTCTTTATTCCTGCTGAGAAAGGGGTTTGTTTACTCTGTGAGTAGTTACCCTTTCCCTTTCTTCTGAAAAATCCACCAGCAACCTTCTTTCTGTGGCCACATTGGGGGCCTCATCTTGCTTCCTGCTAACATTTTGAAAATGGCTGTACCAGTTCCGACAGCTGTTCTGTGATGGCTTCCACAGTTTGTTCTCCAAATGGGAATTGGGCCCCAGTCAGCACTCCTGTCGGCACCATCTGTGCAGATGTCTTGGACTGCAGCTACCATCTTTTCCAGCCTGCATGGCTGATGATCAGGGATGATGGGAGCCGTGCTCTGAAAGCATTTGGAGGGCCCACCCCGTAGGCCCAGTTCAGCAGAGGTCTCCCTGGTCCTGCCCTATAGGAGAAAGCTGTACCGTTGTTCCTTGCTGAGGTATGCTGCTCTCTTCCCCAGGTGCTGGTGTACGACCTGCTCTTTGGCAAGGGGGTGCATGGTGGGGGGCGTGGGAAGGCCCTGGTGATGAAGCACCGTGCCCGGCTGCAGGCAGAGCTGGCCCGCCTGAAGGTGCAGAAGAAGGTGAGCCACAACGAAGACCTGCTGCCACCCACAGCAGCCGCCGACCAAGGTGTGTGCCAGACGGTGGGGCCTTCGCAACCGCAGGTAGACGTCGGTTGATAAGGCAGGCGCCGAATTCGGCAGGTCTCAGGCCGCAGCTTCTCCTGCCTCCCTTGGTGCTTTGGCGCAAAACTGCTGGCTGCACCCAGCTTCCAGGGAATGGAAGGGGCAGGAGCCAGCAAGCCCCTGCGCAGCCCCCTGGCAGCCTGGGTGCGGGGTCTGTCCCAGTTTTGCTAGGCCATGCTTCCAGCTGTGCAGATACGGGCAGAGGAAAGCATCTCACAGAGAGACGGCCGTCCTGATTTCAGAACCAAGTGCTGCAATCCCTTCCTTTCCAGGCTCTCGGGTGCCACGCTATGTCCGCGTAAACTTGCTGAAAACATGTGTGGATGATGTGGTGGATTACTTCAAGCGCCAGGGCTATGCCTATCAAGGCAAAGCAGCCAGGTAGGTATGCCCTGGGCTACCTCTTTACTGAGGAACCAGTCCCCTCCCTCCCTGACAGATTGGACCACTGTGCTAAACCAGGGATGAGTCGCTTTGGCAGGGTCAGGGGCCACTCCCCCCCCCCCCCCCAGGCTCACTGCCACGTTGCTGCATTTCTGAAGGCACGTATCTCCTGTGTACCTCATCCTCAAGCAGAACGGCTGTGTTTGTCCAACTGCTGCTGCCATGTGGTGACAAGCCAGTTTCGTTTCTTGCTGCTAACACAGAAACAGCGCGAGTCAGGAGGGGCTTCCTGGGCCATCTAGTCTGACCCCCGGCTCCAGCCGGCTCCGCTCACAACATGCCCACCATTTGTATGTCAGCCTATCCTTGAACACCCTCCTCGATGGGGCCCCAACCACCTCCCGTGGAAGCCCATTCCACACCCTCGGGGTCCCAACTGTCAGGAAGGGCTTCCTGGCATCCAAATGGAACCTTGGCTCCCTGAGCTTTGCTCCCTTGGAGCGCTTCCTGCCTTCCTTTGAAGGGGAGAACAGGTCTCTACCCACCTCTGTGTGACATCCTCTCACATACCTGCATGTCGCCAACAGATCCCCCAAGTCTCCTCCAGGCTGAAGAGACCTGGCTCCCTCAGCCTCTCCTCATGTGGCTTCCCCTGCAAACCGGCCCCCAACCTTGGGGCCCTTTGCTGCACTGACTCCAACCTGACTATATCCTTCCTGTAATGAGGGGCCCAAAACTGAGCACAATACACCAGTTGTGGGTGCACCAGAGTCGTACAGAGTGGCAGGCATACCTCTCTCGATCTAGAAACCACACTTCTGGCTATGCGACCAAGCGTGGCGCTCGCCCTCTTGGCCACCGCATCACCCTGCTGGCTCATGTTCAGCCTGCAGTCAACCAGCACCCTGAGGTGCCTTTCACAAGTGCTGCTCTCCAGCCACTTGTCCCCTAACCTGCACTTATGACACCCATTCCTATGCCCCAAGTGCAAGACCTTGCACTTATCCACGTTGAACGCCACCCTGTTGTCCCCCGCCCACTTCCATAGTCCGTCCAGATCCTTCTGGATCCGGAGTACCTGCTCCTCAGTTGTGGCCACTAACGAATGCTGATGGTTGTTGCTGGGGGCGGCATGGCAGCGTGGGCTGCAGAGGAGGTGCCAGGGTGCATGAATGCTGGCAGCGGCCCACCTCTCTGCTTCCGCACCGGTTCGGTGTTGGGATGACAACATTTCTGCTGGCTCCTCCTCTGGTGTGCCCACAAAGAAGAGAGTGGAACATCCCGTTTCCCTTTTAGACGGATTGGCAAGGTTTCGGTGGCTTGTGGCCCCGGCTGGCGTGGGGGGAATTCTGGTTGGAGGGCTTGGAAGGCTCTTGCAGCCCAGCCCCTGTCTAAATGCAGAGCCTGTGGCAGGCACCCTTGCGCTGAGTGGGGACAGGCCCGTGAGGGCTGCGGGGCCTCCCTGAGGCTGTGTGGGGAGCGGACCGAGCCCTCGAGCCCAAGGGCTGCTCAGCCGCTCCTAGCAAGGCCAGTGCATGGCGTCTCCTCGAAGAGGCGAGAGGCTGCATGCCTGCTCGGGGTCCCTGGGACTCTGCCGCGCTCTCGGGAGGAGAGGGCTTTGCCCTCGGGGACGAGCGCTTGCCTCTGCGCTGGCGGGGTGACCCCGCTACTCTCTCAGTGACCGGTTCCATCTTGGTCTTCTCTTCAGTCTGGAGGAGGTCAGCTCCTTGTCAGGAAAGAAATTCCTCCTGGATATGGACCTTCCGGAGCTGCTGATCTTCCCTCCGCAGACAGATCTTCACCAAGACCAGCTCTATGTGGCCGGGCACATCATTCTTCAGGACAAGGTGAGCGGGGCTGGGCCACCTCTCTGCTGAGGCAAGAGGAGAGGCAGCCGGCTGGGACTTGCAGGGCTCCGTATGTGGGGGTGGGAGGGAGGAGGAGCGTGAGAGCCCAGTGCCAAAACTCACCTGTTCTTCTTCTGCCCAAGCCTGGGAACAGCTCACCTGGGTGCAGTGCACGTTGGCCCTCCGTAAGCTGAGGCCAGGGCTTTCTGAGGCCTGTGTGTCTGTTCCAGGCCAGCTGCCTCCCTGCTTTCCTCCTGGATCCCACGCCAGGATCCTGTGTGATCGATGCGTGTGCTGCCCCTGGCAACAAGACCAGCCAGCTCGCTGCTGTGCTGAAGAACAAGGGGTAAGAGAGCCAGCCAGAGTGGCCATGGAGGGGTGCCTGTGCTGTGGAGAAGCAGCCCGCGAGCTGCCCAGCGTCCTCCTGGCTCCTCATGCCTGTGGCGTCATCTCTCACCTCCATACACAGCCAGATCTTTGCTTTTGACCTGGATTCGGCGCGCCTGGCCACCATGAGCAGCATGCTGGTCCGGGCAGGAGTCACCTGCTGCCAACTAGCCCACCAAGACTTCTTGGCCACAGATCCCGCTGACCCAAAGTACAGCAAGGTGCAGTACATTCTCCTGGACCCCTCATGCAGCGGATCCGGTGAGCGAGGCTGTGGGCTCCAGCTTGATGCTTTGCCAACCACACAACCACTGGGGGAAGGAGCAAGGCTCTCGCTGAGGCAGGAGGAGCTCCAGCTGGGTTCCCTGAAGGCTCTGGGCAGCCAGCTACTGCAGCTGTGGGCAGGGGAGGGGTGGTGTGGGCAGCTGGGCACAGCCTTGAGAATGGGCTTGTGGGAGGAAAGGAGAGTGGCTGGGCTGAGAACTCTTTTAGCCAAGCTCCTCCTCACAGGTCCCAGCCAGCCAGTAGCATCCCTCCTGTTCACATAGCCAGGTCTCAGGCACAGGAGGGGATGTGGTGATGGCTGACATGGCCACAGGTAGAGCTGGGACCAGGGACTACCAACTGGCCTGGAGGTCTGTCCCAGCCTTGCCAATTTGTCTTTCTCAATCACCCCTCCAGGAATTGTTGGCCGGCCGCTGGATGGGGAGGATACGGCCCCGCCGGAGCGGCTGCAGGCACTGGCTAGGTTCCAGCGGAAGATGTTGGTGCATGCACTGAGCTTCCCTGCTCTCCAGCGGCTGGTGTATTCCACCTGCTCAGTGCATCGGGAGGAGAATGAGGATGTGGTGCAGGAGGTGCTGGAACAGCAGGGAAAGGACTTCAGGTAATGCAGGAAGCTGTGACAGGGAGTCTGAAGCGGGACTGGGAAGCTCACTCCTCTGGCTCTGGCTGAAAACTGAAAGCGTCAGCTAAAGACATGATATGACAACTCCCAGCTCCAGCAGCCTTATGAACAACTTCAACAGCACTGACCTTTGCGGGGAACTGCCCTCCTTGGCCTTGACTTAACCTGAGCATTGGTGAATGCGGAAGGCCTCACAGTGGTCCCCAAACCTGGCCTCCGGAGTCCTCGTCCACATACAGAAATCTTGGGTGGGATGTGGGGAGTCTCAGTAGAGCTCTGCTTGTCTTCCCTTGCAGGCTGGTGGAAGCAGCCCCTTCTTGGCCCAGTCGGGGCTTTGCAAAGGCTAAATGCTGCCTCCGAGCATCTCCTGAGGAAACACTTACAACTGGGTTTTTTGTGGCAGTCCTGGAACGGCGACACACGGGAGCCCGTGGGACAAGGTGAAGAAGAAGTTATTTTGCTGCCCTGGGTTGGTGGTGGTGACGAGCAGGGTCCCCCAGGGCTCTGTCCTGGAGCTGATCCTGCTCAGTCTTTTCATCAGTGACCTGGAAGAAGGGGTGACCAGTCTGCTGATCAAATTCGCAGATGATACTAAAACGGGGCCAAATGGGGCCACGACTAGGAGGAGGAACTCTGGATCCAGACTATGGAAGTGGGCAGGAGACAACAGGATGGCGTGCAACGTGGATAAGTGCAAGGTCTTGCACTTGGGGCATAGGAATGGGTGTCATAAGTGCAGGTTAGGGGACAAGTGGCTGGAGAGCAGCACTTGCGAAAGGGACCTCGGGGTGCTGGTCGGCTGCAGGCTGAACATGATCCAGCAGTGTGATGCACTGGTCAAGAGGGCGAGCGCCATCCTTGGTTGCATAGCCGGAAGTGTGGCTTCTAGATCGAGAGAGGTATGCCTGCCACTCTATACGACTCTGGTGCACCCACAACTGGTGTATTGTGCTCAGTTTTGGGCCCCTCATTACAGGAAGGATATAGCCAGGTTAGATTCAGTGCAGCGTAGGGCCACAAGGATGGTGGCCAGATTGCAGAGAAAGCCATATGAAGCGAGACTGAGGGAGCTGGGTCTTTTCAGCCTGGAGAAGACTCCAAGGGGATCTGTTGGCAACATATAGGTGCATGAGGGGGTGCCACACGGAGGTGTGTAGAGACCCGTTTTCTTCTGCAGAGGAAGGCAGGACATGTTCCAATAGAGCAAAGTCAGGGAACTAAGGTTCAATTTCGATGCCAGGAAATAACTGACAGTTAGGACCTCAAGGGCATGGAATGGGCTTCCATGGGAGGTGGTTGAAGCCCCATCAGTGAAGGTGTTCAAGGACAGGCTGAACATGCACATGGTAGGCATGTCAGGAATGGAACTGGCTGGAGCTGGGGGTCAGACTAGATGGCCTGGGACGTCCCTTCTTACTCTGTTTCTGTGTTTCTAACAACTGTTTTTGCTGCAGCCCAAGAAGCTGGACTTATATAACATACTCTACACATTTATTTCTCTCAATTTTGTTCTTACCTCAGCATGCGATTTTCTTTCTTGCCCTGTTAATCAATTTTCGCTTACAAGCGGCACTTTCGACTTCTCTTTTGGCTGAGGTCAACCATGATTAACTGAAAACGTTGTAACCAAGTCAGCAGATACAGGGGTCCTGCTCTATTTTGTTTTCTATGGAGTTTTTCATTTTCAGAGTAAAACACTCCAGCCCACTATTAGTTTGCTCACACCAAATGCTGTGATGTTCCACCATCACATTTCCTGTTTTACTGTTTCCACTTTGCCTTGATCCATCCTTCTCATGTTCTACGATGCAAGCATGTGCGTTGTACAGCCTCAGACTTTTCCCTCGCCTCTGCACGTATCAGCCTGTGGACTTCCTTCTGGCTTTGTTCTAGTTGTGTCATTAGCAACAGTGCTGTTCGTACGCGGCCTTTGCTCTTTCCCCTGCAACTTCTTAGTGCCTTTCAATCTTGGGGTCTCATCTTCTGGCACTAAGAAGCAGAAGTGGTTCCCTGTAGCTAAATGCTGGAGATGGGCAACATTTGACCTACAATTCCTATCAGCCCTAGCCACCAAAACCAATGGGCCGCGTTCCTGGAAGTTGTAGGCCAAAACGTTCGGAGGGCCTGTTGATATTGATGTACTGGGAGGTCAGGAATGCTTGAAGTCATGGGAGAAACAAGAGTTGGGTGTTTCAAGAAACTTCTAGATTGTTTGCTTCTAGCCTTCTGTCACTTTGCTCTTGGCTTAGCAGTGAAAGAGAAGCAGGTGCCTCTCCTGCTCCCGCGAAGACACAGTCAGAAAGGGCTT
Source organism: Varanus komodoensis (assembly GCF_004798865.1). Taxonomy (NCBI): domain Eukaryota; kingdom Metazoa; phylum Chordata; class Lepidosauria; order Squamata; family Varanidae; genus Varanus; species Varanus komodoensis. The sequence continues at coordinate 283,353 of NW_025336495.1, read as the reverse complement.
TGGTGCAGAAGTGAAAGACATGGTGGATCTCATTCCTGGAGATTGGAAGAGTACTCAAGAACTGGAGAGATGGATATGAAAATGTGCACACATCGAAGGCATTCCCCCAGACTTCACCTGCTGGGAAATGCCCAGTTGCCCTTTGGAAATTCACACTGGGCAGAGCGCTCCACACACTCCAGGGCTTCTCCACAATGCTGCTCTTGCGTGAACGAATAAATTTATCCCTCCTTCACGTAATGCATTCTTTTGCCATGTTCTGAATGGGATCAAAGCAGGCACCATTTCCTTAGCCCGAGTCGTGACTAAGGAAACGCAGCAGCCCTCCCCCTGCAAGCAGCATCCAACCAGCATCCTGCAATGGGGGGGGGGGTATTGTGCTAAGCCTCCCTTCGCCACTGAAGATGAATAGAGCGGTTTGCTTATGGGGAAAGTTGGGGCCTTTGACCTTCCCCCTCTCCTTCCCCGTCCCACACATGACCTGGGCTTGCTTAGCCCGGAAGACTGGCTAGCTAGCAGTTAAAGGCTGGATACTTACCTGCTTGTGGAAATGTTACGGGGCAAGATGAGAGCGCCCAGCCAAGGGCATTCCAGTTTCCCTTTTTTAGTCAGTGCGGCTCCATTTTGTGCCCCCTACAAACACACCCCACACACTGCCAGATCCATCACAGTGCAAAGTCCCTTCTGCCAACATGGGGAAATAAAAGCAAGCAGCACCAAGCTGGGGTTCATGGAGGATGGGAGCTTGACAGGCAGTCCTGGAACCAGCTGGTTTTCACCTCAAGTTCCAGAAGTTGCTGCCTGCTCCTCAAAGACAACATCGTCTGGGTTCAAGCAAGTTTGTTTTTATTGGAAATCGATATAAGCAGGGAAAACGGCACATTCACACTAAACCCTCAAGAGGAATGATCCAAGTCTTCATTGCAACATTAAATAAAGTCAACCCATCCTTCATCCCACACACACTCAAAGACACCTTCCCGCTACAGAGGTGCTCTGCAAAGGCCTTTCTGTGAGCAGCTAAGCTGCTAGCCCTCCTGCAGCATCCTCCCCCACCTGTCCCAGGTGCTGCTGGTCACCTGGCAGAAACTGGGCGGCTCATGGGGGGGGGTTAGGTGCCTCCAGGCAAGGAAAAGACAACTAAAAGGTGTAACTTGGGATAATGGGAAGAAGCCCCCACTTGTCTGCTGCAGCAGGGAGGTGAAGGCCTAGCCTACTCCGTGGCCAGTCTTGGCAACAACCAGGCTGCCAAAGGCCGCCACGTTCCCACAGCCCAGCCCCAGCTGCAGAAGGGAGGCTGAGCACCTCTGTCGTGGGCAGCAAGCTGTTCAAGGTGCTCAGAAGGCTTGCCCTGGGTCAGCTCCCCACTTCCACGGTGCATCAGCCGAGACAGAAGGCCCCACACAGCACCCCTTCTAAACGTGCAAGAACCCCCGCGCAACACAGACTGGACAGAGCCACGTCCACAATACAAAACAGAAACGAGAATGGCTGGCCGGTGGCGGGAGGCAGGGCCCTGCGACCGGGCCACACGGGCCAGTCCCTAACAGCTTCACTCTCACGCCTCTATGAACCAAGCTTGAAGGAATTCCAAGGCAATTTAGCTTAAATATAAAAATAAAGTTTCACTTTGTAAAAAAATGCTTAAATATTTTTTTTTAAATTTAGAATTCGGCAGGCTCACGCACACACGCACACGCTGGTCTTGGATGTATGAAAAGGGGCTGGCCGCTGAGGGTACTGCAGGGGTGGCGGGCTGGAGGGGGACCCCCACCCTGGCCAAGCCTGCCTCCACCTGCTGCAAAGGTGGGGTGGGGGTCCGAGCAGCCCAAACAGCTGCCGCCCATCCGCTCCCCAAGCCCCACGGAGCAACGGCTCCCGGGGAGGCGGCTCTTTGCCATGCCACATGCCGTGCTCCAGCCCCCTCCACACACCCAGCCACGCAGTGACTGTCCACACCCAATTTGGTGGGGTTCATCTCCCTTGGAGACAGGCACCCCCAAAAATGTTTACAGCAAGTCCGGCATTACCAACATGCCGCCACACATACGAGTCGATTCTTCCTCCAAACTCGATTCACAGAGCAATTTAAAAAAACGCAACAAGAAAGGAGCACAAACACACTGAGCGAAACACAGACGGGCAGGCTAGGGAGCTTGAGTGAAAAAGTAGCCGTGAGCAGCAGGGCCCAGGGACGGGCTCCCCCTCGGTATCTCCACCCCAGCAGTTGCCCGGGGACTCCCACACATCACCTGGGCACTGGGCTGCCCAGGCAGGATGGAGGGATCCTGAAGACGCCCTGCCCCTCGCAGGGAAAGGCTCACAAGGGCTGGGGGGGGGGGGGGGGGGGGGGGCTGGTCCCCGGCGGGAGTGCCGTGAGCACAGCACTCCCCCGACACACCAGCAGCCCGAATTGGGGGGCAGGGGGAGTTGCTGCAGATGGTCACGGGGAGGGAAGGTAGAAGATATGTACAATTTGTTTCCAGACTCGGCCATGAACTGTTCAAGTAGAAAGGGCTTGCTTTCTCCTGCTGCCCCAGTCTGAGGAATAAAAGTCACTCGGGGATCCAAAGCAGCTTCTGGTGGCCGCCCCAGCAAGCACTGTCTGGACAGCCCCGGTGAAACCGAGCGCCACAGCTGGGCAGCCACCGCCCTGCCCAGAGCTCCACCAGGTCTCTCCCACGCTGGCCAGGCGGGGACAGAGTCCAGCCAGAGGGCTCCTGGCGGCTACTTCTTGCGGGTGTGCTGCCGCCGGGCCTGCAGCCGCTGGCGGGCCCCCATCTTGGTTCCTGCCCCGATGGAGAAGGCGGGTGCCTGTGGCCCTGGAGGAACAGAGAGCAGTGAGCCTTCTCCACCCTCTGCCGCAGGGTCGGAGCACAGCCCAGCCAGCCAGACCGGCGCCACCCACCCTCCGCCACGCTGGGCCCCCCTGCCCGAGCAAGACTGGGCAGGCCGCACGGCTGAGCCCCCCATGTTGGGGGCACCCACTCCACATTCAGAGGGGTGAGGGAGCGGCCAAAGGGCTGCCCAGCCCATCCTCACCTCCGCAGCTTCGTGCTGCCCAGAGCCCCCCACCTGCCCCCCGGCCTTCGTGCTCTTACCAAAAGAAGCCCCTGCACCTCCAAAGGCAGGGGTGACGGTTCCGAAGGAAAGGGTGCCACCCCCCCCAGTGCCCCCTCCTGCGGCAGGTGCACCCTGCCCAAATGTGGGTGTTGGAGTTCCTGAAACACAGAGGGGGTGTTAGCAGGCGAGAAGCATTCCCTGGGAGAAGACATGCCCCCCCCATGCCCAGCTCCCCCCCCCCCATTTGCTGCCTTCCTCAGCAGGGGCAGACCATGCAGCTCTGCCAGCACCGGTGCGGCAGGGGGCTTGCCCCTCCTCTGCCCAAGCCTTGGGACTCTGAGCGGTGATCAGGGGATGGCTGCGATGGGGCAGGGTTTGGGGCATGGGGACCCCGGGGGGGGGGCAACAGCAGAGCCCCATGTAAATCCACATGTGGGCTCTCCTGCCCCAGGGAAGAGGTGGTGCTCCAGCTGCAGTCCCAAGCCAGAGGTCAAAATGCCACTCGTGGCCATTCCTGGGGCACGCGGGTCCCGCAGGCCCACCCCCAAGCCACACAGTGGGGGACTCACCTCCGAAGGCCGGCTTGCTCTCTGGTGTGCCTGCAGCGCCGAAGGCAAAGGTCGTGCTCTGGTTCTGGGCCCCCAGAGGGGGCTGGCCCAAGGAAGCCCCAAAGGGGGTCACGGCCCCCACAGCGCCGCTCGGCCCAGCGCCAAAGCTGAAGCCGGCAGGGGGTGCACCCACGCCAGCAGCAGCTCCAGGGCCAAAGGCACTGCCGGCGGGGGCCGGCTGGCTTACCCCAAAAGCGAAGGGGGCTGGGCTCCCAAACGCCAGGCCCCCCCTTGTGCTGCCGCCGCCACTGCTGCTGGTCGGGGTGCCAGGGGCAAAGCCTGCTGTGGTGGCCATGGTGACGGCCCCAAAGGAGAAGGTGGGCATGGTGGCGCCGAAGGCCGGCTGGGCAGAGGTGCTTTTGGCACCAAAGGACGCCAGCGGGCTGGGCTCCCCAAACGGGGCCTGCGTGGTGCCGCCGAAGGCCGGCTGGGCTGCCGAGCCGCTCCTGAAGCTGAACGGAGTCCCGAAGAGCACTGGCCCCGCCGCTGCCGTCACTGGCTTCTGGCCCTCGGGGGTACCCACGTCGAATGCCCCCGGGGCCCCAGCTGCTGTGTAGGGAGGTGGGGGCTTGGGCAGGGCGCCGAATCCCCCACCGAGAGCAGGCGTGCTGGACCCAAACGCGGGCAGGGGCTGCGTCGTGGCGGGAGGGCCCTGGGTGGTGGACGGGGCAGCGCTGCCCCTGCCAAAGAGGCTGAAGCCCACGCCGGAGGCGGCCGGGGTGGCGCTGGCCGCGGGGTCGGCTGCGGAGGCGCTGGGCTGGCTGAAGGCGGGGCTCGCCAAGGGACCAAGGGCTGGGCTGGAGGAGGCGCTCTGCTTGCCAAACTGGAAGCCTGTGGCTGAGGCCACGCTGGCGCTGGGCGGCGGCCCGAACAGCAAGGGCTGGTGGGGGGCCGATGTGGCCGCCTCCGCCACAGCGGTGGCGGAGGCGGCGGTGGTCAGGGTGGGGGTGCTGCCCCCGGGCGCAGCAGTGGAGGTGGGCACGCCAGGCCCAAGGCTGCCGCCCAGCTGGCCCGCCGAGACAGCCGCCCCGCCAGCTGTCGTGCAGAGCGGGGCTGCAGCGGTGGCGGGGAACCCGGCAGCGCTTGTGGCGGCTGGGGCGGGCTGAACGGTCTGCTGAAAGGTGAAGGGGGATGATGGGGCCGTTGTGGCGGTGGCTGGGGGGGCCGGGCTGCCAAAGATGGGCTTGAAGGTGCTGCCAGGGGCCGTGCCAGGGGGCCCGGTGGACGGCGCAGCTGCAGAGGTGGTGGCGGCGGCAGCGGTGGCAGCACTGCCACCCTGGGAGCCAGCGAGGCCCTCGCCCTTTGCCAGGCTGCCGAAGATGGGCTTGAAGGCGGGCACCGTGCTGGGCGCAGAAGGGGCCGACGCTGCGGCACCGGCTGTGCTCATGAGCAGGCTGGCTGGGGGACTGCTGAGGATCTCGAAGAGGAGGCTGGGCCTTGGCGCAGATGAAGGCCTTGTGGGCGTCGGGCCCGCCTTGGAGGAGGCGGTGGCCGTCATGCTGCTCGCGCTGCTGGCTCCCGGGCCGGCGCTTGAGCAGGGGGCCGGAGCTGGAGAAGCGGGCAGAGCCTCGGGCACTGTGGAGGAGCTTGCTGGCAGCGAGGAAGCCACATCCAGGGGCCACGGGGAGATGGCAGGAGCACGGGAATCTGGAGAAGAGGGGGGGGTCCCTTCAGCAGCTGCAGCACAACCGACATTCCGCCTCAGTCAAAAGTCCCTCCCTTGCCGCCTCCCACTGCGCTCCGGCCCTTTGACCACAGGGGCAGGAACACCCACTTAGCTGCACCGAGAAAACTCAAATCTCTGCACATCAAAGCAGCAAAATATTCCACGTTCACCTGGGGAAGGAAGTGCCCCCCAAACACTGGACTGCAGGCCCAGGAATCCCGTCGGCCTCACTGGCATTGCTCTGTTAAGGAAACGTACAAGCTGGTCGAGTCCTAAAGTGGGGCCTTACAAATATTTTGGAATACAAGGCCTATCATTCCTGGCCAATGGCTGAGGGGAGCTGAAGTCCAAGGCACCAGGCAGACACCACAAAAACAAAGGAATCCCTGTTAGCCCTTCAGTCAAAGGAGAGCGAGGGCTTCTTTTGCCAGGCCACCTTGGCATGGCGTCCTCTCCAGACAGGGAGCGACAAGGGGCCAGAGGCACTTACACGACCAGCACGAGTCAGAATCAAACCGTCCAAACAGTCCAAAACAGCACTTTTTAAAAGCAGCATTCATCTTCCAAAAAGAGCAGAAGTGTTTATAATTGTTTGGAAAAAGGTCCGGCCTTAGACCAAAGAGGCCCCTGGAGCGGTGGGGCTTCCACAGGGACTCCACGAACACAAGGAGCATCCCTGAGCAGGCCCAGCCCTTGCATACGGGGCTGCAGCTCCAGCTCTCGGGCAGCACAGCAAGGCAACGAATGCGCTTGGGCACATGCTCTCAGGCTACCGGGCAAAGGCTGCAAAGCTGGAAACATCCGTTTTTGAGGGGAGTCATGTCTGAAGCCACGCAAATCCACGGGAATCAAGCTGCACGCAGGGCATCTGGGGAACATCTCAGGTCCCTAAATCCCCCCTGGCAGCACTGCCTACTTCCGGCCAGGCACGGGGGAGGGGTGGCTCCTGCAGGGAGCAGGAACGGCAAGGAGCCCCCCCACTCCCCTGCCTGCCCCCATCACTCACCTGCCTGCCCCACAGTGCTCGGTCCTTCCTGCATCTTCTTCAGGCTCTCCAGAAGTGGGCTGCCTCCTGCAGGCTGTGTGCTCAGGACGGGGGAGGGCCTGGCAGGCATCAGTGCGAAGGACGACGTGGCGGATGTCGAGCTGGTCTCAGGAGGGGCACTCACAGCAGGCTCTGCGGGGCAGGAGCAACAGGCCGGCAAGCCATCAGAGCTCCCTGGAGAGGCCCAGGCCCAACACCCGATGCGGCCCACTGGCACACGAGCCGAGGCACGCGCCTGCTGCAGGCAACGGCCACGAATGGCCCTCCCCTCAACCACCCTCGTCACCCGATGGGGCAGGCAAAAACCTGCAGCCAGTCCCTCCGAGAGGGCTCTCCTACCAGTGTCCTCCTCCAAGACTTTGCTGAACCACTGCAGCGCAGCCTTCTTTTCGGCATCCAAGTCCTCTGAGGTAACCGAATAGCTTAGCTGAGGAGGGGGAGGCTGCCAAGATAGTGACAGATATTGCATCAGTGCAGAGGCGAGCAGGCAGCCCCGTCAGGGAGAGCCACCAGCCCTGGGGGCCGAGGGACCCTTGCCTCAGACAGGGAGGGTGAAACCAAATCCCGGCCTGGAGCGATCCTGGCTGTCGGGCCGGCAGTCGAAAGCGAGCGCTGTGCTGCCGGCTCGCCTTCTCCGTGCGTGTGGCTCTAGCCTGACCGCTCGCCCGGCCCAAGCACTTCCCTGGGGGAGGCCCTTCCACAAGCCACGCAGCCCATCTGTGCTGAGGCCCCGAGGGAGCCCACTCACCCCGGGAAGGAGTGGGGCAGCACAGCATGGAAGAGGCACACGTACCAAGCTGAAGCGGTCGTCGTGGTGGGTCGAGAGCAGCTGGATTCTCCGCTTGCGTGTGCTGCCGCCGCTGCCCAGTGAGCACAGCGGGCCCGGAGAGCTGCGGCTGCTCTGTGGCGGCGCTTCTTCAGCTGGAGGGGGAGGCCAGAGTTGCAAAGTCCGACTAGCCCTTTTTTTACCCTCTAAATGTTTGGGCAGGTAACCCCCACTGCTCCTCACCTCTGGTTATGCTGGTTGGAGCTAGGAAGAATTCTAAGCTCACCACTGCTGATTCCAGGAAACCCAAGAACCCCCACCAAAGTCGACACGAGCACAATCTTGCAAAGCAAGCGCGATGGGCTGAAAGCGTGGCAGTGCTGCCTGCGCGCGGATGCCAGGAGCCCCACTTCCTCCGAGGAAACCAGCCCGGCTTGCAAGGCTCCCTCAGCGCAGCTCCCCAGCAAACCCAGAGGAGTAACAGGGAGACCTCGCCGATGAGCAGAAACCCTGAACACCGACCAACCCTATTTCTACCCTTGAGGCCCTCAGTCACGCTGTGGTTTGCAAGAAGTAGTGGGAAAGGGGGCTGGGCGGGCTCCTTCTTCTGAGGGTTCCTTACCCACCCTGTGGAGAAACGCACGTTTCTTCCCTCTTCACCCACAATGAGGTCAGGCGTTTCTAACCAGTCTCTTTTTTGTTTCATGTTGTTATGTGGCTACTGCAGGTTCACCTCACATCCAGGCTGGCATTTGCCCCTCCTTTGGGCCATCTGTGCACTCACCCTTCTCCGCCTGTACTTCTTTGTCCGCTTTCACAGGTGTCGAAGTCCTGGACCGGCGAGATTCCTCTTCCCTGGAGACACAGAAGAACGCCATTGAGACACAGATGGAGGCTCTCCTTGCCTCTTCCAAAGCTCGGGGACAGAAAGATGGACGGTCAAACACTTGCTATGCACTTTGTGGTGTTCCATTGCATCCAGGCAAACGCCCCTTTCCACAGAAACCCCAAAATTTAACAGGTTCTCGCCTGTTAAAATTCAGGTAGCATGAAAGCGAGGCTTTTTGCCATCCAAGGCAAAATGGTCTGACTCGGCTCTACCAATGAGTCAGGCACTGAAGCATCATGGGAGTCTTCATGGAAACCAGTCACGGAGGCCTAGAAGCCCAGGAGCGGAGCCCACCAAAAAATAGTCCCCACACAAGCAGCAGGGCAGGAGGCAGCAGCACTCACGTGAGGCTGGAGCTGGGGTGCCTTGCCTTCTTGCTCGGCCTCTCAGGTGTCTGAGGACAGGAGGATGCGGGACTAGACAGAGGAGAGGCGCCTGGACCGCTTCTCTTCCAGAGCTGCGGAAGGAGAGAGCACAACACGTAACGTCAAAAATTGCCCTGGTATGTTCTGTGGAGCTAAACATTGACAAATCTTGTTTATACTGGCCATCTGCAAAGGAGAACAGAAATTCACCATCATGGTGAAATCAACTTGCTTATACTACAGTAAGAGAAAGGGAAAACTTGTAATGTTCATTGGAACCTTCTCTTCCTGGAAAGTGGCAAGGTTAAACCTTATTTAACAAGACGTGGAACATGTTTTAACACTGGAAGAGCTGAGCTCTGTTTGCAGTTCTAAACACACACACAAGCCAATCGTGCACAATATTTGCAGGTCACCTGATCAACGCCACCCCTATAAAGGTGGGGCACAGCCAGTGGTTCCCATACAGCTTCTGCACTCCTGTGACTGCCCAGCCAACAAGAGTCTGCTTTGGAGACAAAGGACTTCAAGGGAGAACTTTCCTTGGTGGAAGGTCAGCCTCCCAGAGACTTACTACCTGACAGCATACCTGAGAAAGGCCTCGAGTGGAGCTGTAGGAGCTGGCGATGGCATTACGAACAGTACTGGGGATCCCGCCCACGGACAAGCTGTTCACAGAGCTAATGGAGGAGGTACGTGACCTCTTGGAGGAGCAGTCTTCACGGCAGTGGGAAGGAAGGAGGCCACGCTTCAGGGAGCTGGGCCTACGCACAGGCAAAGGTCATGTTACAAGCCTCCCGAGAGACCCAGGTTTTCCAAGGTGCCATGAAGGAAATGATGTTGGTACCTTTTGTTTACGCAGGCGGAAGCGCCCCAGATTACAGAGCCTGAGCTCATGCTGCTGAATGCAGCGCTCCCTCCACCACTTTCTGCACAGCCCCGGTTCAAACGGGCGCCGGCAGGCCCACATCCAGCGGGATCAGGGGGGTGCATTGGGAAGGAAATCCAGCAAACCAGATTCTGCTTTTTGCCGTGATTCAAGTGACGGGGTCATTCAGACCTTAGCAGCAGCAGCAGCAGCAGTGGGGGAGCAGGTATTCAAGACTGTGTGTCAAATCCCACCTCACACAAAACAACGAGTCAGTGCTGCGATGGCAAAGCTTCTTCCTGGGAAAAACTTACTTGGGAATGAGAGACGCTGGTGCTCCGTTAGCCAGCAGGGGCTCAAATGCAGAATGGCCACTCCCACTGCTATCATGGCGCCTGCAGAGACAGAGGCATCGGCGCTTAAGAAGCCCTGTGCCGCACAGCTGCACCTCGAGTGCCTGGCTTCTGTCTCCACCTGGACTTGCTCGCTCCCTCCCCACTGCTGCAGCCCCCCGGGAGACGGCAACCCTTACCTCCTCTTACTTTCCTGGGCAGCGGCATTGCTCCGGCCCTCCGCGTCCTCCTCCACGGCCCTCTTTCGGTTCTCCCGGAGAGCACTCAGGACAGCCTCTTTTGCACATGGGTCTACAGTGCTGTTGGGCGTTGGCGAGAAAGCCACAGGAGAAACCATTTGCTCCAATCTGTCAGATGAAATTGGAGTAGTCGGGGGTAAGAGTTGCCCTTCACAGCCCTGCAACAGCGTACCCTTAGGGGCCACACTGCCCCACCCCGAGTCCCCACCCACGGAGATCACACGGGCTGCCCGCCCGTATAAGCGTCAGTGCTCCCTTGTGGCGTCACCAAGCAGTGCTGCTGAACAAGCAGTCATTCCCAGGCCATGCACAGCGAGGGGCAAGGGGGGCAGAGCCACCTTCCCTGCAGCATTCACTGTGCATCACCAGCAGTTCATCGGGGGAAAGCTGCTCTTCTTCTACTACTTTTATGCCTTCCTTCACTGGGAAGCGTCTCCCCACTGCATCCTCCTGACACGAACTGCCCGAGAGCGCCTCAGCTAGGAGGGATTCCAGGTACAGACTCACAGGGGGGAGCGGCCAAAGGTGCTGTCTGGCCGTGCAATCTTCACCATCACAGGACTCTGGACCATGCCGGAGTTGTGAGCTGACAGTCTGTTCTTCCGCCGATAGCCATCCCAGCAAATCGAAGGCAATGTCCCCAGGGAAGTATACTGGGCCTGATGAATGGGATAGCGCCGTCGAGGGGTCAGCACAAAACGACTGGATGAAGCTAGGTGTTCCCTTAAATGAGTGAGAGAGAGAGAGAGAGAGAGAGAGAGAGAGAGAGCACAGAGCATGCAGTCAGGCGAGCAGTGGCCAAGCTGCAGGGCTCTTCTTCCCAACACCGCAAGTTAGAAAGGGCATCTCAAACGAGAGGAGCGCGTTTCCTTCCTAGCCATCACAGAGTTTCTTTTGCAACCTTAACTTATTCTGCGATGTCTGAATAAGTATCCACATGCATCTACACAGGAAATGGCTGGTCTCTTGCTGACCCCTGGGCCAGAGTCCAGATTCTGATCCCACTGTGTGCTGCAGGGCCAGAAAGTGCAAGTCCAACTCCCTACAGTGCTTCCTATCATTATTTTGACTTCCACGCTGCCCCATAGACAAAGCTCTCTACGGTCATGCTACATTTATATCCTGCTTTTTTCCTCTTGTGAGGAACGCAAAATGGCTTACATTTATTTGTTCGCTTGTTCATTTCAAACTTTTATATACCGTCCACTACCAAGGTCTCGGGACAGTCTTACAATAAGACAGAGTGGAGCACAACATATACAATAAAATCCCACATTAAAACCAGACTCAAACCTTAAAATAACTACTCCATTTCATTCTGACAGCAACATCCCTGTGAGGTAGGTGGGGCCAAGAGTGAGTGACAGGCGCAAAGACACAAAGGGAGCTTGATGGCTAAGCGGGGACTATAACCTGTATTTCCAGTATAGGGGACTATAATCTGTATTCTCACCAACATACCACATCATATAGCAAATTAATTAATTAATTAATTAATTAATTAATTTAAGACATTTGTATGCCATCCTTTGCAAAAGCCTCAGGACGGCTTACCTGAAGCCTCAACAAATTGGTTACAAACTATAAATGTTCCTCTCCATGGAAATCTTTAGTAAACATAGAAACAGAGCGAGTCAGAAGGGGCCTCCCAGGCCATCTAGTCTGACCTCTGGCACCAGCCGGCTCCGCTCACGACATGCCACCATGTGCATGTCTAGCCTATCCTTGAACACCCGCACCGATGGGGCCTCAGCCACCTCCCGGGGAAGCCCATTCCACACCCTTGGGGTCCCGACTGTCAGGAAGTGCTTCCTGGCATCCAAATGGGACCTTGGCTCCCTGAGCTTTGCTCCGTTGGAGCGTGTCCTGCCTTCCTCTGCAGGGGAGAACAGGTCTCTGCCCATCTCCATGTGACACCCCCTCACATACCTGCATGTCGCCAACATAAAAGGCAAAAGATTTATATGATCTGAAGAGAAACCTGAGTAAGAGTCCACATCCTCCCTGTTTAGTGTGCAACCTTCTGGCTAACAAAAATAATCACACCATTCTGGCTAACAAAAATAATTCAAGGCAGCTGCTCATCTAGCAAATTTAAAGTATGATGACAAATCAGTCAAGAACCCCACCTGCAGGGGGACAAAAAGCCTACTCTCACATCTACCCACTTCCAACCAAAGCACCTCCCTTACAAAGAAATTGAACAAAGCCGTGAAAGATGAGTCAAGGCAGCAAAGGTGAACCAAGGCAGCTGTCAACCTTGACTGACCAGCAGGCCAAGATGACTGTGTGAAGGGGTGGGCTTTCCACATTGTGGCGTGCCCCACAACAGTCTGGCAGGCCTGAATGCCCTCTGCTTTTACACAATCAACTATGAGGGGGCAGCCAGTCTAGAGCAACCTTCCCCAACATGAGAGGCTTCAGACTCTCATCAGGCCCCACCAGCATGGTCAGTGCTCAGGAATGCTGGGAGCTGAGAGTCCAAACCTCTGGATGACACAAGACCAGGGAGCGCTGGCCTGCAGTCTTTTCCATTTACTTCTCCATCACTATCAAGGGAGCATGTGCAGAGTGCCTTTGTGCATGGGGGGGTGTTAGAGCAAGCGCTTCTCCCATGGTGGGGTCTGTGGATCTGCTCGATTGCCTCTATCAAGGAGACAGCCCTCCAGGTGTTAGCCAGTGGCAAGTGCCGACAGGAGCTGCATCTGAATTCCTGTGGCATCACTAGTTGTCCACTCTGAAGTTAGCAAACCTAATCATGTAAAGAGTGCATACAGAGTACCCACAGGATGGACATCCCTCTCCTCTTTCAGCCAGAGGAATGTCTCCACAGCAGGCCCTCCTCCATCTCCCCCAAAGATCATGTGGGGCAGAGCAATTAAGAAGTACTTCTCTTTCCTAACTTCCCTCCCCACAGGGAGGAAGGTGAAGACTTCACAAGCCAGTCTCCCCCACGTTGTGTTGGCCCGGCAACTGGAGGGCCAGGGCTGTGCTAGGCCCACTTACATCCAAAGGGGAATGTGCACACCGAGGCAGGATTGGAATACAAAGGAGCAGCACAGGAGGGGGCGCTGAGCAACACTGGCAGCTGCAGGCCTGAGCACCTGAGGGGCGTCTGCACGGACAGACACGAGAAGAAAACTTATCTCCTGACCCAGGGGGTGGGGCTGACCTAGTTCCTGGGCATGTGCAGCTCACGAACGGGAACAGGAGGAATGGGCAAGAACCGTGGCGAGCGCAGTCCCGCCGCACACGAGAAGGGGCGGGAAGGCTCGTTTCCCTCCGAGCGCCAATGGGCGCAGCCGCAGCCTCTGCCCCTGAACGGAAAGGGGGTGTGCGGGAGGCGGGCATCCCCGGAGCCCGTGCGAACCGCGAGGCGACGGGGCCGGACGCGCGCGCGAGGGGGCGCCGCTCTCTTACCCGCAGCCCCGGCGCCACCGCGTGCTGTTGCCAGGCCAGGGGGCGGCCATGGCGGGCGCGGCGGGGCCCCCGTTGGCCAAGGCGCCCTTGTGAGAGGCCGCGCGGCGCTCCTGCCCCGCCGCCGGGGCCAGGGAGGAAGCGGAAGCCGCCGCCCAGGCCGCTCCGCCCGCCGCGGCCGCGGCCAGCGAGAACGCCGCTCCGGACAGGCCGAGCAGCAGCAGCAGCAGCAGCAGCATCGCCGCGGCCGCGCCGGGCAGCGCCCAGGCCGCGCCGTCGTC
>NW_025336495.1:224691-269693 GCF_004798865.1 Varanus komodoensis | reverse complement strand
TCGCGCCTCGCCGCCTCCGTCCGGCGTGGCCCGCGCCCGCGCTTGCGCGGACGGGCGGCGCAGGGGCCGACGGGGCGCGTGCGCGGAAGGGAAGCGAAGGGAAGGCAAGGCAGGGCGCGCGCGTGCGGCGCGGCGGGGCGGGGCTGGCGCGCGGCAGCCTCGCTGCGGGCCCGTTTCCCGCCGGGCCTGCTGGCCTGTGCCCCGGACACGCCCGCACCCGGGGTTCCCCCGGCCACTTCCCGCGGGCCGAAGCAGGACCAGAGCAATGGAAGTGTGACCTAGAAATCCGAGCTCTATACATAACGGGTTCTGCGGGCGCGGGGACGGGCGGAGGCAAAAGCAATGCAAACCCTGATCTGTGAAACTGCAAACACAGTGTTCAGCCTGCTGTTGACACGCACCCCGAGATCCCTTTCACAAGTGCTGCTCTGCAGCCCCTCGTCCCCCGTCCTTTACCTGTGCCACCTATTCCTGCGTCTCAGGTGCAAGACGTTGCGCTTACCCACGTCGGTGTGGGCCTGTTGTCCCTGAACCACTTCCACAGCCTGACCTGATCCTTGTGGATCTCGATCATCTGCTCCTCAGTTGTGGCCACTGTCCCCACTTTGGTATCATCTGCAAATTTAGTCAGCAGTCTGGTTATCTCCTTCTACATGTCATTGATAAAAAGGTTGAACAGAACCTGTCCCAGAACTGAGCCCTGGGGAACTCCACTCATCACTGGCTGCCATCCTGATGATTCCCCACTGATAGTCACCTCCTGCTTCCGGTCCATTAACCATGCCCTCATCCAGCAGACGGCATCGATCTATTCCAAAGCTCAACAATTTCTCGACTAGGATATCAAGTGGAACTTTGTCAAAGGCCTTGCTGAAATCGAGGTAAACCACATCTACTGTCCCCCCACAATCTAGCCACCTCAGGACCTTATCATAGAATTCCACGAGGTTCATCTGGCAGGATCTGTTTTTACAGAATCTGTGCTGTGTGGATGCTAACCTTCCATCCCTATTTAGGGTTTCTGGAGCTTCCCCTATTATGGGCCTTTCTATTGTCTTTCCCAGAATGGATGTAATGCCAACCAGCCTGTTTCCCTTTTTGAAGACTGGAACCACTGATCCCACCCTCCAATCCTCCGGATCGTCTTTGGTTTTCCATGAGGCCCCAAAAATGTAGGCCAACTGATCCAAGAGCACCCCTGCCAACTCCTTAACCCATATGTATAACCCATCGGGGCCCGGTGCCTTTGTAAGATCCAAAGCCTTGAGGTGCTCTTCAATTTCTTGTGAGGTGACTCCAATTTGGGCCCCCATAACCCCAGCCTCATTTAGCCCTCCAGGTAGAACTCTCCCAACCTTCTCTGGGGAGAACACAGATGCAAAATAATTTAACATCTATGCTTGTTCTCTCAGATCAGTCATCGGATCCCTTCCCTTTTAAGTGTTTCCACCACTTCTCTCTCCTTTCTCCTCATATTTACATGAAGGTGGAAGCCCTTTTGTGAGAAATGAAAAATTACTGTTACTAAGTGGTAAGGTGAAAACCGAAGAAAGGGTGGAATAAAGGGCTAGGGTAGGATCATTGAAGTCCCCGAAGGCCAAAGGGCCTGAGGATAGAACCATGTAGATAGTTGTAGTAAAAGTAATAGTGCTTCTTACATCAAAGTCCTGAAGAACACCAGAGGGGGTAAAGTTGGGGTGCAGTGGTAAAACTGGCACCTTTAGTGGAAGAGAGCAGGAAATTGATTGCCTTTTACAACGGGCCGTAATGAGCCTGGAGGAAGGCCTGTTCGTCCAATCTCATCCTCCCACAAGATGTGGGAAATGAGTGGGCATCAAGTGAGAGGCTACAAGGCCAAGCCGACCTGTTGAACTCTTAGAAGGTAGTGCGCCTGCTTAATGGGCCCATGAATAGTAACTGACACACCTCTCATAGGTAATGGGCTCATTAGCATGAACATGGGACGCATGAGCAGGAGGGGGAACATATCAAGGAGTGGTATGATGCAGGCGGACGGCGAAGATTGTAAACTCTTAGTAACCCAGCCAATGGGAGAAGAGGCAGGGTCTGCGAGCCGGGACAAGGGAATAAAAAGCAATGTCTTGTGTGTAAACAGCGCGCTACCTGTGTGGTGGGCGCCCGCTCTTGCAAGAACGTATTAAACTATTACTGCTTGGTACTTTGCCTCCCGGATCATCACTGCTTGGATGTAATTCCTTACACTTTCTTGTGATTCCTAGCAAGTCCCAGCTCATAATCAGCCTTAGCTTTGCAAAGAATCCTTCTGGATTGTGCCGCCTCTTCCTGGTATACCTTTTGTCCACTTGCCCCAGTCTACTTCATTCACTTGTTCTCACGTTGCCTCTTCCTTCTCATCCCTCTTACTACCTCTCTTCACATCCAAAAAGCTGAAGGCTGCAACAAAATGTCTAACTGTGGCAAACCTTCCAGAAATGTGCCCTATTTGACAGCTGGGCAGTTCGTAAGACATTAAGACATGCTTTCTACTCTGGCCCAGCAATGCAGAGAGAGAGATGCAAGAACCCATGAGGTGAGCAAGGAACCGAGAACCAAGATCTGGTGCCACAGGTAGAACACGAACAGGCGGCGGGGGCCTCCCTGCCATTCCTGCTCGGGCGACGACGCTCTGCCGCGACGCAACCCCACCTCATGCCTCGCGAAGTGTGAAGATGCGTTCAGCATGCCCACGCCCCAGGAGAGCGCCGCACTCCTGTGTCAGCGAGCGTCTGTGGGCACCAGCATCTCAGTCCGCTGAGGCAGAGGCAAGCCGAATGAGCAGGCTAGGGGAGGGTTTGGCATTTCAGCTCCTGCCCGAGCGCTCATGTCACGCCGGAGCCTCTTTTGCCATCAACAAAATACGCTTGCATAGCTTGAGTTTTGAGCTGCAGGCATTTTCTTTTGGAATCGTGAGCTTTTTCCACAGAACTGCACATTTTGTGTTTGACGGTTATTTTTTATATAGCTAAAAAATGAAATGAAATAACCGGGCTGGTGCAGGAGAAAAAAAATCCAAAATTTGTGACTGAGCAATACCTTTATTTAGGACCCACCAAAATTCCTGAAAATTGTGCAAGCTTTCAGGTTCTCCAGAACTCTTCATCAGAATGGTGGCACAAAACCAGGGAACAATCACATTCAAAACTGTCCAGGTGTTCTGGGAAGCCAGCGGTATCTTCCAGATGTATTTGTCTACAACAGCTATACACCACCACCACCACTGTTAAGCTTTGGCAGGTTTGCCACTGGGGATGGTGGAAGTTGCAGCCCAATACATCTGGAAGGCACTAAATTGTGAAGGCAGGTTTACGCTGCAGGCGTGAGGCGTTGCAGCTGTAAGAGCTGCTCCCTCCCTCGTGGGCAGGAATCATCCCTGCCATCCTGGCTTGGTCCTCTGATGTCGCCGTTGCTGTAGCCAAAAAACGGCATGCCAGAAGCAGCACTGCCACCTGCCTTCTAAAACACAGATCCCGCAGAAATGGGTTGAAATATTTATTTAAAAATTGAAAACACACATTCAACTCCGTACAAAGGAAAACTGTAGGGAATACAATAATTAAAAGCTTCACTGGGAAAAAGAGCTGGCTGCCTGGATTGATTAGAAGGGACCCAGGCCCATGGTGAGCATCTCTTTTCTTCTGCTCTTTTTCTCCTTCACTTAAGGGAATCTTCTCTAATGGAAGTTTGTTCAGCTGCAAAGCACACCCCCTGCCCCCAATTTGGAAAAGTAAAAAAGAGGAGGAGGAGCAAGCCCCGTGAAAGTCACTTTCCTGGCAAAATAGAGATCACTCTGGCTTGCCCCGCCTTCTTCCTTTCTTGTCTCCAATGCACACGGCCCATCAGCCTGCAAACCTGAGGTAGTTTGGGGGCACAGGGGGCACAGAAGGGTTGTCCCCGGAAGGCTAATGTGCCAGCACCGCAGACATGCCTTCTCCTCCTCCTGTGCTGCAACAGCAGGGCTGTCCCCGCTGGAGAGGCAGGTCGGCCGGCAGGCAGGCAGGCAGCGGCCGAAGGGCCCCGTTCGAGCGAGCGGTGGCAAGAGCAGGGGCTGTTTGGTTTGTGGGCAGCCAGCCAGGTGGCAAGAAGGCCTGGGGTGTGACAGGCACCGGTTCGATAGGCTGTTGGTCTGAACAACCGTTTCTGGGGGGTGGGGACTGCTACAGCACGCAGGCAGATGTACGTCTGCAGAGAGCCTGGTCTTCTGCCCACCCTTCTCCCCGGATGGCAGTGTGTGACACGCAGGCTCAGCACTGATGGTTTGGGGGCAATGGCAGAGGGGCACCAGGACACCTCCTTCGGGGAACAAATTAGGCCCACTAGGCGTCCCCCTCCTCGGAAGGCAGGGCTGAGGTGTCTGGTCCTGCCCCCTCAAAGAGCTGGCAATGGGCCCAGCACGCTCAGGGCCCCGAGTGGCACTTGCGGTGCCCCCAGAGACCACGGCAGGCCGTGTGGGGCAGGCGGCCTGGGCGCTCGTGCTAAGGCCACGGGCTGCACGGGCTGGGCTGGCCTGCCCGGGGCAAGGGTGAGGCAGCTGCAGCCAAGGCGACAGACGGACTGTCCTTCAGGCTGTGAAGACGCACGCTGGAGCATTCCTTGCCAGCTTTTCTCCGGGGGGTTCATGTGCCCACACGGAGTTGCTTCTTGCTGTCTAGCCAGTGAAAATGCCGGCAAGGAATGGTGGAATTCAGAAAGACACTCTGCATTTGATTGCCTTTGAGCACTGCGATGCCACAGCCAGGCCTCTTTGCTCAGGCCTTCCTCTGGGGCAGTGTTCTGCCCAGCACAGGTGCCGCTCAGCTCCCCTTCAGTGGAGTGAGAACAGAGCTGGCAAAGGGTGCCCTGTACTTGGGCACCAGCACCAATTATTCCCCTTCTTTTGGGAGCATTCTTGCAGGTTCGTGGTGACTGGGAGATGCCTGAGGCAGGTGTGGGCAGGTGTGCGAGGGAAACAGGATCTGCCAGACCATCCCAGATGACTTGGCAGCCTAGTGCCCCTGCCCGTTCCTGAGCCTGATGGGCCAAGATGGCACAGTGAGAACAGGCCCACTGCCCTTAGATGACCGAGCTTGCTCAGTGTGGGGAGCAGCCAGAGCCCCAGGCAGCCCCCCACACAAAGGGCCCCATTGGCCTTGCACCCCCCTGTCCTCCCCCCCCCCCGGATCTGCAGCTGCTTATTGCTGGCTATGCACACAGTGAACTACCCAGAAGCAGCAGGAAAGGGCTTGCTGGAAAGGGCGGCAGCAGGGGCAGCGGGGCAGAAGCACAGCTCCCTGGCCCGGGAAATCCCTCCCTTCAAGCAGAAGCCTGCCAGGTCTGCGGCGGGGCGGGGCGGGGCAGGCCGCATCAGCCCACCTCCGGCACAGACTGGCCCTTGCAAAGAGACTCCGCATTCGCTAGCCCTGTAATCTGCCTTGTCCCTTACAATCTCAGCATCTCCTGCCCCCATCCTGGCCCCGAGGACAAGATGAGGCAGCCGAGCAGAGAAGGACCACCGCCGCCGACCCTGGGCTGGGCAACAGCAATGCCAGCAGCTCAACGGCTGTGCGAGTCAGGAAGCAACCAGGGCCAGGGAGGAGGAAAGGAATCCAGCTCTGCAGAAGTGCTGCCAAGCTTGAACATCTCACACGAAAACAGAGTTGGTGGCTGTGGCAGGGCAGCCCTTTGAATGCTGCTGCTGCTGCTGCTGCTGCTGCTGCGGCTGCGGGGAGGGGGGCGTAGCTTCCTCTCCCCCCGTCTTTGCTGCTACCTTCTTAGCTTGCAGGATGCCTGGCCCCAGCGTGGCCGGCCCCAGGAGGAATGTCTTCTTGGCGAGCACAGGCGTTGCAGTATGTTCCAAATGAGTTCATCAGCATTTGTGTGCAGAAGAAGCCTCTCCTCTGGCTGCCTCCTCAGGGAGCTACAAGCGCACCTAAGCACAGAGGCAGAGAGGAATGGAGCCGCCGGCAGCCTTTCCACTTGGGCTCCACCTACTCTTCTCCTGGGTTTTATAGCTTGCCGAGCTGAGGAGGCCAAAGGGGAAGACGACCGCAATGGAAGGGCATGATTTAAAGCAGGGGTCCTCAAACTGTTCCACTCGGGGGCCAGTTGAAAGCTGCTGGTGCTGGGCGGGCCAGAAAGGTGGTGCCGGTGGGGCGTGTGGTGAGGCAAGGTGAGGTGAGGGGCAGGCGGCCTCCCGTGGCGAGGGGAGGGGGGCACAGGCGTGGGCGGGCAGGCACTGCGGGGCGGGCACACAAGGCAGTGGCTTGCCCGGTTGAAGGTGGCTTTCTCCGAGCGAGCAAACCGCTGCCTCCTGCGCACAGGGCGAGGTGGGCGGCGGCGGGCAGGTGGGCGCGGGCACGGCAGGTCCAAACGGGCATGGCGGACGGATTCAATGGGCATGGTGGGCCGGATCCAGTCCCCAGGCTGTAGTTTGAGGACCCGTGACTGAAAGGGGTTGGCTTCTGCAAACCTGCCTGGGGCATCCTGAGTGTGATATGCTGACAGAGCCTTAAAGGCTCCAGCCGTTTCCACCGCTCCTACACTTTTTGGCTTGTCCAAACAAAAGGGGCATCCATAGTACCCCCTTTCTACAAACCCCAGATCAAGGCCATAGTCAAAGGGAGAAACAGGAGAAAGCTTCTAATTATTCTAACATGGATGCCAGGAAGTACTTCCCCACGGTTGGGACCCCCAGGGTATGGGTGGGCTTCCACAGGAGGTGGCTGAGGCCCCATCGGTGAGAGTGTTCAAGGTCAGGCTGGACAGGCACATGGTAGGCGTGTCATGAGCACAGCGGGCTGGAGCCAGGGGTCAGACTAGATGGCCCAGGAGACCCCTTCTGCCTCGCTCTGTTTCTATGTTCTAGGTTTCCATTTGGAGCTTCCACCCGCTACCTCCCACCCGCAACCTGAAGCTGCTTCAGGCCAACCCTTTAGTCCCTTTGGTTTAGCGATACAACCCTTTAGTCAGGTGCACAAACTAGGAGAGAGAGAGCTCAAGACCCCCGGACTGCTGTCTCCTGTCGCAAAGGTCTCTCCAGTCCCACAGCTCAGGAGCCAGGATGCACATGCCTTCCAATGCCGTTTGCTCCTCCTGCCCCCCCTTCAGTGTTCCGAGAGGCAGCGAACCGCACCAGGGCCAGCGAGTCTATGACTGCGCTGGCCCACGACCCCAGTGCCGCGTGGCACGCAAGCCCGTGGGCCTGCGGATTGCAACTCACCATTCTCATCCTCGTCCCAGCCTTCAGCCACGCCTGCCAGCTCGTAGTGCTTCTTGCGGAGCTCGCCCAGGCGCTGGCGCTCCTTCTGCAGCTGGCTCTCCAGCTCCAGCACTCGCACCTGGCAGGGGGCAGAGGGGCACCCATGCTGCAACACTGCCTCCCAGGCACCCTGCCATTCCCGCTGCTTTGCCTCCCGCCCCCAGCCCTGTACCTGGGAGTCCATTTCTTGGCGCTTGATCTGCATCAGCGTTATGGCCGAAAAGTCCATGCTGTCTGCAAAGGAAATCAACACACAAGGAATCCTTGGTGGCACCTGCCCTGCCCTGCCCTGCCCTGCCCTGCCCTGCCCATGTGGCTGTCAAGTGGAGCTGTGTCCATGGAACATGAGCAAAATGCAGAGTAAGCAGGAGGAGGCCACTACACCTAATGAGAAACATGCTAGGCCTTCATTGCTCACCTTCGGAGAACAGGTGCTCGAGCAGGAAAAGCGGACTCCCAAAATTAACTGGGCTGCCGTTGTGGTGGTGGTGGGGGCGGGGGGTGCTCAGAAACATACCTGTCTCCTGAATTTGTGACCTGGCTGACTTGGTGGAGGCCACCAGCCTGGCTGTCGCTTGATTGACTCCGCGGGAGGCAACCTGGAGCTTGCTGAGGTTTGCGCTGTCTTTATCTGCTTTCACCTGACATACCAAACAGAGGGAATCAGATGCTTCTTCCCAAGTGGGAGGGAAGCATTCTGCCCCCCAAAGAACCCACAACATGCGCTTCCAGGGGGCTCATGCAGTACAGCTTCTGCCAGAAAAGCTGAGTCTCCAACCACCACCGTCTGACATGGGACCATCCTGCTCCAAGGCAGCTGACCACAGAAGCCCTTCTTTCTGCCGGGTCTCCCCCATTCCCATACCAATCGCACTTTTTGTGGACGAGAGATTCCTCTGGAATGTTGAGACACTCGGCTTGCCATTCCAGAGAAGTCTGCTACAACACGGATGGAGAGCATTCAGAGCAGAAGCCACCCTAGCAGCCGATGTGGAGGCAGCTACATGCCGTTCGATGAGAAAATGGCACCAGAACACAAACTGGGCCTATCTGAAAAGCAACTGCCAGCCTGCTCGGCTCAGGGGCTTGTCAGCAGTGACGGCTGAAAAAGAAAGGGAGGCGGTCTGCCCCAGACTAGCAACTGTGCATTCCGACCTTCCAGGAAAGCCCTCTGCCCTTTTGCCTTGTCATTTCTCTCAGGGGCTTGCAATGTGACTGGCCAGTGGACACCCCCCCCCCACCTCTACGCTCCACAGCTCAGGGTCCCTGTGAGGAGCCTTACCTTTGAGGCAGCAACCAACTGAGCTGTGCTTGCCGCAATTTCATGTGAGCAGACCATGAGCTCCTCAAACTTCCCTTGGCCTTGGATGACAAGGTCAGCTGCATCTCTGGAAAAAGGCAGAAGTCATGTTGGATCTTTTCCTCCCGCACTGCAAGCCACAACCCCTCGCGGGATTGTCTGGGGGCCTGGCCGTTCCGACACACCCGTGCAGTCACTTAGGGATGACCGCTCTCCTGTCCCGGGCACTTACACCATCACTGTCGCTCCCCAGCCGACAGCCTTCGAGGCAGAGATGAGGCCCTCCGTCCAGCGGGAATTCCTGGCATAGAATTCTTTGGGGGAGGCAGCTCCCTGGATGACACGAAGGCACAAAAGACACTGAGCAGCAGGCACCAACCGCAGGCGTGCCGAGACTGATGAAGGGCAAGGCCGGTGCTGACTCACCCTTCCACTCTCCACGATCTCTTGCTGGAGCTCCTTGGAAGCCTCCACCAGAGCCTGGATGGCTTGCATTAGGTCTGTGCAGGAGCCGAGGATCCTGCAAGACAGAACGACACAGGAAGCAGGGGGTGCAGGGCAGTCCAGCCCAAGCGTGTGGATGCTGCTTCCGAGAGGCAAGGGGCCTCCTTGTGCGGGAAGCATCGCAGGCAGGCAAGGAGCAGCAGGGCCCCGGGAGAGACCGGGTGGCCTCGCTCTCTCCTGGCAGAGCTCGGGGACTGGCATGAGCGAGCAGGAGTGTGTCCGTGGATTGCAGGCGTGGCAGGGATGACGCCGGGGCGGGGAGCCTGCTCGCAGCGCCCCAGAAAGGCTCCGCCGCAGCACAAGAGGACCCCTTGATTAGAATCTGACCCAGGAGATGTCAGGGACCCTCTTGCTCCAGGATGTCCCTCCTCGAAGAAATGCAGCCCACTCTTCCCTGTTCTGGGTTGAGAGAGTGCAAGAACAGCAAGGGAGTCAGAAGGGGGAACGGACTGGCTGCCATTGGCCTGCCTCTTCCTTCACGCATCCACGCCATCACCAGAGGGGTCTGGGAGCCCCGAGGGCACCACTGGAGCAGACACAGGACGAACGGGTGGTCGGTGGGGCCTCTCCCTGCCTCCCTCCCTCTCCTGCAGCACCAGCGTGGCAGGTCAGTGTCACGAGCAGCCAGGGGAGCGCCTGCCTGCTGCACCTACCTCTCGTTGACCTCCAGCTTGACTCCAGAGTCTCCTGCCCGGGACTTGCTCAGCATCTCCTGTGTGAAGTGGGGGAGGAGGGTGTCAAGTGGCACCGCAGAGAGGGCCTGGAGGAGGGCCTTCTCTGTGGTGGCGCCCCACCTATGGAATGCGCTCCCCAGAGAGGTCCGCCTGGCGCCGCCGTTATTTGTTTTTCAGCGCCAGGCGAAGACCTTTTTATTTAAAACTTATTTTAATTGTTAATTTATTATGTATTTTTAGGATTTTAAATTTTATGCCAAGATGTTACCAAGCTTTTTAATTAATTGTACTAACTGTTATTTATATGTTTTACTTATGTTGTGAGCTGCCCCGAGGCTTTGTTGTGATGGGGGTGGCATAGAAATGTTTTAAACAAAGAAACAAACAAATAAGTAAGTGCAGCCAGCTCAGCCAGGTCCCCCAAGAAGCAGGAGGGGGCTCAGTGCCAGTGGCTGCCCGGCAAGGCTTTACTGGGCAGGTGTGGGTTGACAGGGGCTCTAGACGACTCGACTGTTCCCGTTTCCCCAACACTTCTCTCTTCTTTATTACTGCAGAAAATCCACTCAGGAGGGAGAGACGGAAAAGCTGGACGAGGCCTTCAGCAGGCCCCTCTGCAGTGTGCCCGAGACCCAAGGGCCGGTCCCACGTGGCAGCGCCCTGGCCAGGCGCATGGGCTGCTCATCCTGACACTCCCCCAGGGCAGCGGGCAACACGGGTGTCCCTAACCCTAACTCTCACCTCGATCCGGGCTGCCGCCGTCTCGATGGCTGCTGCCGTGGCGGCCATCTCCCTGTCCACCAGGTCCCCCAGCTGCTCCTGCTCGATGTCCAGGCCCCTGGGGCGCAGATCCTGCAACGGCAGAGGGCTAATCCAGAGACAGGAATCCCTCCTGCCTGCTACCCCCTCCCACAAGATCCGCGAGAGGAAGCGGCGCTCACGGTCCTCCACAGAAGTGGGGTTAACCTCGAAGGCTCACCGAGCCCCGCTCTGCGACAGGCAGGGCCCTTCCCGCTCGGTGCGGGCCTCACCTCTCCGATGGCAGAGATCCTGCGCAGGAAGTTCCTGACGGCCGTGCAGTCAGCGCTTCCCGAAGCAGCTCTGTCCTTCAGGGCGCCCAGGTAGGCCAGGGCCTCACTCCCACACCGTTTGCAGGCCTCCAACAGCACTAGGAACGTGCAGAGGGCGGTGGTCTCTGCTCAGGGGCCTGGCCCAGGCAGGCCCTGTGCCCGTCCCCCATCCCTCGCCTTGCAGGGACACTCACGGTCAGCAGACTCCAGGGGGGCCATGTGCGACGTCGCGCTTGCCTGCAGGATGGTGTCGCCCATCAGGTGAGCAAAAAGCATCACGCACGGCAAAAGGCTGCTGACATCTGAGGGCAAACGCGGAGCGCGTGAGTGCTGGGAAGCCCCGGCCAGAGCCCCACCTTTGGACGCAGAGCACAGGGCTGGCGCCCACACGGCCGTGCTTTCATGGCACCACCCCTGCCTCATTCACAGCAGGCGCCCCAGACAGCGTGGTCTTCCATGCACGCCCCTCCCATTTTTCTACTGCTTCTTCTGTCTATTCCTTTAAAAAAGTGTTCCTTTTTCTCACTGAGGAGAAAAAGAAGAGCTGGAAAGTGCCTCTGGATTGCTGGCACGTGGAAGCGGGCTGAGATCCCTTAATATACCACAAGAAACAGGCTATTGTGGCTTGTGTGGCTAAGGTCTGCTTTCCCCTCCATGATACAGCACGGGGGCCAAAACACTGCTGCAGATGGCGGGGGGGGGGGCGCTCCCGAAGATTCTTGGGCTTAGTCACTTCGGCGTGGGAGCTGCTGTCTGGCCCCCTACTGTGGCTACAAGGGCCTCACCTGACTGGTCAGCAAGGTACTGGTTGTGGGCGGCCTCGAGCTGCTCTGTGCTCTTCAAAGCTGTGCGTGTCCTGGACAGAAGGTAATCTACACAGTGCATGAAAGAAAGGATGAGCATTAAACAAGCCCCCCCCCCCCCCCCCCCCCCCGCGCACTGCCTCGACTCCCCAGTCACCCTCTCCTTGCTCTGGGGTGGATTTTTCTAATGAGGGAGCGCTGGAAGGCAGCAGATCAAGGGCACTGCTGGGCTGAGGTGGCTTGCGCCCAACACCTCTCCAGGCTCCCATGCATGTCTGTCTGCATGGCCAAGTTGCTGTGCTACTCACAGGCGTTCATCTGGAACCTTCCGGACTAGAGCCATGCTGTAATGCAGACCTGGTTACCTGATGGAGCGCTTACATCCATATATGCCCGGCAGCCCCTTGAGATCTGCGGGAGAGGCCCTTCTCCGGGAACTCTCCGTGAAAGAAATTAGGAGGGTGGGTACTCGGAGGAGGGCTTTCTCTGCAGGGGTGCCTAAGTTATGGAATGCGCTCCCCAGAGAGGTTCGCCTGGCGCCGTCGTTATTTGTTTTTTGGCACCAGGCGAAGACCTTTTTATTTAAGCGGCATTTTAATTGTTAATATTATTGGATTTTATCTGGCCAGGGTGGCTTATTTTATATTGGTATTTTTGCATTTTTAACTTAATGTTTGTATTTTTTAATTTAATGTTATAATTATTATTTTTTTTAACTTAACGTTGTAAGCCGCCCCGAGGCTTCGGCGAATGGGGCGGCATAAAAATGTTTTAATAAATAAATAAATAAATAAAGACCTGCCAGCCCAGAATCCGCACCTTTGAGAAAGCAAGGCAGCCGCGATGGCCGCATCGGACGGACACCGTTCTTGCACCATAAAGCATCTCCTCCTTCTGCGGCTGAACAGATCCCTTCCTTTCCCTCTAGCAGGCTCTTTTGAATTGTGCTTCAAATTTGCCAAGGGGACAAAGGTGAGAAGTGGATCTTCCCACCGTGTGCGACGTCTGCTGGCAGGCAAGCACATGCCCCCGATTCTTGCTCCTCCCCAGCAAAGCACGATGGAAAGGGACAGGTTCCCTCCGTCCTGGTCATCTTATTGCTTCCCCGGCTGCTCGAGGCAGTTGCACTGAACGTGCCCGAAGCCTTTGAGCACCTTCCTCTACCCCTGAGCAACTGCCGCACTGCACAGAGACCACGCCTCTGTCCAGCGGCTCCTTCTTCCATCCCTATTTCGGCGCAAGCTTCCAGCCAGGCAGGGGGAGAGCCCTCCTCCCCTCCCTCTAGCCCTTCTGCAGTAGCAGTGTTGGGCTTAGGTGAAAAGCAGAGGACAGGCTGAGGCCGAGCCAAATGGAGCTTGGAGCTGGGGTGGCAGCTCCCAGGTAACTGGATAAAGATACCCGATGTGGGGAGGAGGGCATTCACCCCCGACCGACGCTGGCCAAACAGCGCAGAGGAGCTGGGGGACCTCGTGCCCTCGGGCTGCCACGAAGACTGGCGCTGCGTATGCACAGACCGCCCGGAATTCTCCGTGAAGGGAGCGTGGAAGGAGCGGCGGCTGCGGCTGGCTCACCTGCAGAGCTCGTGCAGCGGGCATGCGTGGGGTCCTCCAGCTGGTTCAGCGCGGCCTGCACGATCTGCTCAGCCTCCCGCACAGCACAAGCCAGGAGGGCAAACTGCTTGTCCAGGAGCTGCTGCTTCAGGGCCTGCACGCTCCTCTCCTGAGGACGAAGGAGGAGCGCCGTGAGATGGGAGACGGGCACCTGCCTTGGGGCTAGCTGCTCTCAAGACCAGGCAGGCAAAGCTGAGCAGCTGCGCTGCAGGCTGAGAAATGGCCTCTGTATGCACAGCACGGTGCTCAAACGGCACAGGGCGCCTCAGGTACGCCTCAACTCCCCAGACGGTGCACTTCAAGCATTTGCAGAATGCTGCTTTCGCTGCGAAACAGAAGGCAGTGGTAAACGCTGGCAGCACACCAAGGTTCCCTGGGCAGAAACACCAGCCAAAAGACGTATCAGCTGGACCTCCCACCCTTCAACCCAATGGAACGGGACATTGCCTTTCGGAGACCCTAAATCCCACCTCCCCAGGAAATTGGGGTCTACACCAACCTCCTGCCCCACAGCCTCCCAAGAGTCCTTCTTGCAGGTGAACCCACAGGCACACCCTGGCAAAGCCTTTCCCGGCTGATTTTACCGTCTCGCTGAGGCAGCTCTGCAGCTCCAGAATTCTCCCGCTGCTGCTCTGCTTCTCTTCCTCCAGGGTGGCCTTCAGCTGCTCCGCTTCCGCCTGCAAGGCCGCCACCTGCTCCTCACACCGGGCCACAGTCTGGGTCAGGGCAGCGCTCTCCTGCTGTAGCCCAGCCAGCTGGATGCTACACTCGGCTTTGGACTAGGAGAGGGGGGAGGGGAGGGGAGGAGAGGAGAGGACTTCTTGGCTTCTCTACAACTACATTCAGTTCCACAAGACAGACCCCGCAATAAGACCCGCTGTGACCCCCAGGGGCCTGCAGGCTCTTGCCCCAGCTGGGCACCCCAGTTTCGAAGCCCTCCCCAGTTCCCTTGCTTCTGCGCCTGCCCCATGCGACAGCTGCGGGTGCTGCAGTGCCCACAGCCCTGCCCCTGATGGCCCGGGAGGACAGCAGGGACCTCGCGGGCAAGAGGTTTGCTGAGCCGTGAACAGCCACTTCCCTGCAGAGCGATGTGGAAACGCTTCCCACAGCTGCTGGGAAGGCGCTGCAGAAGTGTCTCACCTGCGCACTGGATGCGATGCTACTCTGCAGGGCCTGAACCTCCTGCTTGCTGGCAGTGAGCTCCCTCTTCAGTGCTGCCAAGACTTCCGCCTGCTCCTGCGTCTGCATAGGATCCAAAGCACCGAGGAGCACCGGCACGCTCACCCAGCCAGCTCCCCCGCTCCCCACAGCTCTCCCTTGTCAGCCTGTCCCTCTTGGCCGCGAGAATGATGCCCCTGCTGCCAAGGTCAAGGAGGGTGCCCCCACCTGCCTTCCTGACTCACCTTCCTCTGAGCCTGCTCACTCAGCTGCTGGAAAGAATCCTCCAGCTCCTTCTTGTCTCGCTCTGCATCTCCTTGCACCTGCCTTGCCAGAGTCACCTGCTTGGTGACTTCTGCGTTCTAAGGAAAAGGAGCAGGAGCAAAAGGGAAGACGGGCAGGCGGCACACCTGTCGCTGCCGTTCTTCAAGTGCTCACCTGTGCCTTCGCGCATACGGGTGCCGCGCCTGCGCAGGGTCCCATCTGGGCAGCCTTCTCTAGCTTAGCCTAGAACTTTCCAAAGCCCGTCCCCTGCCCCCATTGTATAAATGGGCAGGTGCCTGCCATTTTGTCAGGCCAATTGGAGACTGGTGCTGGCCCTATTAGTGCTACGTCGATCGGTAGGAAAAGGAGCAGAAGCAGGAAAAGTCGGCTCTTGGCAGAGCAGCAGAGGCTGGGAGAGTGTGCAGAGGATGGCCAGGGACTGGAGAAGGCAAGGCAGGAGCTGAGCGGGGGGGAGGGCGGGCAGGAGCAGCAGCAACGGGAAACGGAGGCTTTCGTTCATTGGTACAACTGTTCTGGCAAAGGGCGTCCTCCTTTCTATAACGTGGAGCCCTGCAAGCTTTCCTTAACCCCAGAACCTTTGTCTACACAGATGCACAGCAGGAACACCTCCTGTCTGTGTTCTGTCTTGCCGGGAGAGCCCAGGAGCCATGCCAGCATCCCAGAGTTGTCTCCTCTGCCTCTCAGCTTCTGGCCGGCATCTGAGACCCTTCAGACTGCTTTCGGATGACAGGCCAAGCAAACATGCCTGCTCAGGGCAACACACAGCAGCCCGGCTCTCAGCAGCAGCAGGCTGCCTTGCTTCTTCTGGCAGCTGACATTCCACACCACGATGCAGAAATATCAGAACACCCTTCACTGGGAATTCAGCCACTGACTGGTCTGTATTTGGCCCAGAAGGCTCCTCGATTTCTCATGCGGGCAAGACAACAGTTAGTACTGAATTGTAACTGGGAATGCTTCCAGGCACGGCTTTGATCGTGGCGTTCGCCCTGCTTCATTCTTATCTTCCGCTTACTGCCCTCCCGTGCTTTCCCGTGGCTTCTCCCATCTCTTTGCTTGCCGCAGATAATCCATCACGAAAAAGAGGATCGACTGGCTGCGCAAGGTCTCCTCAGTGGTCATGACTGAGCCCTCTCTCCAGAAGCCCTCTAGGTCAACAGGCTCTGGGGGTACTTCTGTGGGTCCCTAGGGATCCCTCCCGGGTTGTGCAGCAGAGGAAGAAGAAGGGCTGGCACGCAGCGTTACCTTGCGCAGGAGGTCCGCGTGGTTCTGCACTAGCTCGCTGTACTTTTCCTTGAGTTTTGTGTAGCGCTGCTCTGTGGCTTGTGCCTTCCCTGGAACAAAAGCAGATGCGGCTGACCTGGGACTCCAAAGGAGAAGCCCCCTGGCAGTTCAAGCCCAGCTCTGCCCTTGAAGGGAGAACAGGCAGGGGCCCTCCCTCCCCATGGTGGAGGAACAGCCCAGAGGGACGGACGGACGCACACATGCCCCGTGCGCCCCACTGAGCACTGAGAGGGCCTGCTTCACAGCCTTCTTCAAGGGCTCTGCTTGCCCTGCACGGGGCAGAGGGGGAGGCAGCCTTGCGTGCTGCCGTGCAATTGTTCGGAAACTCCTCTGCTGCAGTTTAAGGAAGCATCGCTCTCAACAAAGATGCGTGCCTTGCTCTTTAAATACGGGCTGGGTGAGCTGGGCCGACTGGCTGGATGATTGTGGGTGAGGCAGCCCCACAAATACCAAACTTATGCTTTTGGTCTGCCTCTTTCATATGCACGTTTTGCATGGCTGCAAACAGAGGCTAGAGCCAGAACAGGCCTCAAGAGGAACATCAGAAGCTGCTTCATCCTGGGTCAGACCTCTTGTCCAGCTACGCCAGCAGTGTCAGCACAGCTGGCAGAAGAGGCTCTCCAGGGCTTCAGACAAGACTCCTTCCTACCCCTCCTTAAAGATGCAGTCCAAGACTGAATGTAGGGCCCTCGGAAAGCAAGGCCACTGCTCATGGTCATTCTCCTGATGACAACGCAAGTTTCTAGATGTCGCAGTTCTGAGGAAAGGCAGGGACTCTTCACAAGAATTAAGCCAGACGCTCCCTCGGCCTCAGGGGAGTCCTTGGTCCATTCAGTCTGGCATTGCCAACAGTGACCGGCAGCCACAGCTCTCCCTTCGCAGCGAGAGGCGGGCATTTCCCCACTCTGACTTGGAAATGCCGCTTGGGATTAAACTGGGACCCGCTGGAGGCGGCGCCCTCCCCACCCCTCTGCCTGGCCTGCGCTGCCCTCCCTCGCCCCTCCCCTTACTCACTCTCAAACTCGGTGAGGCTGCGCTGGGCCTTCTCGGTGTCTTCGTGCCGCTTCTTCAGCTCGTCCATCTCTGCGCGCAGGAAGTCGCTCTCGTCCAGCGCCTGCTGCTTCAGGTGCTGCTGCTCCGCCAGCTCCGCCTCCAGCTCGCTCACGCGCCCCTTCAGCTGCATCGTCAGGCGGTGGCTCTGTGGTTCCACAACCGCAGAGAGCGCTCGGTGGGCTGCGGCCAGCCTCGCCGGGCTGGAGCGCAGAACCGAGCGCCACGGGCCATCCTGGCAGGCGGCACGTGAGAGGCCGCCCCGTCTCGGGACTCTATAGCCACGGTATCCGGAAAAGGCCTCTCCCCGCCCTGCGCTTTCACCGGGTGCAGATGGCACACACGACTGCAGGACGAGCCACACGCCAGCAACCCCAGCCGGCCCCTCACTGGCCTGGAGCAGTCTGAGCAGTCCGGGCTGTGGCCGCTGATCAGCACTACCCTAAAGGCACACCGGCCGGTGGCGGGCAGATGCAGACCCCGATGCTTTTCCTGCGCGCCCCGTGGCCCTCGGCAAAGCGACCGTGCAGGTGAGGCCGGTGTGTGCCAGGCTGGGCTCGGGGGAGGCGCACAGGGACTCGCACGCACCTCTGCCTTGTAGTTCTTCAGCTCATCTTTAAGGAGGCTGATCTCCCGGTGCAGCCGCTCAATAAGGCGGTCCCTGGAGGCAGAGGGAGAGGCTTCTGTCATCTGGTGGCACACAAATGCTCTTCTTGGCCTGCCAGGAGGCTGGCTAGCCGGAGAGAGGCTCCCCGTGTCCGGGTCGTGTGGGAGGATCCTGGGCTTTAAGAGGAGGCAACAGCCCAGTGCCTCTCCACCCGGCTCCTGACTAGAAAGCCGCTGAGCTGCTCACGCTCCCCACGTCAAGCGCCACAGGCATCCTGAACTACAGGGGTCCCACGGAATCCAGGAGAGAGAGCAAGAAATGTTGCACAAAAAGAAACAGATGCAGTAATAAAAACAGCAAACTCTCACAAACGAACAGACACCACCAGAAGGCTACAACTGAAACACAAAACTGCGGAAAAAATCCCGCCTGATAAATACAATCTGGGAAAGGCCAAAGCAAACAAGTAGGTTTTTGGGGCCTTTCTGAAATCTGCAGAACACCAAAAACCTTCATTCAGGAAAGGTATGTCCTCCTCGAAAAAGCCCTGCAGATGCCCTGCCAAGGGGAGCAAGGAAGACGGGCTTCTCCTGCCAGTTGGACAGCGCAGGCAGGCGGCCACGGGGGGAGGACGATCCCGCACAGAATTCGATCCCCAGTTGTTTAAGACTTTAAATATCAAAAGCAGCACTTTGAATTGGCCTTGGACATGCCCTGGCGACGAAGCGCAGCTGCTGCTTTCCATGATCCGATGGCCTCCCTACAGTGATGCTCGGGCAGCTGTACTTTGCGCCAGCTGAGGTTTCCTGGCAGGGTTCAGCAGCGGCCCCCCGGGCAGCACAGTCCAGCCGGGTGTCGCTAGTGCGCGGAGAACGAGGCTGGGCCTGTGCATGTTGGAAAGGGCTGCAGCTGCTGTACTGGCTAAGCCAGTAACACACGCCTGGAAACAGCTGGAACAGCTTCTGCCTGAAACGCTGGGCAGCTGCCGCCACCAGTCAGTGCGGACAATGTTGCCTCAGACAGAAGAAGGGTTCGATTCAAGGCAGGGCAGCTCCCAGCGCCCCTCCTGGCTCGCCACCTGCACTCACCAGTGAAGACTGGGCACAGAAACGTCGAGAGGAGCTGGGCTGGGTGGTTTCCATGACGAGGGCAGCTGGCTCCTTGTTTTGCAAGTGAAGAATACATGGCCTGTTCTAGCACTGGACTTGGCACTGGCAGCACCACCACCCACGGGACTCCAGGAGATTCCGTACGAACACACCCTGCTGAATCAGGCCCACGGGCTATCCAGCCGAGTGCCCTAGTTCACCCAGTGGCAAGCCAGCTGCCCACTGGATCCCTTGCGCAGAAGGCTGCAAGACCTCCCTCTGCCCACACTCCTCAGCAACATCCCGCCTCAAGTAATGGAGGGAGCTCACAGCCATGGACAGCCTCCTCCCCCAGGAACTTGTCCAATGTCACTTCGACCCACAGGGCGCCTGGCACCACAGCCACTGCAAGGCTGGCCAGGCTGCCGAGATGGGCACTGATCAGCTGGGCTGAAGGTGTCATGCCCCCAAGCTACCCCCCCCCGACAGCTTTTGCTTGGCAGCCTCGGAGGTTCGCTCCATTTGCAAGACGTTTGCACCATCTTTTGCCAAGAGCTCTGGCTGCATCTGGTTTCGGAGAAGCGAGGAGCCATCTTTACCTGGGATTCTCTCACCCATCACTGTCCCAGGGCACGGAAAGAGGAAGCAGGCTGCTGGAGTCACCGGCAGGGCACTGCCAGGTGCCCGGGCCGACTCGTGCGGGGTCTGAGGCTTCAGGACACTTTTGCCCGAAGGCCTCCGCAGAGTCGGGGCAACCAGAAGGAGACGCTGCGGTTCCTCACACCGGCAGTCAGTTGCCTCGGGGCGCTTAGTGCAGGCTTCTTCTGTGCACGAGGGCCATTCCGAGGGAGGTGGCTGCAGGAGGACAGTGTTGCAGCCACACGCTTTGCCTTTGCCTTTTCCCCCACGGACAGAGCCCTGGATGGGTCGTCCTCTCAGTGGCAGAGGACCCCCAGGTTCTTCCTGCCACCATCGCATCCCAGCAGAGACAGCCAGGGTGCCATTTTGTACATCAGGGCTCACATTCGGTGCCTCCAGGTATGCACACACAGGGAGAACCTTGGGATGTACCTGAAGCGGCTGCTAAGCTGTCTCCAAAGCAGGGCTGGGGAACCTCTGGCCAGGAGGCCTGATCCAGCCCGAGAAGTTCCCCATCCGGCCTATAAAGCCGCCCTGGATTCCTCCAGGGAATGATGCTGGGCCTCTAAATCCCCATCGGGGTGAATCTACAATTCAAGACTGCAGAGGAAAATTGCTGGGAGACGATTGTATACCAAGGAGACGGGGGGTGTAATTGCCCTTCTAGTCCTGCCTCACCTTTGGAGGCTCAGCTGAGGCCCTCTGGCATGCGAGGGAAGCAAGCCGCGTGTTAGTTAGGATGGTAGAGCACTGGAATGCAGGAAAGTAAACAGCGGAGGAGCTTCTCACCGTGAGCGCCGGGAACAGCAGGTGTGCCTAGTTAACTGTGTTGACGTAGTTTTCTACAGCAAGTACCACTCTTAGATTTAGGATAGAGAAAGTAGCCTTGCGGCCCTGCCCGAGTGATCTCCATTGTGAGATCTAGCTGAGCAAGGAAGGTGCCACACGCCGGCTAAGAATTGGGGCTTTTCCCTTGTCATTCGTGAGGGGGAGCTTCTAATGGCTGATAGAGGAAAGCCAGCTTACTTGGTAGTGTATTTCCTTTTCCATGTTATTAT
The DNA here is from genome assembly GCF_004798865.1 of Varanus komodoensis. Lineage (NCBI taxonomy): Eukaryota > Metazoa > Chordata > Lepidosauria > Squamata > Varanidae > Varanus > Varanus komodoensis. The sequence continues at coordinate 249,311 of NW_025336495.1, read as the reverse complement.
GTCTGTTTACATTGTAGTGCCTGTTTTAGAATAAAATCTTTAGACTTTAATCCACCTGTGTGCACACTGCTTCTGGATCCAAAATGAACCTTTTGCCCATGGCAAAACAAAGAACAGGGCAGGTTCCCCTGCAGCCTCCCAGCTGATATGCAGAGCAATCCAGAGGTGGCAGCCAGGAAGTGGGGTGCGAGAAGCCCGAGCGCTGGGTGGTGCCGAGTCAAGACCAGAGGCGGCTTCAGAACTCCCTCTGCTGGTCAGAACCAGCACAGCGGCCCTGGCAGTTGCAGGGTTACTCACTCCCCCATCTGCCACCGCCTTCGGGGCTCTCATGAGCGCCACCTGGGAGCCCGGGGGAAGAACTGTACAAGAACTGGCTCTTCCCCTCAGAAGATGCCTTGGCAACGAGGTGTCTACTGCATTGCTGAAGCAGTCCTGGTCTGCTGGCCATCTGGACTTGCTCCTGGAACTCTGCCTGGCTTCCTGCTCCAGCTCCAGTCCTCCAAGTGCCTGCTCCCCTTGGTATGTCTTCTCAGTTTCCCGGCTCCTGGCTTGTCAGGCCACGCTTGCCTCATGAATGGACGCTGCCTTGCGCTTCAGCTCCCGGCTCTGCTGTTGGGACTGTGCCTTTGGACTGACCCTTGAGCCCATCCCGGTTGCCTGGGTCCCGGTGGTTCTGCCCGTTAGTCAGCCGCCCACGCCCCAAGCACTGACATGCTGCTGGGAACAGCTTCTCCCAGCAACGGCTGTGTCTCCCTCCGTGCACAAACCTGTCCACCTGAAGGGTGGCAAAGAGTGTGCGAGGAGAGCATGGGAGAGGCACCTCTGCTCCGCACCAGCTCAGGCGTGGCCTCCAGCAGCACAGCGAGGAGCATAAAGGAAGCCTGGGCGGGGGGTGACGGGCCTTCACCTCCAGGAGTGCAGCCGTCACGCCGTGACCTGCGGGTAGGGGCAATGGCTGCCACTTGAGAACGGTCCCCCCGCCCAAGCCACAAAAGAACAGCGGGAGGCGGGCTGCCACTCACTTGTCATCCTTGGTCATCCCGTTCTGGCTGTTGAAGTTGAAAGGATCGCTGCTGAAAGAACTCCCAAAGATGTCATCAAACCTGTTGTCGGCGAGGCTCTGGAAGGAAAGGTGGAGGATGTCAGGCCACGCGAGGCCACGTGAGCCTCGCTCAGCCTCCACAGTGTGCAGAGAGATGCCCCTCGCACGTGGGCGCCGAGTCGCAGCTGTGAGTGCGGTGCAAACAAATCCAGTAAGTGAGTAAGTTCAGGGGTGGGGTGGCGTTCCTGTGCTCCCTTGATGGCCGGGGCAGGGGTGGGGAGAGAGCGTGGTAGGCACCGCCTGGGCAACTGCACAGAAGTGCCGCTTTAAGTTCTGTGCTGAATATGGACGTTGTTCAACCGTGAGGCCAAACTCCCTGGCCGGACTTTCTGCGTCCTGAAAGGGGCGAAGAGATTCCAGGACTGTTGGTGAGCTGGGCTGTTGCGCTTTCGGGTCTGCTGCAAGCTGTCCCCACCTCCGCTGACTTGGCTGGTCCCAGCAGGGCAGAGTGGCCTCCCCTGGCCTGATTACCCAGCAGCCTCCTGGGCCTGCTGTGGGCAGCGTGCCACCCAGGCAGGGGTGTCCCAGAGGGGTCACACTGATGGCGCGGGGGTGCCCCTTCGGGATGCTTTGTCCCACCCACTTGCCACTTAGGATCTTAAGTGCTTCTGTGGTCATATACCTGGGGCTTTACCTATGAGGCAAGTGGGGAGGTGGTGGGGGTCCCTGTCCGTGTAGGAAGAGGTCGAGGGAGGTGTGGCACTGAGAGAAGGGCTGGCCAGGCAGGAGGGATGCAGGCCAGAAAGCTAATGGCTGCACCGCGCTCCGGGTCTCCTCGCGACTGCAGTTTCGGCGATTGGCATGTCAGTCTTCCCACGGGTCTCTGGATGCTGTTTTCAAGTGCCAGGTTGGTGCAGAATAAGATCTCTTTATTCATGGTTTAGGAGTGCGTGAGGTGCTGAACTGGTGTGTGTAACGGGCCTGGGCAGGTGGGCAGGGTGAAGCCCGCCTCCTCCAGTTGTGCCCACCAGGGGACTTGGCTCACCATCGGGGCAGACTTGAGGCTCGTGGGGCTGGGAGTTGCCACAGTCTGTAAGAATTCTGCCCCTGTCTGTCTGACGGCCTGCCATGTTTGCTCCTTATGACGAGCCAGTGGGGCAGGTGGAGGATTTGGCTGGCGTGCCTCCCACACTGCCACCTCCCTGAGCTGATGGCGGTGCTGACGTTGGAGTCACCCGGCCTGTTGGTCCAGGGAGACTTCAACATTCACCCAAGGGGTTGGAGATGCCCTATTTGGGAAGGTCCAGGATTTCAGTCAAAAGAACATCTCACGTAAGAATATGGCGTGAGCAGCTGAGACGGAGACGGGAACCCAAAGGATTGCCACCCTCTCTCAGGCTGCACCCAAAAGTCCAAGGCCTGCCAGCAACTCCACCCCGGTTCAGTTCACCTGCTGTGCAGTGGCTTCCATCTCCACAAGATCCATGATCGGTTCACTGTCGGGGGACGAGGCTTCCACAGGGATGACGACAACCGGGCTGATGTGCTCAGAGAGTGCTGATGCCCGCAGGAAGTTGGGAGGGTTCTGGGGGAAGGAAAGAGGGATGTAGCTGGGATACAAGAAGCTCATTTGGAATGGGCCATTGAATCCCAAGGATCTTGCAAGTGCCCATCTTGGCTCTGAGGCACATCTAGAGAACATGCAATCCCCTAAGGCCAGGGGTGCAGACCCCCGAGGATCCTGGAGGCTTTAACTGCAGCCTCCCACTGCTGCCTAGGCCCGCTTCCCCCCACCCCTGATCATGCCGGAAAGACTGCTCTTACAGCCCGGAAAGCACAATTTAGAGAAGGGTCTCTGCACGAAAGGAGACTGTGCATCTGCACGTGCAGCCCCCAATCCAGAACCAGTGCAACCCATGGGGCCCAAAGGGTTCTGTACCTCTGCTGTAGGCCAAAACTCTGGCAGCTTTCTGCTTAAGCACTGTGGAGAAAAGCTAGAAGAGCCAGTGGAGTGGATGGTATTCCCTGAAAGCCCCAGGATCTCACCTCAGGCAGCTGAGGGATCTGGATCAGCCGCTTGAAATACTGCAGATTGCTGGAGCGGTAGAAGAGATCCTTCAGCCTACGGAGCGCAAGAGCACATGTGGTCAAGGCTCAGCACACCTGGAGCTGTTCTCTGGTCAAGGTTTCCCCTTGACGTGAAGTCCAAGCATGCCTGACTCCAGGGGGCGGTGCTCATCCCCATTTCCTGGCCGAGGGAGCCAGCGCTTGTCCGCAGACGGTCTCCGTGGCCGTGTGGCCGGCATGACTAAACACCGAGGTGCAGGAACGCTGTTACCTGCCCACCGAAATGGCAGCTTGATTTTCATGGCAAGTCTCAGCTCGTAATCAGCCTTAGCCTTGCGAAGAATCCTTCTGCAATGGGCCTCCTCCTTTTGTCTACTTGCCCCAGTACCCATTTCCTACGGAGGTTCCTCTTCCGTCTAATCCCTCTGACAGCCTCCTTTCGCAACCATGGCAGCGCTCTCCTCCGCCTCCCCACCTTACTAACTAGAGGCATCGTCAAGGCTTGAGCCCCCAAAACCTCCCTTTTGAGTGCCAGCCACCCTTCTCAGCTCCCTTGCCTTCCAGTAACCCATCCCAGGAGACTTTCCCCAGTCTGGCCTTCAGTTGGCCAAGGTTGGCCCTCGTGAAGTCCCAGCTTCTGGTGCTCGACCTGCTGCACGTCCCCAGACCCCTGATCTCCAAGCAAAGGATGGAGTGATCACTCGTGTCCAGAGCTCCCCTAATCTGTACTTCATCTATCAGCTCCTCCCTATTGGTCAAGACCAAGTCAAGGATGTTTCCCCCCCTCGTCACCTCTCGGACCCTCTGTGTGAAAAACCCTCCCTCTATAGCTTCTAGGAAGCGACGTGACCTGGCTGTCACCACCGAGTGAGTCTCCCAACTAATATCCGGGAGACTGAAATCTCCCATAATTACCGTGTCCCTCCCCCAAGATATCCTTAGAATCTGGTATGTCAGGGCATTGTCCAGGGTCTCAATTTGACTTGGGGTGATAACATACCCCCACTGTCAAGTCCCTCACCATTGAAACCCTACAATTTCACCCAGATCACCTCTACTGGATCCCCATCACTTTCCCTCCCTGTCCTTTCTAAACAGGTGATACCCGTCTGTGTTTACATTTCAGTCTTGCCTTTCATCCCACCAAGTTTCTGTGATTCCCACCAGGTCATGCCCTCCTATTCCCAGGAGAGCCTCAAGCTCTTCGTGCTCCTAGCACTGCTATACATGCATCTCAGCACCTTCTCCCAAATCCCTTTCTTTGGGCCCCCCGGCCTCCTCCTCCCTCCCATCTTCCCTGATACCGGTGCCGTCTTTGTAGGAGTCCCACTAGCCCCTGCCTTACATCGAACCCCCATCAAAACAAGTTTCTGGGGGGACTGTATACCCTCCCCCGTACAGTTTAAAGTCTTCCGGACAAAGCTCGCTAGAGCGTCTCCAAAGGACCTTTTCCCCATCCTCGTGAGGTGCAACCCGTCCCTTGCTCATCTCTTTGCCTTTTGGTACTGTCCGTGGGGTTTTCGTGGTAAGGGTACTGGAGTGGGTTGCCATTTCCTTCTCCAGTGGATCACCTTTTGGGAGAGCTCTCTGCTATGACCTGTCCGTCTTGGGTGGCCCTGAATGGCACAGCTCATAGCTTCATTGAGCAACGCAAGCCCCTTCGCCACGACAAGGCTTGATGGGGCTGAAAGAACTAACCCTTGAGAACAGAAGACTAAGGGTGGACATGATATTCCTCTATAACATCCCAAAGGCTATCACAAAGAGGAAGCCCAAGATCTCTTCTTACTGATACAAGAGTGTAGGACAACTCAGGTTCAAAGCTTCCTCACTACCAGAGCAAAAGGGCAGTGGAAGCAGCTGCCTGGAGAGGTGTTGGCTCTCCCACCCTGGAGGCATTCAAGGCGAAACTGGACAGCCCTCTGAGTGGGGTGGGGTGGGGTGAACTGGGTCCTGCAATCGCAGGGGCTGGACCTGATGGCCTTCTTGGCCCCTCCCAACTCTGCTCTTCTATGATTCCAGGTTTTCCCCATCTATGAAGCCACTGAATGAAGCCAGATAGAGAACAAAGACATGGCCCCCACCCCTCTGTACGCTCTTTCTCCATGCAAGAACCAGGGAGGGTGGAAGCCACTGGCCTGCAAGGGGCCACGTGGGGAAGAACCATCTGGCACAGCACCCAGTCTGTGAGAGGAAGGCCAGGTGGTCTGGTGGAAATCAGCTCACTCTGGGCAGGGCCACGTTCTTCCAGAAAGTCCCACGTTGCGCCTGTGGGTGCTCCTGGACCCAACTGCTGCTCAAGGCTAGGCAAACGGAGACGGGGATGCTTTCACACGTTCCTGCTGGTTTGCCAGCTGCACCCTTTCGCTGGGAAAGTCTGGTGTAGCTGCAATCATTCATTCTCCCTTGAAAAAAATGTGCCCAGAAACGTCAGCTGGACCAACATGCGGCGCACAGCCTGGTCAGCAGGACCCTGGAACTCCGGGGCTGCTGTGTCGGGGCTTCCCACACATGCGCCTCCCCGCGTGTTCTTTTAACCCCTTGAGTCCCTGTGCTCGCTCAGCATATGGCAGGTGCCTCCTCGGAAAAGGCCTTCTCGGTAGTGACAGCAGCCCAGGAGGTCCACGGAGCACCTTCGGGGCGAGAGGTGGCCTTGAATGGCCAGCCTCACACCTTCTCTCCTGCAGTGATCGTGCCACCAGGGAGGTCAGCCTCATCCAGTGCTGGCCCAGACTCGCTGCACAGCAACACCCACCGCACTTTGGCCAGATAGAAAGACCCACCAGAAGCTAAAGCAGGCCAGCTGACCAAGTCCCAGCTGCTGAGGACCTTGTGCGAGAGATACACACATATACGCCTGCCTGCCTGCCTGCCTGCCAGGGTACCCTCCACACACGCACTTACTTCTTGAACTGCTCCAGGAAACGGTCCCTGTGGCCTTGAAGGGTGTCAGCGGGGAGACCTGGAGAACAGTGGACAGGAGAAGTGAGTGAACAGAAGAACGCCGGTTTGCATCAGCCAGGGCTGGGGCCATGGCAAAGTGGTGGTGAGGAGGAGAGAGGGGCACTTGAGCAAGAGAACTGGCCAAGAGCTCAGCCCTGCCAAGGTCTCTCCTCGCCTCCGCAGGACTTCTACAGGTGGTAATGGAAGCTCTTCAAAGATCTGACCTGACATATAGGAACTGGCTCAACTAATGCAGCAGCGAAGGTCAGATAACCTGCCCGTGCTAAGGTGTGACACTGCACACTCCAGGGTCTTCAACAGAGGTGCTGGCTCGGGTTTTTCCTAAGCAGCCTTCTGCCATGGACCAGGACCCTGGATCTTGTCCTCAGAGGAAGGGGCTCCAGACTCCGTTTCTCAGGATGGAAAGACACCCTCAGGCTCACGCCCCCCAAGACCCAGCTCTTTTGGGAGACCACAGAGAGCAGCTCCCGAGGACACTGTGTCAACAGGCGCAGCCTCTGATGGCTGGGCCACGAGGAAACGAGCAGGCCACAGCCGCCCCATGTGGTTGCAGCCTGAAATCACTACAGCAGGCCAGGCCGCTTTCAGAGACGAAGCCTCCATGCCAGCCTGGAGGAGAGCTCAGCCAGCCTCAGTCCAGCCGCACTTCCACTAAAGCCTTGGAGCTGCTCTGACGTTTGCTGGCGCAACACACCAGCCAGGTCCACTGGTCATAACAAGCTGCGCCAGGCCGTTTCCACCACGCACATGTTTGTTGCCTGGATGTGCCTGAAGGATGTTCAGACTCAGCGTGGCAAGCTTCCTCCCATCTGCCATTTTCCTCCTCCTCGGTCTTCCAGGTGCATCACAGGAGGCCCCAGGGGACGGAGGGAGGTTCCTCTCTCTGACAGCTTTGATTGCCAGGTTGGAGTTTGGCTTGCCATGGTTGCCAAGCAGTCCCTGCTGCACAGCCAGGGCTCATGCCCTGAAGCACTGCAGAGAGGACTGGGAGCTGGTCAGGCAGCCACAGAGGGGCCTGCTCTGGAAAAAGGGGTGCCAATCCACTGGGAAGCCCTGTGGACAGGTGCAGAGCCACTCTCTGCCCTTCCACACGCACCAGAGCGAAGGACCTCCGAACAAGCCAGCGGCAGGGAGGGGAAGCAGCTGCCGGCCGCTACGAGGGGTGGCAGCACTGCCCCCCTTTCTCCTGGCTTGTCGCAGGCCAGCCCCTGCTGAGCAAACAGCTCTTGGGCAGGCCAGGCTGGGAAAGGGGTGCGGCAGGGGAACCTGCCGTGGGGTGCACTTCTGAACCAGGCACCTGCCTCTCACCCGCCACTGGCTTGCGCACCTGCGAAGCACTGGCTTGGGCACATCCAAGGAACGGCGTGGAGGGATCGGATCCCCTGACGGGTGCAGCTCTCAACCAGGCGTTACTGCCCCCCCCCAGCTGCTGCTCCCTCATGCAAAGTGGCAAGGCGGGTGAGTCCGCCACACCGCACAGCAGACCTTTGCCCCTGCTGCTTGTGTGGGAGCAGGGACAGCAGAGCCCCTGAGCAGCACTGCTTTCCTCCTGGCACCGGCCAGCTGATTGCTTGCTCCTGCCCCAGATAAGATCTTCGGGGCAGGAGGAATGGGAGCACCTCTGACCGCTGTGCGAGAAGGCAGCTGCCAGAGGCTCTCCCCAGCCAGCCGCTTGGCCAGAGCGACAGGCCACCCTCGCCGAGCAGCTCTACTGTCCGGCCACAGTACCACACCACAGTGTGACCTCTGGTTTGGAGGGCACAACAAGCAATGTGGTACTGAGACACCATAAAACGGACCATTGTTTCTTTTGTGCTTTCTCAAAGCCAAACATACCATGAAGAAATGCCTCAACAGGGTTTGGGTGACATGACAGACCAAAGGAGGTTTTAAAAAGCCTTTCCGTGTCCCGTTGCGCAAACCCTCCCATCGAATGCTTGGAACTCTCCGTGGTTCTAGCTGCTTTCCATCGCACTTCCTGAGAAACTGGAGCCCTGTTCAAAACCCGGTCTTGAACAGAGCCCTGGAATCTACACCACATCAGGCAGCACAAGCAAAACCCACTGCCCAGAACAGTGCACCTTACACAAGCTTGCCTCCCTCATTCCACTCTTCACTCTCCTGCCACATGGGAATAGCAAAACCAGCCTATCTTGCATGGAGGTTGGAAAGATTACCAAGACGTTTGTGAAGCACCCTGAAAACTCTCAGGAAGCAAAATTTAGGAAGGCATCCTGGGAACTGGGGATCTGCAGCTGTCCAACTGGGAATGGGATGGGAAGCATCCCAGCCACAGCCACCCCACTGTCACTGTGGTAGCAAATGAACCCTGATCATGGGGGGTGGGGGGAGAATTCAGGCCCCCAGAGCCCAGTGGGCTTGTACTCACAGGAGTGGAGCTTGAAAAGGAGCTTAACGGTGTAGTCGTACAGGTGGCTGCAGTCCAGAATGACCTGGATTAGTGGAGCCAGGCGGCACTGGCCCGCAGCCGTGACAGACACCGAGCGGGACATGTCCAAAGAGCGGAACACTGGAAACAAACAATGAAGCCAGCCATTAATCCCTTGCACACACGGGGATGCATTCATGTTCTGGTGGCGGCAAGGGGAAAACATTTCTAGAGAACCTAGAACCACCCCTCCCCAACCTGGTATCCTTCGGAGGTGCCTTCAAGCACTGTGCTAGTCACAAAACCACTAGGGGGGAGGGAGCTCCCAGTGTAGTCCGAGAGCCCCAGGATGTGACCAAAAACATCAGGCTGTTGAGCCAAACTGGAAACAGTACCCACAACACTCTTAGCAGAGCACATCAGAGCAAGCTGCCCCAGCTGGTCTAGGGCCTCCTGGGTACAAGCAGCCAAACTCCCAGGGAGCCAGAAACCAGAGCGGATAAACAGGAGTTTGGTGGCAGAGCTGCAGTGGAAGAGGAGGCAGAGGCAATGCAGAGGGGCCTGCACCACCCCAGCAAACAGTCTTTTGTTTTCTAAGAGGCTCTGGGAGATGCGACTGAAAGGAAGTGACTGACTAACTTAGCAACCTTAGCAAGGGGTGGCCTGATCAGCTGGCAGCAGCTTGTGTGGGTGGGGGCGATTCATCCCGGCTCCTGATGCAGAGCAGAGCAGAGCAGAGCAGAGCAGAGCAGAACCAGCTGCCTCAGGGCCTCTGGGATACAAGCAGCCAAGCTCCCAGGCAGCAAGTGCACAGGGACACACAAAAACATAGCAGGTCAGAAGGGGTCTCCTGGGCCATCCTGCCTGATCTCCAGCTCTGCCCATTTAATATCCAACATGTAGATGTCCAGTCTTGCCTTGAGCACCCTCCCTGATAGGGCCTCCACTACTTCCCATGGAAGCCCATTCCACAGCCTAGGGGTCCTAACCATCAGGAAGTACTTCCTGACATCCAACCTAAAGCTTGGTTCCTTTATTTTTGCCCCACCAGATCACGTCCTTCCCTCCACCACAGGGGAGAACAGGTCACAACTACCCCCTTCACATATCTGTAAGCCACTATAAGATCCCCTCTCAGTCTCCTCTTCTCCAAGCTGCAAAGTTCCAGGTCCCTCAATCTTATTTCATAAGGCATCCCCGCAATCCAGCTACCTTCCTTGTGGCCCTGGGCTGAACTGCTTCTAACCTTGCTATGTCCCTCTTGTGATGTGGAGCCCAGAATTGGACACAGTCGTCCAGTTGTGGGAGCACCAGAGTCTTCTAGAAACACGGAAGAAAAGCGAGTCAGAAGGGGCTTCCTGGGCCATCTAGTCTGACCCCCAGTTCCAGCTGGCTCCATGCATGTAATCCCCAACATGTGCTTTATCCTATAGAACAGCACCAGCACCTCCCTTGATCTGGAAGCCACAGCCTTGGCTATACATCCAAGAGCAAGGGAAGTCAAGGGAAGGTCCCTAACTTTTTTCCCAGGACTCACCAGGAAAGAACTTCAACGTCTCTACCCGAATTCCCGGAGTATGTGAAACAAACATGAACTTGCGCTCAAAGTACATTAGGGCAATTACGATCCTATAGGACTAACTGAAACTTGGTGGGACGACTCACATGACTGGAATTCTACAACTGATGGATACAACCTGTTTGGGAAAAACAGAAAGGACTGAAAGGGAAACACACATATCTGCAAAGAAATGAAAGAAGAGGAACTGAGTAGCCCCACTGAAAGCCTCTGGCTTAATTTAAAGGGAGCAAAACAGAAGAAAATCATAGTTATTGGCATCTATTTCCAACCACCCAGTCAAAAAGAGGACAAGGATGCAACCTTCGAAAAGCAACTTGTCAGCGTGATGAGGTAGTCATGACGGGAAACTTCAATTCCCCTGATATTTGCTGGGAGACAAATTCTGCCAAGCGTGGCCCCTCCAAGAGATTCCTGACATGCATTGCCCACAACTTCCTCCAGCAGAAGGAAGAGGAAGGAACAAGAGGATCAGCTATTCTCAATTTAAAACTAACAGGGATGGCCTGGTGGACAAAATAGCAGCTGCAGGAACCCTGGGGGAAAGTGACCATGCGATACTAGAATTCTCAATTATAAAGAAGACAAAGATTAACTGCAGCCAAACACATCATCCTAGATTTCAAGAATGCCAACTTTAACAAACTAAGAGCAATGATAAGCGAGGTACCATGGCTCCTTAAGAAAAAGGAGTCAAGAAGGGTGGCGAATCTTAAAAAAGGAGATGCTAGCAGCACAACCATGAATAATTCCAACTAGAAAAAAGTGTAGAAGACAACAGAGGAAGTCCATGTGGCTGAAAAAAAAAAAAGAACATGTACAGGAAATGGAAGGCCAAAAGGAAGAATATCAACAAACAGCAAGGAATTTGTGAGCGAATGTTGTGAGTGGAGCCGGCTGGAGCCGGGGGTCAGACTAGATGGCCCCGGAGGCCACATCTGACTCACTGTTTCTATGTTCCTACTCTATGATTCTACGAAAATTTCAGTTACCGTATACAAGTGGAAAATCACCAAGGAAGCCAAACACTGTCACACTGGTCTTTAAAAGAGGAAATGAAGAAACTAGAAAGGGAAAACTGAAAGAGAAAGCCAAAGGGCCAACTCTCTCTAGTATGACCTGGCCAGGATTAGGGGATGGTATTTAAAACTACATCAACAGAAGTTCAGCTAGAAAAGACACCACTAATCAGAGAAGATGGGATCACAGCCAAGGAGGCAGAAGGTTAGCTCCTGTAGGCAACTGAAAAGCTATTGCATCCAAAGCTTCCTGTAGGAAAATGGCAACATTGCCCAAATGAGGAAGGCAAAAGGGAATGCAAGCACAGGCTGAAGATGCACGTGCAAATGATAAAGTGTACGAGAACAGAATTTATGGAACCTGCTGCTAAGAACATTAAAAGCATTGATTTAAAAATATGTTAATACCCTGGGAGAAGGAAATGAGCTGGGGAACTGGTTGGATGACAAAGGAACTGTCTGGATGCTCCCATCAAATGAAAATACAACAGGCGACTACTGGAGGTAGGCCTTCTCAGTGGTGGCACCCCTGTCTTAAATGGAAGCTCACTGGATGCTTACACTGCGGGCTTCCAGTGGCAGCTGAAAATCTTTTTAATTTCTTAATTGTTTGAATAATCTAACCTACTTTTAAGGATTTATTTATGTTTTAAGTTCTAAGACATTCCCAAAATTTATGCTACATTAGATTTTTATTTTATCACTTTGTTACTGGTTTTATGTATTTGACAATTTCAATTTTTATCGTAACTGCCTAGAAAATCTTTCTGTCATTATATGGACAAAAAATATAGAAAATAAATGAAAGGAAGAGTCAAAAGCTGGGACTACAGAAAGGCTGGATTATTCTCCACAGAAGGTGCTCATCACAGCTCTTTCAGGAAGGGAGCTTCTCAGTCACATCTCTAAGCTGTGCTCCAGGGTGAGAGCATACCTGGCGAGACCATGTGACTTTGCAACACACCTGGGTTTCAATTTTGCCCAACAAGGAATTTCCCACAATGACATTATTTGGCAGGGGGCGGGGGCAACTGTCTGTTTGCAGCATGATCTCAGTTGCACAAGACCGGTTGGTTGATTGATTGATTCCTGTCTAATATTCCTGGCCAATATCTAAGACAGATCTCAAGATGGCTCACAAAAGACAAATGTTGGTTTCCATTTCATTCTTCCTCCTAATTACGTAAGAACGTGAGAGCCATGGCAGCTGGATCAGTCCCAAATCCTCTCCAGTCCAGCAGTCCATTGGCCAACTGGAAGCCCCACTGGGAACGCCACAAGCAATCCACCCAATAACCCCCCCCCCTTCATACTCCCTGCCCACTGGAGTGCCTCCAGATGGAGGGCTCCTTGCACTACCAATGAGAAAGCCTTTTGTTGGTATTCTTCCTTCTCTTTCTTACTGGATTATCTATGATCAGAAAAACGACAGAAATGGTGGGAAAACATGGGAGGGTTACAGATGGAACACAACACCGTCTAGGCCCCTGATTAAAATTCTGGGAATAAGGTTGGATAGTCATATAATAAAAGCCATGTCTGAAAGCCCTGGTTGCAAAAGGCATAATCCTTCAGGTAATCAAGTAATAGAAGCCATCCTGACTAGGTGCTGGTATCCTGCATACCAGGTGGACTCTGAGGGATGGTGGAGGACAGGAGAGCCTGGAGGAATGTCGTCCACGAGGTCGCGACGGGTCGGGCAGGACTTTGCGACTGACAACAACATCCTTCCTGCATTTGCCCAATCCCGTTTTAAAGCTGGCCAAAATGGAGGCTGCCAGTACAAGCCTGACTCCCGTCCTGCACAGTTTGTCTGTACTCCTGCCATTGACCTGACCTGAACTGCCACCACTCCCCTTCTAGGAATGACCCCTTTGCATTCCGGTATTATACGGAGGAAGGAAATGTCACTCTCTCCACTGCCTCCATATCAGACAAAGTTTGGTGCGCCACTGTCAAGCCTCTCCTTATTCGCCGTTCTTGTAAACTGAGGAAGTCTCCGGCACTGTAAGCCTTCTTCACAGAGCAGCTTGCTCCACAGACTTCATCAGCTTGCTTACCCTTTTCTGCACCTTTCATTTTGGGATGCGGCAACTAGATTTGTACACAATATTCCCACCATGCTACAGAGATTGGCTTTTTTTAAAAAATAAGCAATTCTGTTTAAAAGTGGGACCTAATGCTTAAGATTTAAAAATACAAATATATAATTTGAGCATTTTTGCCAGTAATGATACATGCAATTTTCCACTTACATATGCAGTAAAGGTAAAGGTTTCCCCTTGGCATTAAAATCCAGTCATGCCTGACTCTAGGGGGTGGTGCTCATCTCCGTTTCCTAGCACAGGGAGCCAGCGCTTGTCCACAGACAGTCTCCATGGTCATGGGGCCGGCATGACTAAACACCGAGGAGCAGGAACGCTGTGACCTGCCCACCGAAGTGGCACCTTTTTATCTACCTGCATTTGCATGCTTTCGAACTGCAAGGTTGGCAGGAGCTGGGATGGAGCAACGGGAACTCACCCCGTTGTGCAGACTCGAACCGGCGACCTTTTGCTCTCCCAAGCCCCTCTTCCCAGCCTGCAGCCTTATGCCAGGTGGGCTACAACCAGACACAGACCAAATGGCGACAAAAAGGGACACGACCACTTGGCAATGTCTGCGCTCAACATGGAGGAAGCAAAGAAAGCCTTCGGGGCAACGTAACAGATTCCTGCTCACAAAGAAATGGATTTTTCCTTTTCAGAATCAGAGCAGAGGGGAACTCTGATACCCTGAGGCAGCTGTGCCCACACCAGTGGCCTCCAGCTCCCAGAATTCCCAAGCACTGGCCAAGCTGGCTAGGGCTGATGGGCGCTGAGCCACCAGGCTGGGGAGGCCACTCAGGGATCCTGATATGGTTTTCTTTTAATTGATCATCTTGTTTGTTATGATTTTGCTGCTTTTATGTTACTCATAAGCCACCTTAATAGGATTTGTATCCTGAAATGCAATGTATAAATTGTAATAAATACATAACAATTACTGTATTAGCCTGACCCTCAAAAAGGGAAAATGGGGATGGACAATGTGCCTCAATGACCATAAAGGATGCACACACAGCCAGCAAATGAGGCGTGGCGCCTTGAACAGGGCCTTATCTTCAGCCTCTGAGAAAAATTACCTGTCTGGAACAGGTTCAGTTCACACTCCAGATAATCAAACATCTCCACAGTGAGCTGGAAACTGAGAGAGAAGGAGAAACTGAATGCAGGATGCTCCAAGGCAAAACGGGGGGCCATGGTCAACCTGATGGGACCATCCTGGACACCTTGTGGAAGCCCAGAAGGCAGGCAAAGCCACTCCAAGCACAGGGTCCAACAGCCCTGGATGGAAGCGAGGAGCACCAGAGCAGCACCCACGCCACCCCAAGCCCTGCTCTGTGCCCTCCCAGCAACCTGGCACAGTGTGGGGCGGCTCAACCAGGGCCCCCAAATCCCCCACCAGGACCTGCTTGAGCAGCACACTTACAAGTTATTGACATCGTTCTCGCCTGTCTCATCAAGCTGCCTATCCGACATCTGGAGGTTTCCGGGGAATCGGGGGTTCTGCACATGGAGAGACAGAGACACAGAATCAGCCAAGGCCTGGCTCCGGGGAGAGGAAGGCTCAGGCCAGCCCTCTGCCTTTCAAGCGCCCCAGCACACCGATGCCCAGGAGAGCAGCTGGCCAGCGCCAGGACTGAGGGGCTGAGCCAGGGACAACACTGCTTCCTCCCCTTTCACACGCAGGGAAGCCTCTCTCTGCACTTCTGCGTCTTCAAATTTAAAGCCAATCCATTTCTTCAATGCCATTTAGAAGTACAAGGAATGAGAAGAAGGCTGGCATTTCTTGCTTGCAGATTCCAGTCCACAAAGGAACAAGTGAACAGAGAAAGATACAAAGTCATTCCTGGAATGTGACCCTTGAGAAAACAGGATATTAGATGAACGACATAATCCTGCAAATTGGGCAGGAGCACAGCAGTGCCTGGCCAGCACTCCAGAGGCGGCAATTCCTCGGTGCGACAGATCTGCTCCTTCTCCATCCAGGCTGAACGAGCAGCCTTTGAATGGATGCAGGAGCTGCCCTTGCCCTGCTCACCAGGCAGATTCAGCCTGCAGAAGCAACCCAGGCCTGCCTGTCTCTGGGCTCAGGCAGAAACCCAGCTTCCCCGTCCAACCAGCCAGATTTTATTCTATAAATATCTACTCCCATTTCCGCTCCCAAATGGGATGCAGCTGAGACCAATGGGCCGGCCTGGAGTCAAGCACAGCTTGAACGGCAATGCAGTCCCAGAAAGGGAGCTGCAGAGAAACACTCAGGCAGCAGGAAAAGCCTGGCCACCAATCGCCAGCCACCCTCCCGCTTTGTTGGGGTCTAGACAGCAGTGCAGGCCCAAGTGCCAAGGATCTTTGGGGTTATTTAGTCTGATCTTTCACATATATGAGAAGATTTAAGGTCTCCTAATAGCCCTCTTCGAACTTCTCTTTCCCAGTCAAGGTAAACAGGAAGAAGTGAGGGGCTACGGAATAACTTACAAAGGTAGGTGAGTTCTTGAGATGGGCAAATGCACAACCCGGTTCTCCTCACCCCTCCTTTCCCTCATAGATCTTTTGTTTGTGCCAAGACTGTGCTGAGCATGATCAACACCTGGCATTTTGTCTCCCTACTAAGAGAAGCGACCCACTCCAGGCAGGCAGATGGTTTGACTAGAAGCTTATGAAGGTGCATCAGGTGCTGCAGCATTATCACAAAGAGTGCAGCAGTTTGCCTATTAAAACAGCACCGCTGGAATATGCAGGGGAGTCCCATAAATGAGATGAGACAAGACCAGGCATCCCAGTCTTCCCGGGCCGTCTCCTGGGCCAGCAGCAGCGAGTTCCCAAAGGGGGTACGACCGCTGCATCCCTAAGGTGTCTGCTGTCCTCCCCACTTCACCTGGACCCCAGCGTCTGGGCCAGTGTGACTTTTCGATCCCCTCTCCAACCTGAGACCGCTTTGGCTGGCCAGAGCACATGGTCAAGGGAGAAGACTTACTTTTGTGTGAAACTCCATCTTGGTTCTCAGCAGTTTGAGGTAGATGCTGCACAGCTGTCCGTAGCCCTCACTCAGGTGGCCCTAAAGGGGAGGGAGCAGCAGCACGGGGGTCACGACGGGGCCTTTCACCCAGCAACCTCGTCTGTGCCGCAGCTGGAGCTGTGGTTGCTCTGCACGCACACAAAGGCCTTTCAGGCCAGGCCTCGCACCAGCTCAGGATAGCCACATGTTCCATCCCCGTCCAAGCTCTGCTCGCCGACACCCATGTGGCCCCAGGATAGGGCCAGCCCCCCGAGACCTGCATACGGACCATGTTTTCCCAGCAGGAGGCTCGCCCAGGGCCCGCAGCTCTGGAAAAGTTCAGGAGGGGATGCCAAGGGGGCGACCCCTGGCCCTTTGGGGCAGCTCAAGGGGGACTGACAGAACACAGTGCGGGCAGGTCTTGCAGTGGCACTGCTCGGCCCTGTAAGCACATGGGACACCGGAGGCAAAGAAGGGCCTTGTCCAGAGTAATACCCTTGGCCCACCCAGTCCAGTACTGCCAACATGGGTGGCGGAGAGTTTCCAAGATTGCAGGGGTCTTCCCTCCCCAAGGTGCTGGGGACGAAACCCGGGAACTTCCACAGGCAAAGCAAGGACTTCTGCCATTTCCTCTACCCTCCTGCAGGGGACTGGGGATGGCTGGCAATTTCCTAGATCCCATTGGACCCCTTTGTAAAAATTGGTGTTATAATGGCCATTCTCCAGTCCCCTAGTGCAGAAGCTGATGTCAGGGACATGTTTGTCAGAAGACCAGCAATTTCACATCTTGAGGCTTTTTCAGAATTCTAGGAATGACACTATCTGGACTTGCTGATTTGTTAACTTTCAAGTTATCACTTGAGAATATAATAGTTCATCACCACTGTTTGCCTCCATTTCTCAGGCTTGCTTCCTGGAAATATAAATTCAGGCACAGGTTTCTGCCCAGCATCTTCTACAGTGAAAGCAGGTTAAAAGACTTCATTCAGCTTCCCTGCATTCTCTCACCCGCTCGCCCCCCCCCCCCCCCCCCCCCCCCGCCTTTAGTGCTTCTTTAGCTTCACTGTCATCCAACAGTACATTTGCCTCCCTATACGGTTTTCTACTTCTGGGATAGTTAAATAATTAATGTTGACCTTAATATGCTCTTAAAATGTGTTGTATCTCATATTGTCTCCTGTACCTCCTTTGCACAAGTTTGTGCTCTCACGTGCCCTCCTCCTTTGGGCAAAGACTTCCACTCTCTGGGAGTAGTGTTCTTTCCTCTAACAGCCTCCTTGATACTCCTTAATAGAGCTAATAACATTATAACCCCAGCACAATATCTTTTCCTTTATCTCCCTTGTATCATGCTTCTTTTCCTTATTCTGTGAAGCTGACATGTCTCTCCAAAGGCTTTGTTACCGAAAGATGAAACTCAAATACTTTGGCCACCTAAAGAGAAGGAAGGACTCCCTGGAGAAGAGCCTGATGCTGGGAACAATAGATGGCAAATGGAGAAGGGGAGGGCAGAGAATGAGGTGGCTGGATGGGGTCACTGAAGCAGTTGGTGTGAGCTTGAGTGGACTCCGGGCGATGGTGGAGGACAGGAAGGCCTGGAGGAGTGTTGTCCATGGGGTCGCGATGGGTCGGTCGCGACTTCGCTGCTAGCAGCAGCAGGAGTGAAAGACTGAAGCTACAACGGGTTAGTAGTTTTTATATATTGTGCTCCACTGCTCCAGTGCAGCTCCGGCAGCTTCCACAGCCCTGGTCCACAGTAACTCTGTGCTCCTTCTGCTCTAAACCAGCAGCATTTGCTTTGACCTCAGGACCACACAGGCCCCTCGAGCAGGAACGGCAAAATGGCAGCCCGTCAGCTGCTGCTGCCCATCAGCCTTTCTGCCTGGGGCAGATGGGAGGGCAGCTGCTCGCTGTCCCCCGTGCAAGGAGGACGCCCATTAGCCAGTGACGCGGCTCTCTGGAGGCCTAGGCAGCACTCACCCACATGCGGCTCATGTCGCCGAGTTCGCTCTTGTACCTCACAGAATCCTTCAAAACCTGCAGCCAGAGGAACAGAGATAGGAGGAGTTGGAGGGAGCATCCATTTGGGACCTGGGTGGCAATACACCCGTTGGAAAGACTCTGAATTTGAACAGGCATTCCGGGTGGGGAGAGGGGTCATCAAAATAACCAGGTCTGCCAAGAAGAAACCACGTATCCTCCGCTGAAAAAAACAGGGCGGAATGCTTCAGGGTGGTCGAAGGGCTTTCCATAACTATGGATAAGGGAAACGATTGCCCAGCCAGCCAAAGCTTGCTGGGGGATGCTGGAATTCGGAGAAGCACACAGCTGGAAGGTGCCAGGTTAGAGAGGCTGGTCTCAAGAACCGGCTGCAAGCTATGATGAGTGTTGGAGCAGCTCATCAAAGCACAACTTGCATCAGCCCCTGTGGCTCTGTGGTTCTCCACCAGCACCTGCCACGCATGGCCAGGTCGGCCTCCCCAACTCTCTCCAGCCTGTTGTATGGCAAGTGAATGAGTGCGTCTGAGCAGCAAAATACAAAAGTGGTTTCGTATTAATCACAAGGTTACACTATGTCTGCACTGAGCCTGCATTTGGTATTGCCAGAACGCAGTATCCTAGATGCAAGTTACAGAAGAATCAGGCTTGTGGCTTAGCATAAAAAAGACCGAGAACTGAATGTACTGTCTTTTCAACAAAAAACAAATGAACATTAACCGCTCATGAGAACCTGAGAACTTCTATAGATTAAACTACCTCACATTTTTAAAAGGCCAACAATAAACACTGAGCACTGAACAAGGAAAAAGTTGCATTTCTCACAGGGCTTATAAGGTCTATAAGTAAAAATGTGCAATTCTCCAAATGTATTTGCCCTGATTCCAAATATGCAGCAAAATAATGACTTTAAGCAGGCGAATCCAGGCAGGTCAGATTAAGAAGAGCCGCCCACCACCAAGGCTGCTTTAGTCACCTTCTGATCTACAGCCAAAAATACAAGATGCCCCTCCCAGACAGAGATGAGGCCCAGTGCTGTCCATGGCTATTTCTCCTGCACATCTGCTTTTCAGCACCAGGCCAAGACCTTTTTATTTAAACAATATTTTAATAAGTGCTGATTAAAATATTTATTGGTTTTAAATTATTGCCAGGATGTTTCTAGATTTTATATGTATTTGTATAGATATTAATTTATATGTTGGAAGCCGTCCTGAGGCTTATGCGAATAGGACAGCATACAAAAATTCCAAATAACTAAATAAATACATAAAATTTGGACTAGCACAAGAGAACTGCCCTTTCCTTGAAGTCTTGCTGCCATCAGAATGCTTGAAAAATTTCAGAACAGTAAGTTTCGAGCATCCCATTGCAACATCTGGATCTTGACAGAACCAGCAGGAAATAGGATAAAGATGGCCATTTGATGACATTGAAAAAATATATAATTTGTATAGCGCTGATACTGATGAAGCCTCCAACACGGACTTGAATGTTCACTTGCTCAGAGGATTAATAATCATAGGGAAGGGGCAGTTGTCAGTCCCTCAGACAAAGACAGCAGCAGATGAGAACGTAGTCTTGGGGCATCAGATAGCTAAGGGACAAGGAACCCCAAGAATCATGAGGCCAGTCAAAGCAAAGGAACAAATTGAAGGAAAAAGGGAGAAGAGGAGCGTTGGCCTTACATTTGGATGTCCATCACGGAGAAGCTTGTGGAAAACATGGCAGAACTTCCAGCAGAGGACAGCGTTGCTGGACAGGGGCAGACGGTTCACCACAGACCAAAAGGTATGGGCACCTTTCTCATGGTGCGTCCCCAGGATGCATGGTGAGAGGCAAGCTAAGGAAAGTCTGAGACAGGAGGCACCAAGGGCACATGGCGACTGGAGCACGGCCGGAGTATCAGGCCCTGCAAGATGCCCCTCAACTTCAGTGGAAACGTCGACTGGCCCTGCACACACCTGCTGTGAGTCTCCCTTCTTTAGCCCTCAGCTGCAAACCCAGGAGCCCACCTGGGAACTTGGGGGCTTGTCCCAAAAGCAGCATGGGTTTCCCTCCATGCTGAACACCAAGGAAAACGCTCAAAGAGCAGGCACTGTGCCTTGAACCCATGCAGCCCTTCAGCCTGTTGTTAGGGCTTCCCTCACAAAGCACGCCCACCTGACCAACAAGTGGGTCCCACCTGCTGCTTCTCCCGCTCACAAGGGGAACAGCCTCCTGTCCTCACTTTGAATTTGGGCCCCTCTTGTGGCCATTTCCTCAGCCAGGGGCAGGGCAACCACAAGAACACTTGGCTTGCTGATAAGCCAGGCAATGAGACCACACGGAAGCATCGCAACTCATACGTGCTCCATTTCAGCTCCATCTGGCCAGGCCACAGTGGACATTCGCCTGTTCACAGACAAGGGACACAAGCCCCAGGCAATCACGGTGGCCTCGTTTTGCTCCTCCTTTCAGAATTGCCAACTCCGGAAAGGATATTTCTGGCATGTTTCTCTTTGACAGCAACTTCCTGAGCATTAATGGCCTTGTTGATGCTGACAGTCTAAAAAGAGAGAGAAGGGACAGAGGGAACATGTAAGCAGATGAGACTGCAGTGAGAGATTGAGCTGCACCACCATCTGGCCATCATCACTAAGTATTCCACAATCTGCCGATCCCTGGATCCCTTTCTGGGAAGAGACTGGCGACCCTCAACAAATGTAAGCAGCTCGGAATTGCTTAGCACTATTGAGAAGACCAGGTCAGTCTAACTGTTCTGGAAGCAGAGTACCTGGATGGCAAGGGATAAAGGTTCCCAAGAGCTGAGAAGTTCCAAGGGATGCGACAGAAATTTAGGATATGAGGTGAAACATAGAAACAGAATGAGTCAGAAGTGCCCATCTGGCCCATCCAGTCTGACCTCTGGCTCCAGCTGGTTCCGCTCATGACATGCCCACCATGTGCATCTCCAGCCTGTCCTTGAACATCGTCACTGATGGGGCTTCAACTACCACCCATGGAAGCCCATTCCATGACCTGTCAAGAAGCACTTCCTGGCATCCAAATTGAACCTTGCTTCCTTGAGCCTGGCTCCATTGCAATGCAGCCTGCCTTCCTCCACAGGGGAAAACAGGTCTCCACCCACCTCAGCATGACACCCCCTCATGTACCTGTAGGTAGCCAACAGATCCCCTCAAAGTTTCCTCTTCTCCAGGCTGAAGAGACCCAGTTCTCCCCGTCTTGCCTCATATGGCTTCCCCTACAATCTGACCACCATCCTGGTGGCCCTACACTGCACCGATTCCAGCCTGGCTATATCATTCCTATAATGTGAAGTCCAGAACTGAACACAGTACTCCAGTTGTGGGCGCACCAGAGTCGTATAAAGTGGTAGTAATACCTCTCGATCTAGAAGCCACACTTCTGGCTATGCATCCAAGAGTGGCATTTGCCCTCTTGGCCACCGCATCACCCTGCTGGCTCATGTTTAGCCTGCAGCCGACCAGCACCCCGAGGTCCCTTTCGCAAGTGCTGCTCTCCAGCCACTTGTCCCCTAACCTGTACTTACGACACCCATCCCTATGCCCCAAGTGCAAGACCTTGCACTTATCCACACTGAACACCATCCTGTTGTCCCCCGTCCACTTCCATAGTCTGTCCTGATCCTTCTGGATCCAGAGTACCTGCTCCTCAGTTGTGGCCTCTGCCCCAGTTTTAGTGTCATCTGTGAATTTTGATCAGCAGACTGTTCACCCCTTCTTTCATGTCATTTATGAAAAGTCTGAACAGGATCAGCCCCAGGACAGAGCCCTGCAGGACTCTGCTCATCACCACCCAGTCAGGGAGAAGGCAAGGAAGAAACTTTTGAAAAGCAGACAGCCAGCGTTTCAAGGATACTTGATATCATCATGAGGGAGGATTTCAATTTCCCCAATATCTGTTGGGAGGCAAATTCTGCCAAACAGGTCCCCCACCTCTCCTGGAAGGTCGATATACGGTGACATTTTCAGGGCTGCAGCTAGCAGAACTCTCAAGAGAAGGAAACAGTCGATGCGCTGCTGAAAGAGTGTCATTGTCCATACTTCCTGCTTCGCCTGCTCTGTATGGGACATGTTCCGGAAAGGCAATTATCAAGTGGAACATGCAGGAAATCACTGGCTCGCTCGGTCTCTCTCTCTCACACACACAGGGGGTGGCAAGAGAGCGACTCTCCTCCAAGTGCAACAGGCAGCCGCGGCAAGCGGCAGTCGGCAGAAGCACCAAATATTCTGCTACTTCCATTCAGCACCATCCCTAGCATGATGCCAGAGTGAAGCAAGAGCAACCAAACGTTCCTCGCCCGAAAAGAATGAGGCCATTCCAGCGCTCCAAAGGCCACGGCACACAGGCATCCCCACAGATCTTTGTGGGTTCCCCCCATGCATCCTCTGCTGCAGCACAGCACACCGGACCGTGCAGCCAGGCAGCACCTTCCTCTTCCCCACATCCACGGTTTCCTTTTTGGTTCCTACTGGCTGCCTCACAGCTTGAACTTGAGGGAAGAAGGGACATCATTGGCCTCGGGAAGGTCAAGCATCTTCCAGTAGGAGCAGGAAGAAGTTCTGCCTGTCAGCCAGAACGGGGGTCCCATGAAGACTCTTAGCTATGCTCCCTCAGAGCTGGGACCAAGAGCAATTCCTTCTGTCGGGTTCAATTGCACTTCAAGGCTCAGTTTAACTGGGGAACGTAACGACTGGTGGTACCAGAGTGAAGACAGGGTGCAGGAAGCCAACCAAACATTTCTCAACCTATTGTGCCAGTGAGAGCCTTTTAATACTTCAGTGATGTTCTTTTGATACATTCAGTTGAGTGGAAATGATTCCCAACTCCCAGTTATTGAAGGACAGGTGAGAAGCAGAAGCAAAAAGTGACAGAAATAGGATCACAACCCTGAATGTAACTTTTCAGCAACTATCATGTAGAGACAAAAACGGCTATTACTATGTCAAGTGCAAGGAAATAGAAGAGAATGGCAAAAGAGGAAAAGCAAGGTACAAGAAACCTAGGGTAGGAATGCTAACAGACAAATAAGAGAACATTCTATCTGACCAAAAGAAAATAAAGAGAAGGTGGAAATAACACAGAGAAGAGACGAAAGAATGGCAGCCTTCTTTGAAGAGGAATCCTACGAAGGACTGCCTGCAATAGTACAAAGTGAAGTGAAAGCCGCCCCGAAAGCACTCCCAAGGAATAAAGCACTGGGAATAGGCAGGATACCAACAGAACTATTCTGAGCAACAGAAAATGAATCAGTGCAAATCCTAGTAAGAATATGCCAGCAAATATGGAAAACTAATCAGTGGCCCAGGGCCTCAAAATGTTTAATATTCAAATTCCAGTCTCCAAGGAAGGAGATACAAAGAGCACAGCAACCAGAGGAGCACCGCATTAATTTCCCATGCAAGCCAAGTGTTGCGACAAAGAATGCAACCCATCATGGAGGAATGCCGGAGAGTCAAGCTGGATTCCAAAAAGGAAGAGGCACTGAGATCATATGCAAATATACACTGGCTACTGGACCACACCGAAGAATGTCAGGAAAAGGTCTGTCTATGCTTTGTAAATCCTCTGGCTGTGTGCATCACACGCTATGGATGGTGCGCCTCAGCCCTTGATTGGCCTGACTGTAACCTGTATCATGGAGAAGCGGCTACTATTGGGGCAGAATACGGGGAAGCGGAATGATTTCCCACAGGCGAAGGTGCCAGTCAAGGCTGCATTCTACCCCACTATCTGTTTAACATATCATAAGGAAAGCTGGAATTGAATCAAGGAGGAGTGAAAAATGGCAGAAGACTCTTCAGCACTAGGAGACACCGATGACGCCATACTAGAAAGCAGGAATGACTTACAACACACCGGATGAAAGAAGAAAGTGTAAAAGCAGGACTGCAGCTGAATACTAAGAAAACAAAATCATGACCACAAAAGAATGAAAGAACATTACAATTGAGAAATTGAAACAGTGAAAGATTTTATATACCTCAGCTCAGTCATCAATTCAAAGGGAGACTGCAGCCAAAAAATTGAAAGATAACAGGCTTGGGTCCTGGTTACCTGAAGGAGCGCTTACATCCATATATGCCCAGCCGCCCCCTGAGATCGGCGGGAGAGCCCTCCTCCAGGAGCCCTCCGTGGAAGAAGTTAGGAGGGTGGCTACTCGGAGGAGGGCTTTCTCAGCGGTGGCGCCTAAGTTATGGAATGCGCTCCCCAGAGAGGTCCACCTGGTGCCGTCGTTATTTGTTTTTTGGCGCCAGGCGAAGACCTTTTTATTTAAGCAGCATTTTAAATGTTAGTATTATTGAATTTTATCTGGCCAGGGCGGCTTGTTTTATATTGTATGTTTTATATCGTATATTTGTATTTTATTTTAATGTATATATTTTAAAATGTTGTTTTAATTTATTGTTGTATGCCGCCCCATTCGCCGAAGCCTCGGGGCGGCTTACAACAATAAAT
>NW_025336495.1:179448-224591 GCF_004798865.1 Varanus komodoensis | reverse complement strand
CTTTTTATTTAAGCAGCATTTTAAATGTTAGTATTATTGAATTTTATCTGGCCAGGGCGGCTTGTTTTATATTGTATGTTTTATATCGTATATTTGTATTTTATTTTAATGTATATATTTTAAAATGTTGTTTTAATTTATTGTTGTAAGCCGCCCCGAGGCTTCGGCGAATGGGGCGGCATAAAAATGTTTTAATAAATAAATAAATAAATAAATAACTGAAACTTGGACGGGTGGCTGTAAAAGAACTAGAAAAGATCCTCAGGTGTAAGGAGGTTTCACTGGAAACCAAGGCCAAGATCACCCGTACCCATTGTATTTCCAATCACAGTGTACAGGCATGAAAAATGGACAGGGAGGAAACCTGGCAGGAAGAAAACCGAGACATTTGAAACATGTTGCTGAAGGTGAGGTTTGTGACTACCCTGGGTTAACAGAAAGACGAGCAAGCGGGTCATAGCTTGAATCAAGCCAGAGCTTTCTCTCAAAGCAAAAAATTACAAAACTGAGGCTGTTGTACTTCGGACACAACATGAGAAGCAAGACTCACTCCCTGGAGAAAAATATCGTGCTGGGAAAGCTGAAGGCAGAAGAAAAGGAAAACCGAATGTGAGATGGATTGAATCCATAAAGGAAGCCACAGACCTGTCCTCAGAGGAGGTGAGTGGGGCTGCTGTGGGCAGAGCATTTTGGGGGCTTTTTATTCATGGAGTTGCCATAAGTTGGAGATTACTTGATGACACATAATAACCAAACCAAAACATAATGCTTTTCCCACCTGAAATGATCTGGAATTAAGAAAACCTGTACTGGATTTTTGTGTACAAGGACGGAGTTGGGTTCCATTCTCGTAGCCCAAAGTCCAAGACAGAATGTCCTCAGAAACAAAAGGAACCCATCCCTGATCTTTTGGGGGGGGGGGAACGGGGGGAGGTAAAAGAACCAAAGTAGATCTGAAATGCCTGACGTCTCTCCATACCTAGTCTTTGCATGAAAATCAGATGCCTTTTCATGAGCATCCAGTCTGAGTATTCCTTGTCCATCAAATGATTTCTAGGAAACCCTTTTCTCAAGGGGCCCTTTTTAAAAAGATGATTGAAAAAAACAGAGTTCAGAATCAACCACCTTTCATTTTTAAGAGTGCATATGATTTAAGCAGTATCAAAAATGGACTTGAATAAAAGCGCAAATATCCATCAGCCACTGGACAGAAACCGGACAAATACTGAGCCCTCTGTGTACACAGCAGCCTACCCCCAGGAGTGCCCAGACCGCCCCTGGACTCGCTCGGATGCAGCAGGCCGCCTTCTGCAAGTTCCCCTCCACTGCGCTGGCTCGGGGTCAGGCCACGAAGGGTGGGGCTTCCAGACTTGCCTAACAGCCTTGCCGCAAACTTCCGTTCCAGGGAGCTGTTTGCACATCCGTTCCCCCTTCTGGACCCCTCTGCAGAGGAAGGAAGGCTGGCCGGCCAGTGCTTGGCAGCTCCCAGAGCCCCTCCCGGACACGGGGTCCTGGGTGCCATTCAGCCACGCTGGAGTCAGCCTAGAATGCCCTTAATGGTAACGGCTTCGTTTTGATTTGCTCCCGCACATAAAAACAAAATGCAGCCAGCATTATTCCAGCGCCAACGAGCTAAAACACCTCAGTAATCCCATCAGATCCTGACAATTACAATTGCATTTACCAACAAACCAACAAGGAATATTTTAGTTCATCTCTCTCCCTTCCCCGCTCCCATCCAGTTTTGCAGAGAAGACATTTTTCAAATTTAGAAATATATCTGGTCTGCTGAAAGCTCAGATACCAAGGGAAGTATGGTATGTGAGTACTCTGCCTTTCAGGATATAAATCATTCCAAGACAGATTTCAGATAAGATAAAGGCATGTTAATAGAATCACTACCGTCACTGATAAGGCAGTTGACGGTAGGGAAATTGTATTTATTTTCAAATTTATATGCCACTTAATGGCCCAACAGGACTCTTTAAGCGGCTAACAATAAACAAGGAGAACAGGTGAGGAAATCTGTTGAAGCAGAGTGAGCACAATCACTTTTTAAATTCAGGTTTCATAAAATCTGCTAAAGAGGATGGCCTTTGCTTGGCACCAGAATGAAAGGAGAGAGGGTGCCAGGCAGACCTCTTTAGGAAGGCTGTTCCACAGTTTGGGGGCAGCCACCAAGAAGGTCCTTCATCAAATTGTTCTTGTTAGTTGCGAAGTCATGTCCGACCCATCGCGACCCCATGGACAACATTCCTCCAGGCCTTCCTGTCCTCTGCCATCCCCCGGAGTCCATGCCAACTGCCCCATTGACTCCATCCAGCCACCTCATCCTCTGCCATCCCCTTCTTCTTTAGTCATCTATTGTTCCCAGCATTAGGCTCTTCTTCAGGGAGTTCTTCCTTCTCATTAGGTGGCCAAAGTATTTGAGTTTCATCTTCAGCATCTGGCCTTCTAAAGAGCAGTCAGGGTTGATCTCCTCCAAGACTGACTGGTTTGATTGCCTTGAGGTCCAAGGGACTCGCAGGAGTCTCCTCCAGCACCACAATTCAAAGGCCTCAATCCTTCGGCGCTCAGCCTTCCTTATGGTCCAGCTTTCACAGCCTCTGTGTAATCTTGCCACCTCTTCTTTATCTCTTCTGCCTCTGTTAGGTCCCTGCCCTGATTATCATGCTCATCTTCGCATGAAACATCCCCTTCAAATCTCCAATTTTCTTGAAGAGATCTCTAGTCTTTCCTGTTCTATTGTTTTCTTCTATTTCTTTGCACTGTTCATTTAAGAAGGCATTCTTATCTCTTCTAGCTATTCTCTGAAATTCTGCATTCAATTGGGTGTATCTTTCTCTTTCTCCCTTGCCTTTCGCTTCCCTTCTTTCCTCAGCTATCTGTAAAGCTTCCTCAGACAGCGATTTTGCTTTCTTGCATTTCTTTTTCTTTGGGATGGTTTTAGTTGCTACCTCTTGTACAATGTTGCAAACCTCCGTCCATAGTTCTTCAGGCACTCTATCAGATCTAATTCCTTAATCTATTTGTCACCTCTACTGTATATTCTTCAGGGATATGATTTAGGTCATACCTGAGTGGCCTAGTGCTTTTCCCTACTTTCTTCAATTTAAGCCTAAATTTTGCAACAAGAAGCTCATGATCTGAGCCACAGGCAGCTCCTGGTCTTGCTTTTACTGACTGTATAGAGCTTCTCCATCTTTGGCTGCAGAGCACAGTCAATCTGATTTCTGTGTTTACCGTCTGATGTCCATGTATACAGTCGTCTCTTGGGTTGTTGGAAAAAAGTGTTTGCTATGACCATCGTATTCTCTTGACAACATTCTACCAGCCTGTGCCCTGCTTCATTTTGTACTCCAAGGCCAAATCTGCCTGTTATTCCGGTTATCTTTTGGCTTCCTACTTTAGCATTCCAGTCCCCCATGATGATAAGGACATCATTTTTTGGTGTTAATTCTAGAAGGTGTTGCAGGCCTTCATAGAACTGGTCAACTTCAACCTCTCCAGCACCAGTGGTTGGGGCATAGACTTGGACTGCTGTGATGTTGAATGGTTTGCCTTGGATTCGAACTGAGATCATTCTGTCATTTTGGAGATTGTGTCCCAGTACTGCTTTTCCTACTCTTTTATTGACCATGAAGGCTACTCCATTTCTTCTGAAGGATTCTTTCCTGCAGTAGTATACCTGATGGTCATCTGAATTAAATTCACCCATTCCTGGCCCTTTTAGTTCACTGATTCCTAAGATGTCGATGTTCAGTCTTGGCATCTCTTGTTTGACCACATCCAGCTTGCCTTGACTCATAGATCTTACATTCCAGGTTCCTATGGAGTATAGATCTTTACAGCATCGGACTTTCCTTTCATCACCAGATACATCCAGAACTGAGTGTCCTTTCGGTTTTGACCCAGTTGCTTCACTCTTTCTGGCGCTACTAGTACTAGCCCTCCGCTCTTCCCCAGTAGCATATTGGACACCTTCCGACCTGAGGGGCTCATCTTCCGGCGTCTTATCTTTTTGCCCTTTGGTACTGTCCGTGGGGTTTTCATGGCAAGGGTACTGGAGTGGGTTGCCATTTCCTTCTCCAGTGGATCACCTTTTGTCAGAGCTCTCTGCTATGACCTGTCCATCTTGGGTGGCCCTGCATGGCATAGCTCATAGCTTCATTGATTTATGCAAGCCCCTTCGCCATGACAAGGCAGTGATCCATGAAGGAGCCTTCTTCAAATACCATCCTTTTTACCTCTTTCAGGGATGGCTCTCCCAGAAGGCCCTTATTCCCAGATTTCAGCAGGTGGGTAGAAATATATTGGAAAAGGTGGTCCTTCATGTAATCAGCTCCCAAGCCACTTAGGGCTTTGCATGTTAGAACAAGCACTTTCAATTGGGCCTGAGCGTCAACTGGCAACCAACATAATGTTGTAAGCCGCCCCGAGGCAGATGTTGTAAGCCGCCCCGGGGCTTCGGCAAGGGGCGGCATAGAAATGTTTTAATAAATAAATAAATAAATGGTAGACAAAATAGATGTTATGTGAGCACATGAACTGACACCTGACACCAGGCACACAGCCAGTTTGGACCAGTTAACTGGTGCTTTGGGCCAGTCAAAGTCTCCAGACCATCTTCAAAGGCAATTCTACCCAGAGCACATTACAGTACCCTAGTTGGGATGTTACCAGCACATGAGTAACTGGGGTAAGGATCTGCCTATCCCAGATAAGGCTGTAATTGTCATATTTGCTACAGCTGGAAAAAGGCTCTCCTGGTCAGAGTCCACCTGAGACTCCAATGAGAGTTTCAGGTCCAGGAGCACTCCCAAGCTGCAGACCCTGTCCTTTAGGGGAAGTGTGACCCCATCCAAGGCAGGGCAATGGCCATGTAATCCATCCAACAGAGCATTAACCAACAGTACTTCTGTCTTGCCTGGACCGAGTTTCGGGTTACTGGCTTTCATCCAGCCATTATCAAACTCAGACAGTGGTTCAGCACGGAGTTTGCCTCATCCAGGTCTGATGTAAACAAGAGGTGGAGCTTAGTGTCATCAGAATAGTGCAGATACCTCTCCCAGTGGTTTCACATAAATGTTAAAGAGCATGGGGGATGGTATAGAGCCCTGCAGAACTCCACAGTGTAAATGCCATGGGGTAGAGCAACAATCCTCCAGCACCAGCTGCTGGACACGGTCAGCAAGACAGAAGTGGAACCACGGCAAAGCACTACCGACTCCCATCCTGACCAGCCTGTCCAGAAGGACACCATGGCCAATGGTGTTAAAAGTCACTGAGAGGCCTAAAAAACCGACAGGATCGCACTGCCCCCGTCCCTCTCCCAACAAGGGATAAGGCACTTCTCTTACAGGGAAAGAGGGCAGCTCTTTCAATCAGGTGCCCTCCAAATGTGTTAGACAACAATTCCTAGTAGCCCCCGGCCATCAGGGGGATCTCGCTCTATTATAATTTGGGAATAGGGACAGTCATTTTGTTGCTTCCATCGGAAAGTCATTGGAACTCAGAAATCCTTGATCTACTGAATTATCACCTAGTATGTTCTGATCTGCCCACTCCTGACCCAAAGCACACAGCAGGTTCAAGAACACAACAGGCACCACAGAAGTGCACACCTTCAAATGAGAGCATCTCATAAAGACCATTGAGAAAGGCTGTTTGGTCTCAGAACTGAAAGGGAAGGAAAGAGGCATCTCAGAGGTTCCTTAGAGACACGTTTCACTCCTCCCAGGCAAGGAGAAGAGAGATTATCCTGTGTTAACTGCCAGCAATTCCTCAATAATCTGAACAGAAGAAAATTTACACCATCCTTTTCCTAACATCTCAGGCAGTTCACCCAACAACTAGAATGAAACTGAAGGCGATAACCCTAAACCTTAACCTGAAATGACAGCTCACTCTCTCGTTTTTTCCAAGGGCTGATGGGATAGCTAGCTAGAGTTAGTTGCCTTGGGAATGGGTCTGCAGCCAAGAGAAACAGGATTTCTTTCACTTGACATTCCTAGCCTAACCACAAAAGCCTCCTCAAGCAGAGAGGAGATGGCTTTTCCACCTGAAATGCAGGATCGAATGAATTTTCATTTAGAAGGCATGACACACCTTCAAATAGGAACCCAAACTTTCCTTGCAAGTCATGTCCACATCCAGGGACCAGGGGGTGGGAGCAATGCCTTTCTTCCCATAGGAGTCAGGGGAAAGGGTTTGTCCAAATCGATATCCTTGGATCTGTGCAGCTTTCACACCTCAACCCTGAAATTAGTGCAGCTGCACTTGCTAGGATGCAGAAAGAACAGTGGATGCATCTTCAGAGCCGCACAGCCAGGCCATGTCAAAGCAGGGTGCTCCAGGAACATCTGTCTCTGTCCCCACAGCCTGGCATTCCCAAACTGGTACCTTACAGAGGAAATGAATTACAACTCTGATTAACCCCAGCCAACTACTGGTACTGTTTGGCCGACAGGAGGCTTGACATGGAGGCGGTAGATGGGTTGGCGGGTACGGTTAATCCTTCCCAGTCCATGCACGGTGGTCCCAATCGAGATCAACATCTGAGTCACTTACATCCGCAGTTTAAAAAGGAGGATCAGTCACATTTCATTTTTTTTAATTTAATAAAACATTTCTATTCCATCCGTCATGATAAAATGTCTCAGGATGGCTTACAAAATTTACGTGGTATGAATTTAGTGCAGAGAACCACTGAACCCTCAGACAATGGGATTGGGGCCTCCACTTCCATTCACTTCCTTGTTGCAGACCTTTCTGAACCACTGTGACACCTTTTATGGAAGAAGCTTTTGCTACTGGGATTAAGCCTATTAGTGAAACCCAGGGTGGGGAGACGCCAGATTTATGAGACCTAATTTGTTTTTTACTCAGACCCTTCTCAAGTAACAAGTAGGGTCCTGGGACCAGTGCTCTTCAACATCTCTGTCAATGATCTAGATTAGGAATTCCAGGGAACAACAATTAAATCTGATGACAACACAAAACTAGCAGAATAGCTAACACCCTGGAACACAAGGGTGGCCTAGATCTTCTAGACTGCTGGGCAGAAAGCAACAGAATGAAATTCTACTGGGACAAATGCCATGTTCTCCACCCGGGGAAAAAACCCTAATACATCATTACAAGATGAGGAATACTTGACTCAACAGCACTGAAAAAGACCTTGGCACTGTTGTGGACAAGCGAAACATGAGCCAGCAGACACTTTCAGGACGAGATGCTACTTCCGCTTTACTTAGCCCTTGTCAGACCTCACCTGGAATATTGTGTTCCGTTCTGGGCAGCCAGGTTTTTAAAAGATGCAGAAGAATTAGAAAGGGCTCAGATCCAGGGTGTGGAAACTAAGCCCTGCGATGCAAGGCTGAGAGAGCTGGGCTTCCAGAAGCGAAGGCTACAAAGGGATACAATGGAACTCTACCAGCACCTTGGAGGCTGTCACAAAGAGGAAGGAAAATACCTCTTCTCACTCATCCTCGAGTGGGGAAGACAGAACAGTTAACTTAAACTGCAGCACACCAGAGTCAGGCTAGACACCAGGAAAAACTTCCTGTCAGAGCAATACTACAGGGGACTCTGTTGCAGAGAGAGGTCGTGGGCTCTCCCACGGCAGAGACATTCAAGGCGAAACTGGGCAGACGGCGTGACTCGAGGGCTCGGACCCAATTGTTTTCTAGGCCCTTCCAACCCTACTGTTCTACGAATCAGACCGAGCCAAGTGCAAGAAACACACTCAGCAGGTGTTCAGGGCCCAACTCGCTTTGCATCGCAGACACGCGTGAGGCTCCTGGTACGCACAAAGGCCACAGGAGGAAAACTCTCCCGCCCCACGAGCCCCCCAGCACACCGAGAACGGGGGTCCTGGAGACAAGCATCCGCTCCCCGCACAAAAGCAAGGCTGCTCCCCGCCTGCTTCTGCGAGCGAGCCCTCGAGCCCCGGCAGGGCGGTCTGCCCCGGGAGGAAGCCACAGGCCGGCCGCCTCGGCCTACGTCTCCCGCGACTCTCAGCCAATGCTCAGCCTCTAGAGAGCCCGCGGGCTGCCTAGAAATTGACCCGCCTGCGGCCGGGGGTGCCCGAGGCAGAAGGCCACCCGGGAGAAGCCGCCTTGCCCGGCCCCGCCGGTCGCTCTGCCCCTCCAGCCCCGATGCGCCCGCGAGGGGCGCGTCCGCCCGGCCCCGTCCAGCCCCGCTCAGACCAACGAGCCGGCGGCGGCTGCGAAGAGGAGCGGGGCGGGAGGCGCGCCCGGAGCGCCGAGGGCCGGGCCGGGCCGGGCCGGGCCGGGCCTGCCAAGCGAGGCGCGCAGCCCGGGCCGCCTCCAGCGAGCGGGCGCCGCTACTCGGCGGGTGGGGCAGCGCGCGGCCGCCGAGACGCCGCATCCCCGCCCGGCTCCATCAGAGGCGGGGAGGTTGCCGGGGGCCGCCCCTTTCGCCGCTCCGTGCGGGCGGCAGCCGCGCCGCGCCCCCCATCCCTCCCTCCGCCCCCCCCCCGGCGAGCGCGCCCCCCTCCCTGCCAGGCAGCCCGCCCGCCCGCGAGCATCCCTCGAGCAGCGGCCACCTGCCCCGGCCCGGCGAGCGCCGCCGCCGCCAGGCCCCGCTCGCCCGGAGCGGCTCTGCCCTTACCATCTTGCCCACCTCCATGGCGGGCGCGGCGGCGGCGGCAGCTGCACGGGCCGCGGCCGCCTTTCCTGCTCCAGCCCGCCTCTCCCGCGGGGACTACCGCAGCGCCGAGGGGCCGCTCATGGACGCGCGGCGCGGCCAGCTCCGGGTCGAGGGCTGCGGCGGACGCCCAGAGCCAGGCGGCAGCGCAGGCGACTGGCTGGCCGGCTGGCCGGCCCGCCCGTCCGCCGGCCGGCTGGCGGGGCCCCGCTCGAGGACGGGGACCGCGCCGCCTCGCCCGGGTGCGGCGAGCAGGCGGGAGGGCACGAGCCGTGCGTGCGCCCCGCACGACAAAGGCCGCGGGCGCCCGCTCGCCGCCGCCGCCGCCGCCGCGTCCAGGGGCGGGCAGGGCTCCCTTGGCAGATGCTCGCCTGGCTCGGCGGCGGCGGCCGGGCGAGGCTGTCCGTCAGCGCCCCGGCGGCGGCGGCGGCGGCGGGAGCGAGGGAGGGGCTTCTGCGGCGCCCGCGCCCAGGAGAGCGAGACCTTCCCGCCTGGAGGGGCACCCGCGCGCCTCGCCAGCCCCGCTCGCTGCCCCCGAATCCGCTTTGCATGCAGGCGCCGGGCGAGGGCGGAGCTAGGCAGCCTCTCGC
The DNA here is from genome assembly GCF_004798865.1 of Varanus komodoensis. Lineage (NCBI taxonomy): Eukaryota > Metazoa > Chordata > Lepidosauria > Squamata > Varanidae > Varanus > Varanus komodoensis. The sequence continues at coordinate 215,331 of NW_025336495.1, read as the reverse complement.
CGCGGAAAGCCCTGGGTGGAAGCGGCCCGCGCCGCCCATCCGACCGCAGACACGCCTCGCGGAGGGAAGCCGGGCTCGGGCCTGCAACGCTCCCCGTTGCTCGCCGCAGCCTGGGGCCGGGGGCCGCTGTGGCGAGCAGAACCCCCGGAACGGAGCAGCGCGCCAGTCGTGCAGAAAGTTTCGCTTTGAACGGAGGCGTCCATCTGGGCTCCCGGCAGGGAAAGGTGGGGCTCCCACGGAGCCGCCCGCGCTTTCGGCCCTCCCTCGCTGCACCTCAGGCCCCGCCACCTCCGACGCCCGCGCCGCCGCCGCTGCACGGCAGTGCCGGCTGCGCCTTCCTGGGAAGCGGAACCTCGGAGCCCACGCTGAGCACCGGCGCAGGGCACGGCAGCCAGCAGCGCCCCCTTTCCCAGCAGCCGTGGCCACTGGCTCACCTCCCGCCCAGGCGTCAAGCGCTGGTGTTGGCTGGCGACTTCCTCCCAGCGAGGGTCGCTTAGCTTGGCCACCGCAGTCCTCCAGGGTTTCAGCCTAGCGATCGGGAAGGCTGCTAGACCTAGATCCATCTGGCCCTGACCCAAGATCTGTATTCTAGGGCCCATATATAAACATTAAGGGAGCAAGAATGACCTTGAATGTCTCTACAGCAATGCCCAGAGTATGGGAAACAAACCACACCAACTTGAGCTCACTTGGTGGGATGGCTCACGTGACTGAAACGTGACAATTAATGCTACAGCCTGTTAAGAAAAATAGAAAGCACAAAAAGGAAAGTGGAGTTGCACTATATTTAAGAGACACATATATCTGCACAGAAATACAAGAAGAGGAACTGAATTTAGCCATTGAAAGCATCTGGCTAAATTTCACGGGAGCAAAAAATAAGAAAAACACAGTTAATGGCATATATTACCGTCCACCCAGTCAAAAGGAGGACAAGGATGCAACCTTCGAAAAGCAACTTGCCAGTGTTTCCAAGGAAAATGTAGTCATCATGGGGGACTGATGTGTGCTGGAAGAGAAATTCTGGCCAAGCGTGGCCCCTCCAAGAGATTCCTGACATGTGTTGCCGACATCTGTCTCCAGCAGATGGTAGAGGAAGGATCAGCTATCCTTGATTTAATACTAACTAACAGGGATGGTCTGGTGGACAAAATAACACCAGAAAAATGATAAGCGAAGTGCCATGGCAACACACCGCTAAGGGGAAAGGTGTCCAAGAGGGGTGGGAAATCTTGAAAAAGAAGATTCTCCAATCTTCTTGGAGAACAGAATCTCCAATCTTCTTGTCCAATCTATGAACAATTCCATCAAGGAAAAAAGTGTAGAAGACCACAGAGAAAGTTCACGTGGCTCCACAAAAGGTTAAGTGACAGCCTGAAAGAGAAAAAGAACATGGGTAACCTCCCAAATGGATGAAGGGAACACCATGGACATAATCTACCTAGACTTCAGCAAAGCTTTCAACACAGTGCCACATGACAGTCTGATAAGCAACTTAGCAAAACCTGGACTAGATGGAAGAACTATTACGTGGATCCAAAATTGGCTGCTAAATCGGACACAACGAGTGCTCATCAATGGCACCTTCTCAAATTGGATGGAGGTAACTAGTGAGGTGCCACAGGGTTCAGTCCTGGGCCCACTGCTCTTCAACATCTTTATTAATGATTTGGACGAGGAAGTACAAGGAAAAATATACAAATTTGCCGATGATAGAAAACTGGGTGGAACAGCAAACACCCTAGAAGACAGAATGAAGATCTAGGGTGATCTTGATAAACTTGAACACTGGGCTGAAAGCAACAGAATAAGATTCAGTAAGGACAAGTGCCAAGCCTTCCACCCAGAAAAAGAAACCAAAGCCATCGATACAAGATGGGGAATACGTGGCTTAACAGAACTGAAAAAGATATTGTGGACAAGTAATTGTGGACAGTAGGCTAAACATGAGCCAACAATGCAATGCAGCTGCCAAAAGGGCAAATGCTATTTTGGGATGCATTAACAGAAGTATTACTTCCAATTCTTGAGAAGTAATAGTTCCTCTATACTCCTCACTAGTCAGCCCTCACCTGGAATCCTGTGTCCAGTTCTGGGCACCAAGATTTAAGAAAGATGCAGGCAAATTAGAAAGGGTCCAGAGGAAGACAATGAAAATGATCCAGGGTTTGGAAACACGGCCCTGTGAGGAGAGACGGAGAGAACTGGGCATGTTCCGCCTTGAGAAGAGAAGACCGAGCGGGGACATGGTATCCTTCTATAAGTATTTCAAAGCCTATCACAAAGAGGAAGGTCAGGATCTCTTCTTGCTGATACCAGAGTGTAGGACACGGAATAATCAAGTTGCAACAACCCAGATTCAGGCTGGACATCAGGGAAAGCTTCCAGTTGCTAGGGTACCACTCTTGGCAACTGCAAAAGTAGATCAGCATTGGGGCTTCAACAAACACCCGGCCGGGGGGGGGGGTCGGTATCACACCATTCAGTATAATATGGGAGCTCAGGCAGAGTGGAGAGTGGAACAGCAGCACAGACACAGGGGAAATAAATATGTAAACAAATGAAAAACTCTCTAAGAGTTGACAGACTGAAATTACTCTGGGAACAAGTCAGAAGAAATGGAGTGGCTCTAATATTGAGGCAAAATGCAGCACAGGCCATATGGGGCCACCATGAATTAGATCAATAAGGATCCTCAGAAAATCCATCAAAATAACCCTAACCCTAAGCTTGAAGTTGCTGAAGAAGATAGCAAAAACTTCTGTGCGAGTGTCCAAGAGGGAACTGATAACATTCCAAAACGAGATATTTTGCCAGTCATAGAGCATAAAAGTAGGAAAGAAAGCATAACCCACTGTTGTGGGAGAATTTGTCCTGGCATCCAAAACAAAGCAAGAGAATGACTCATACACAGAATACTTTAGGCAACCAATGGACATTATCAGCTAGCCAATATAGAAACCAGTCGGATGGTGTAATTGCAAGCAGGAGATGCAGGAAAAATGCCTTGCCAGGCCCCAGGCGGTTTTTTGCTGCCAAAAAGAAGACCAGGAGCAGATTGTGGTAGTTTCTATGAACTACAAGCAACAAATATGAATAGCAAAAGTCAGAGTAAAGCCAAAACAGATCACTAACACAAGTATAGAGCAACAGGAACTCAAGGTATACGTACAGAGCAGTTCTGGGCTTTCTCATCCGAACTGTGCCAATATAAAAGAGGCTTGATCCTGGGGTAGGCCATGAGCTCTTAGCTTAAAAGTGCTTAGGTGCAATTGCCTTGTTGGCATCGTCAGGCATACAGACTGTTTTCAAAAGGAAAGAGAGAGAAACGGAGGCAGAGACTGCATGCTGCAATTATCGATTGGACTATTTTTAGTCTCCCTCTGTGCAGCCTGTTCTTGTCAAACAACCACTGGGAAAGCTTTGCATAGAATATAACATTAGCAGGTCCGAGGACCATCTGATTCAGCATTTCTCTGCAAAAGATGAAGTGAAGGAGATACCAAAATGCAGGCTGTGGAGAAGCAGTGATGGCATTCTAAGGTAAAGCACAGCCTTCCTGCCTCTCTATTATATGACTTCCATTCCCCAGAGAACCAGTCCTTCTCCTGGACTGATGGATACAGAACAAGGAAAAAGCACAAGCATTTCAAGTGTGGAGGGATCTCTATTGGTCTTAAGTTGAGCAGCCAGGCAGGAGTCTTCACCCAGCTAAGGGGCTACTGGTGGGACACTCCCAAGACGGTTACATCTCCATGATACTTTCTCTGGGGCAAGCACTGGTTCAGTGCTTCTGAGGGTACATCAGCACCTCCATGCCAGGCACTTCTGCATGTGCTGGCCTACAACTCCAACCACTTCAGCCAGGATGTCCATTTGAGGATGCCAGGATAGGAAGGCTGCAGTGCCCAGAAAGAAGCCAGGTCTCAAGTAAACTTCAAAACTAACTCCAAAGCCCAAATTACTCAGCTGTGAATAAAGAGCTCTCATAGAACTGATCAGAGGCACTGTTTCTCAAAGTTTCACCCAGACTGCTTCTAGAATCCCCATCTGTGCTTCATTCTATCTCACTGCATCCTATCCCTTCCCTGACATATAAAGCTATGCCCCACCTCTCTTTCCCTCCCTGTCCTTTCTAAACAGGTGATACCCGTCTGTGTTTACATTTCAGTCTTGCCTTTCATCCCACCAAGTTTCTGTGATCCCCACCAGGTCATGCCCTCCTATTCCCAGGAGAGCTTCAAGCTCTTCCTGCTCATTACCCATGCTTCTAGCATTGGTGTGCATGCACCTCAACTCCTTCCCACCGCTTCCTTTCCTTGGAGTCCCCAGCCTCCTCCTTCCTCCCATCTTCCCTGATAGCGGCCCTGTCTTTGTAGGAGTCCTGTCAGTCCCTGCAGTACCTGCTCCCAAAGCCCAGATCCTCTCCCCACACTTGTCCAGCATGAACAACTTTCTGGAGGGCCTGAACTCCCACCCCCGGCTCAGTTTAATGTCTTCTGGACAAAGCTCGCTAGAGCATCTCCAAAGGACCTGTTCCCCATCCACGTGAGGTGTAACCCGTCCCTTGCCAGAAGTCCATTGGAAAGAAACTGGGTGCCGTGGTTGAGGAACCCAAAGCATTTCTTCTGGCATCACACCCTAAGCCAGTTGTTCACCTCAGTGACCCTCCTGTCCCTGCTTGGCCCAAATCCCCAGACTGGTAAAGTCAATGAGAAGGCCACTTGGGCCTTTAGCTCCCTGAGTTTCTTCCCCAAGGCCTCGAAGTCCCTGGCGATCCTGCCCACACCCTGCCTGGCCACATCGTTTGTGCCCACATGGATCACCAGGAGCGGCTGGTGACCCCGGAGGGAACAAGGCGCTCCACTCTGTCCTTCACATGCCGGATGTGTGCGCCCAGCAGGCGGCAGACCTCCCTCGCCTCAAGGTTGGGATGGCACACCGCTGCCTCAGTGCCCCTCAGCAGGGAGTCCCCAATAACAATCACCCGCCGCCGTGTCTTCCTGGTGGTGGTAGGCGGCCGTGCCCTGGCGCTCGCCTCTCCTGCAGCAGCCCCCTTGCCACTTGTGGTCCCAGGCTGGGGGTCCTGCTGGTCCCCCAAGGCCTCCTCAGCCCCAGCCTCCCCAAGCGGAGAGAACCTGCTTCCCAGCTCCAGATCGGCGCCAGGGAAGGAAGAGGCCATGCTGGCCTCCCCCTCCTGTGGGTGACATGCCTCCATGTCTCCGCGGCTGCTCCTGCCATGCCCCCCCCGAACCCTCTGCCTGGAGGGGGGCTGCTCCCGGGGGGCCTGGAGAGCTCTCTTGGCCGTCAGGCACCTCACCTTCTCCTCTAGCAGGGTCACCTGCTGGCATCGAGGGCAAGTGTATCCCTGCCTCTCCTGGGGTGGGGATGCGTGGCAGGCCCAGTACTAGAAGCTGGGACTTCACGAGGGCCAACCTTGGCCAACTGAAGGCCAGACTGGGGAAAGTCTCCTGGGATGGGTTACTGGAAGGCAAGGGAGCTGAGAAGGGTGGCTGGCACTCAAAAGGGAGGTTTTGGGGGCTCAAGCCTTGACGATGCCTCTAGTTAGTAAGGTGGAGAGGCGGAGGAGAGGCCGCCATGGATGCGAAAGGAGGCTGTTAGAGGGATTAGACGTATGAGAAACCTCTGTAGGAAATGGGCACTGGGGCAAGTAGACAAAAGGGTGTTTTGGGGAGAGAGGCTCATTGGAGAGAGAATTCTTTGCAAGACTAAGGCTGATTATGAGCTGAGACTTGTAAGAAAATTCAGGAGCAGCAAAAAGGGCTTCTGTCAAACTTGTAAAAAGAAAGAGGAAACAGGCAGTGGGACTACTTAATATTATTCATCTATTTATTTAAAACTTTTATGTAGTGTCCACTACTGAGGTCTCAGGACAGCCTTACAATAAAACAGAGCAGAGCACGGCATCCAGTGGGACTTTGCAAAGCTGCTTGCACTTGCTGCAGAGTACAGAGCAGTGTGGTTTGTTTGTTTTTTAAAGAGGAAGTTGGCCTCCCATTCTCCCACCAAGGAGCTCTTTGTTGCAAGTTGTGTTACTTCAGTACAGTAAATAATTAATATGCCAGCTTCTGCTGAGAGAAATTGATAGCAGCTGCCACCAAAAGTACAGAGATGTTCACCCGGCAGCATCCAGCTGGGGCTCGCAGGGGCTATAAACCTGCCACAAGGTCATCCTGCAAAAGTGAACAGGCAGTGAGATCTTCATGCTGGAAAGGGACACAGAGGGAAAGGAGACTTGGCATGGCATGGTTGATCTTCAGTGATTACTATTGTTTCAATTGCCTTTGCACTTCGAGGCTTTTTCAACAGGGCACGTGACAACTCAGTCCTAGCCTAGTTGGCATTCTAAGAGATCCAAAACTCACCACTCCTCTAGTTAATGTAACCTGAAGAGAAATAATGTATACATTGCCTAGTTCCCCTTTTATGAAAGCAGTCTTTTCAAGCAGCAATGTAACTCCAATACAGAAGACAAAGACACAGGATTTATTTCCCCCAGTGATGGTCTCTGCCATTAGCTGCAGATTCTCAGCTAATGCCCAAGAGGAAGAGTGGGTGGACCCAGCCTTCCACCGACTGTCAGGATCAGGGCCTGAATAACTCTGCAAGTGCTTGCAGAACCAAGATTGCCTTTGTGCGCACTTACAGGGAGCACCTGTGGAGCAATTTTGAGGTGCAGCTGCAGCTGCAGACCCCAAAGACCAGCAGCAAAGGCTTCCTTGCACTGCTGCTGCTGGTCACAGCAACGCCAGTGTTCTGGGGATCCCTTGTGCTCTGGCCCCTGCTTTGCTACACCCTGCTCGAGTTTGTTCCCGTCGTGTTCAAGCCCTGCTCCTGGCCATTCCTGCCTTTTTCAGGTCTGTTCCTGCCTCCTTCCAGCAGGCGCCCTTCCCGTCTTTCCTCTGAGTAGACCCTGCCTCACTCCAGCCTGCTGCTACCCTCGCATCAGCATCTCTCCAGGAAGCTGAGTCTGGAACCGTGCGCTGACTCTCCCTCTCTCTGCACCAGACTCGGACTGCTTCCATCCGGGGCTTCGACCTGGACCTGCTGCCTCGCCCCAAGCCTCTGGCCTGCAGTGAGCTCCGGACTCAGCCTCGCGCTCTGCGCCTCCCTGCCGGCCCGCACAAAGGGATGTACAGATATTGCAGCTGTTAATCAGCTGACACTCGGGATTTGAATTTGAAGGCATTACATGACTGACATTCCATCTATTCGTCTGTTATTGCCATAAGCTGGCACAAGGAAAACAACTCCTTTTGTTCCAGATAGACTAAACTCAAACAAACGAACGAACAAACTGGCTCAGCTGAAGTGAGGATAAGACGTGACACTGGGGAGACCCCTTCGCAGGATCATCACGTGTAAGGACACTTCCATCCTTCCAGAACTTTCCCTGGAAATAAACATGGCAAAGATGATACTTCAGGCACATCATGAGAAGGCAGGACTCACTGGAGAAGACGATCATGCCTGGGAAAGTCGAAGTCAGGAGAGAAAAACCAACTGTAAAGGAAGCCCCACCTTGTGGGGCATTCATTCATAGGATGGCCATAAATTAGGGACATTCTGACAGCACGTAACTATAAAAAGCTGAATATTGGCAGCAAGGAGATCAAGCTAAGATGTGCTAATGTTTTTTGCTATTTTTGACACACTTCCTTTGCCTTTGGTTCTCCCACACTAGAGGCATTCAAGAAGGACCTGGGCAGCCACCGGAGTGGGATGGTGTAACGTGGTGTCCAGCAACAGCAGGGGGCTGGACCTGATGGCCTTCATGGCCCCTTCCAGTTCTATGAGACTCTTGAAATATGGCCTCAAGGGCTTCCCTGAAACAGAATGTGGCCCTTTGGCTTTGGCCCATTATCCTATACATCAAAATGCTCTGCTGGGCACAGCAGGGTAAGTCTGTGAGGCAACCTTCCCCCTCTCCTCATCCACAGGTACTTAGCTCCTCTTGCTCTTTACCAGGTAAATATTAGCAGGCAGAGTAACCAAACGCAAATATGGATGCACTTCAGGGGTCTTTCCGTGTCATCACTTGCCTAAAGCATTGGGGGGGGGGGTAGAGTTAGTGTCAACACAACTCTTTAAATAGCTGCTGAACATATTATTAATACATTACATTTATACCCTTTCTTCCTCTTGCAAGGAACACAAGGTGGCTTACATATCCTCCTCCGCTGCATTTTATTCTCACAATAACAACTCTGTGAGGTAGGTTGAGAGGGAGCGACGGCCCAAACGCAGCCAGGGAGCTTCATGACTAAGTGGGATCTAGACTCCAGAACTCCCACGGTAGCCACTACACCAAACTGGCTCTCAGTTTATGTGCCACATTGCTCTGTACTGCAAGCATTTTATACTATAAAATGCTCCATATTGTAAGCAGTTTAAGAGAACCCAACTTCTGTGTACAAGTTTAACTTCTTAGCAAAATGAATGGACAGCACTAGTTTCAACAAGGAGAAACGAACAGTTAGAGGTTTAATGCTTTTATTAGTGAATTAGTATTTAAGCAAAAGTAACAAATCCTGTTTAATCAATGTGTGGACTTTGCAACAATGATCTGACAAAGGGTCAGAAAGAATGTGCATAACAGCAAAGCAGAAACAGAGAACAATTAGTTATCTAATAGATGATCAGAAGTATAATGTAATCTGAAAGAAAAAAATCTCTCTTTGATCTTTGCAGTTGTCATCTGCAGAAAGCCTTATTTCTTAAGAAGGGAGGGGGGAAGGAAAGATTCATATGATCTTTTGTAGACTTCCTCCATCATATCCATTTGCCTAAGCATTTCCTCCTTCTGTATAGATTCCCTCCTGTCCCTCTGTGTAAGACATGACTTCTTAGGCTTTGCTCATAAGTCCCAGCACTCAGTGTGAGCAGAGGCACCTATAACACCTATGAGCCCCCTTCATACTCAAATGCTTCTTACAGCACAATCAGCATCTTTAGCATGCCAAGATCTCATGCACAAGTCAGAAGTCAATCTGAAGAGCGTGCCAGCTTTGCATAGCCTGAGTGACCAGGCCGCACATGCGACAGACACTCAAGCAACAGTCTCCAACAACAAGCACTTTGCTGAGCACATGAGGGATTTATTTCCGTACAGTCTCACAGGGACAGCAGCTACCCAGTGGTATGTAAACAGTGTGCCAGGCCTAGCAAATCATGCTCAGCTCTTTCCACCTGACATTATTTCATGTGGAAAACTGCTTGGCATTATCTGCCGCTGCTCAAAGCAGTCAACGTGCAGCTCGTTCCTGGTAGAACTGAATCTACCGAGTCCTTGGAGGGGTGGGGAAACTTCGGTCCAGGAATCCAGTGCAGCACTTTTCGGGTGTGTACATGGCTACGGATGCTTTCCCCGAACCGCTGACAGTTGGGAGGCTTCTTGGCCTTTACAGGTTTCTCCCCCGGGGAAGAGGCGACAGCGAGGCCGAAAACGGCCCCGAGCAGCCCCTTTCTCGCGGGCGTCGTGGCGGCGGCTGCTCCCGCGAGCGGCCGCCCCAAAGGCGCCGCGGCGGCCCAGCCGGGCGTCGGGTCGGGGCGAGGGAGCCCCGCGGCGGCGGCGGCGGCGGCGGCAGGCTCTGCGCCGGCCGCATCCGGACGGGAACGGCGCTCCCTCGCGGCCACTGGCCGCAGCCGCTGTCACTCACCCCACGCTCCGGCGTGATTGGGCTCCCCGCCCGAGTGGCGGAGCAGCAGCAGCCCAACTCGGCCCGGCCCGTCAGCCCGCGCCTGTGCTCTCCACGCGCGCGCGCTCCGATTGGCCACTACTGATAGCTCCTCCCCCTTTGGGCGGGCACGTGCAGGCGGTGAGCACGGGCGCGCTCGGGTCCTTCGTGTTCCAGAAAGAGGAGCGAGCGAGTGAGTCGTGTGAGCGCAGCGCAAATCGGCTGCCTCGGCTGTAGGAAGGGGCTGGGTGCTTGCTAGTTAATTGTGCCTGCGTCTATGTTCCTTCCTTTTCCATAGCGCTGGAACGTTGCCCCATGCAGCTGGTTGGTGGGAGACTCTTGCCAGAGGAAAGGCAGCCTTTTTCTATAGGTCCAGAGTTAAGCACTGGAACTCAGTTCCGTGAAATGCAGTCACAGCCACCCGTTTGGATGGCTTTAAATGGAACAAGCCAAATTCAGGGAAGTGAAGGCTATCAATGGCTACTGGTCCTGATGGCTGTATGTATTCCCTCAAAGGAGTCCAGCTCCCCTGACCCCCGGAAAAAGCCTGCAGTAGAAATCCATCCCTGAAGAGCAACTGAATGGGTATCAAGCTTTGTGCAGCAGGCAGGATCCTCTTAAAAGGCCTCCCCAGGCTTGTCGTCCCAGGAAGGTCCAAGAACTTGGACTCCTAGTGCCGAAATTGCCAGCTGCAGTTGGAGCATGAGTTGCCTGCATGAACCCACTTCTTCATCCTTGCTTCCCCCACCTTAGTCCTTCTGCAGAGCCAAGCCTTGGCAAGTCCAATGTGGTGCTTGAAAGAAACTTGAGCAGAACCAGCATGGGGTGGGGAAGAGCGTAAGTCCTTTCCTTTCTTCCAAATCAGTAGCAAGAATACTAATCCTGAAAATGTTAGGTGCTACACAAAGGTCAACAATCATCATTGGCTAATGGCTTCTGTGACCTTCTGTGGTTGTTGTAAGACCATTCCTGGTGCTTGAGTTCTGCCCAGAACACGTGGCTTCCGAAGGCACAGGACGCCTGGCAGAGATGCCGCAACCGGCCTTAATACAGAGCCGCCACTGCAGATGCTGGCAATGGCTGGCAAAGATGCATCTGATGGGAAGAGTTGGAGATTCAGACAAATCCTGGTAGAAGAAGATTGCCTATATGTGCCTTTGTGTTCTAGAATCAAACCTGTGCCCCATTCTCAGAAAATAGCAGAATTCCAAGCCAGGTCACTGTTTAGCATTGCTGTTCCTTTAACTTGACCTGTTCCTTTAAACTTGAACTCTCAGTTTCCCTGAGAGTAGCTATTCTTGTGCAAACAGCAACAAAACTGATAAGGCAGCCAGACAATTTTTTTAGCAGCATTGCAATCACCCTAATTTGCATGATCAAACTCACAGGTAAGAGTTACAATAATCCTTGCCTTCCTGAATCGTTAAGTCAATATCTTGGTAATCAGTGCTATTGTATTAAGTCTCATCTGCAGATATCTCACATTCTTTTTCACTGTGCTCCCCTTATTTTGTTACTACCTGCCCTGCTTGTACATGTGTCTCAGAACCTATGAAACACTCTGTGTATGTTCTAAAAGCTTGCAGTCGGCTGTGAGGACCGCTATCTGGTAGCATGCTGTCATAGATAAACTGCAGGTGGTCTTGGGTGATCTCACTAATAAAAACACTGGGGTTCAAGGTGATTCAATCTTCCCTATTGTTAGAAACACTCTTTCCTTTCCTTTGGAAGAGAAAAATATTCCAAGCATGCAGAGTTCTTTTGAAAACTTTATTGCAATAAAGGGATTGAAAAATGATTTCCTTCCCATTTTCCAGTTCACCTGAACACATGTTCACATCTCATTTTATGCCCTGTCCCTGGCCACTTCTCCCTCCTTCTTTGCCCTGATTGGCTAGGATACCCAAAGTTTACCATCTTTCTCCCTGCTTTGCAAGTAGTCAGAGGGTGAGCTGGTACACAGCTCTTGTACCAACCTTGGTACACAGCGTTTCACCTGGAGCACACGGACCCCAAACATTCAGTGGGAAATGAAGCAGGAATGATCAAAAGCTAGCAACAGTTTGACATCCAGAAAAACCAAGCAGGGCTCATCCTGGAACAAGAGAAATGATGCGAGTGCAGCCTCAGTCTCTGCTGCCATCTAATGTTCCTAACAAGGACATCTTTTCACAAGAAATGGTCGTGCAGAGATTTGTTAGGAACACCCAGAGAAAGACCGCAAGGTACGCAGAACATTCTGGGCCCAGGATTGCAAGACACACGTCGGCATAAAATTTGTTGTTGCTGTTGTTGTTGTTAGTCGTGAAGTCGTGTCCGACCCATCGCGACCCCATGGACAACACTCCTCCAGGCCTTCCTGTCCTCCTCCATCCCCCGGAGTCCACTTAAGCTCACACCAACTGCTTCAGTGACTCCATCCAGCCACCTCTTCCTCTGCCGTCCCCTTCTTCTTTTGCCATCTATTGAAATTTGCAGATGATACTAAAATGGGGGCAGTGGCCACAACTGAGGAGCAGATACTCTGGATTCAAAAGGATCCAAAAGGATCTGGAGAGACTATGGAAGTGGGAAGGGGGCAACAGGAAGGCATTCAATGTGGACAAGTGCAAGGTCTTGCACTTAGGGCACAGGAATGGGTGTCATAAGTACAGGTCAGGGGACAAGTGGCTGGAGAGCAGCACTTGTGAAAGGGACCTCGGGTGCTGGTTGGCTGCAGGCTGAACATGAGCCAGCAGGGTGATGCGGTGGCCAAGAGGGCGAGCGCCACCCTTGGTTGCATAGCCGGAAGTGTGGCTTCTAGATCGAGGGAGGTGTTACTGCCACTCTACACGACTCTGGTACGCCCACAATTGGAGTATTGTGCTCAGTTTTGGGCCCCTCATTACAAGAGGGATATAGCCAGGTTGGAGTCAGTGCAGCGTAGGGCCACAAGGTTGGTGGCCGGTTTGCAGGGGATGCCGTATGAGGCGAGACTGAAGGAGCTGGGTCTCTTCAGCCTGGAGAAGAGTAGACTCAGAGGGGACCTGTTAGGGTCATACTGGTACATGAGGGGGTGGCACACAGAGGTGGGCCGTGACCTGTTTTCCCTTGTGGAGGAGGGCAGGATGCATTCCAATGGAGCAAAGCTCAGGGAACCAAGGTTCAATTTGGATGCCAGGAAGTACTTCCTGACAGTTAGGACCCCCAAGGGTATGGAACGGGCTTCCACGGGAGGTGGTTGAAACCCAAATGGTGAGGGGGTGTACGGATAGGCTAGACATCCACATGGTGTGCATGTTATGAGCGGAGCCGGCTGGAGCCAGGGGTCAGACTAGATGACCAAGGAGGACCGTGCTGACTCGCTCTGTGTCTATGTTTCACTGCCTTTCAGCCCTGCCAGGAATGGCTTCATTTCTGCTCCAGACCTTCCATGTACTCTTGGTTCCCCCCATGAGGTTGGCACACACTTTCCGGCCTTTCCATGTGATGAAACTGGAGAGGATTAAGGGAAAAACTGGTGTTACAACACCAGTCACGATGTGGCCCGCTTGGTTACTCTGCCCATCGCTCCCCACCCCAGTTCTCCGCCTCCGTGGCTTCCCTGTTGGAATCTCCCTTGGCATGCGCGGGGGCAGCTGGTCTTGGCCTGTATGCAACACCCGCGGCACCAGTGGAATCGCTCTCACACTCGTGCTTCCTGAGTGACCTCTGAAGGGTCACATTTGTAATGTGTCTGGGTTTCGGTCAGCCCTCCCGAACCCAGTACCCCTCAAAGCCTGCAACATCCAGCATCCCCAGCCAGCAAAAGCTGGGGCGATGGCAACACATCTGACCTACAGCCTGCTTGGAGACCCAGTCGCCCTTCTATGAAGCGATGCAAGTCGCATCCCCCAGGGCCAGCAAATTTTAACTGGAGGGTTCCTCAGCAATCCTCCTCCATCCCTGACCACTTTTCCCAGGAACACTCAGAATAATTACTATTTTGACCGTGCTCTGCTCAGCAGAGGGTGTGTACTGACAAACTTACCGAGCAATAAAGTTTTCAAAGCAGACATTTCATGAATGGTGCATGGAATTCATCTGGCACGGCAGTGTGTGCAGGGGTCAGGATCAGGACCACTGTGGGAAGGCAGCTTTTAAACTTTCTCCTGCCTGCAATCTGCCCCCATGTGCACTGAGACTGAAACTGGCCTAGAGAAAGACGCTTTTGTCTTCCATGTGCAATGTGCAAAGCGAAGTCGGCACTATCATTTCTTGGTTTTGGAAAACAACAGCCTCTGCAGCAACAGCCAATTTCAGGTGAAAACTTGGACTGAAGAAAGAAAGAATGATTTAGAATTGGACAGAGTGAAAGAAAAGGGGCGCAGTTTGCAGTGCACATCTCTTCCGTGAGATCAACCTGCACAGAGCAAACTGGCTCCCAGGAACCGGTGTGTCCCCACACACGTGGAACTCCAGCGTCCAGCATGCGTGCTGGGGATGATGAGAGCGAAGCGCATTTGCAGGGCGAGTGCCTGGACAAGGAACGCTCCAGAGCCGCCGCCCCCACCCCCCCCGGTTCAAGCCTTCCGAGACCCCACGCTCCCCGTGCGAGGGAAGAGCCCCGCGTGCCCGCCCGACCGGCTTCTCGGTCGCCCCAGCGCCGCTCCGAGCGGGGAGAGGACGCGAGGGGGCGCCAGAGAGCCGCCGGGCCCTCAGGTCCTGCATCGCGTGAGCGCGCACGGCGAGCGCGGGCGGGACGGAGGCGCTTCCCGCGGCGCCGGCGCCGCCTCTGCGGCCCGCGGCCATGGGAGGCGGTCGGGGCGCTCGCAGCGGCCGAGGCCGGGAAAGCCGGCGGCCCCAGCGGGCGTCGGAAGCGCTCCGGGCGCTCTGGACAGGGCCAGCGGCCGTGCAACGTCGGACTCCCGGAATCTCAGTTTGAGAAGAGGGGATGAAACTCGGGTTCGTGGGAAAGACCAAGCGCCCAGACCATCTGGGGCTTTATTGTTTTACCCCCAAGGTTCCCGCGGTGCTCACGATAACACGATAATGCGTGCTGCATTACCGGGCAGGCAGAGGTGAGCTCTGCTGCCAAGCTGCAACACGATTACAGGGCATTTATAGGTACACAGGCACAGGGCCATTGATGACAGCAGAGATTACAATAAGATTCCGAGGTCATCACATACAGAACAGATAAAGGACCGTCAGTCAATCACATTGTAACAATGAGATTACAATATTTCTAATTGTCTGTATTGACACTTTAGTTGAGTAACTTGAACCCATCTCCAGGTCTGCTCAGACATGCAGATTCAAGCCACTAGAAACTATTCAGGATAAGCTCAGACCCCCATCTCGACTCTGCATTATCATTCTGCATGATCAGGGCACATGAAGCCCTCTGGGCTATCAAAGATTATTGTAAACTGAATTCCAACAATGACTATTCACAATGGATATTTGGGCTAAAATGGCCTGTCTGCTGTAGCGCACAACTAAAGGTGAGAGAAAGGAGCGGGGGATGAAGGCCATTTTAAACAGTGACAGCTTGGTTTTGAGAAGGAAGACGGGATTTGATCCCACAATGCAAAGGCACACAGGAGTAATGCTTTTCAGGCAGGATTTATCCAAATTTTCCCAACACAACCCGCAGATCCATGGGGGGGTGCTCAGGCGGGCAACGGGCTGGGTGGCTGCGGCCCTCTGGAAGGCCCTCGGTGGCGAGGCGGCCCTTCTCCCCTGCGCGCTGCCTGGAAAGCCCAGAAAGGGTTTTCGGCTGGGGTGGCCAGTTGGCAGCAGCGCCCGGTCAGAGGGAGGGGTGTCCGGGCGAGGCACTCCAGGTGGAACACGCAGGCGTCGCGCAAGCGGTGGTGGCGCTGAAGCTGGAGGGCCAGGCGGGGTCCTTGGCCAAGGGGGCAGCGCCAGGAAGCCATCACTTGGCGTGCGGCAGCTGTAAAAGGGCTGCGTGCGAGGAACACTTCAGGAGGCGGTTGAAAGTGGAAGAGCTGGTGCTAGAAACCTAGCGAAGGCTGTCTTTGCAATTCTGCCCACTGGTCTTGAGAAAGAGAGGCACCAAAAGCACATGGCAAAGAAGCGACCGATGGCTTCAGCCTTTGCGTAATTGCAGGAAATGGAGGAGTTCCTGCCAAGCCTCAGCAGCCGCCTGAGCCCCAGAGAGCCCCTGGGGTTTCCCCACAGGACAGGCACCCGCCCAGCACTGCAGTACGGGAAGCAGGGACAGAAAGCCCGACTTAGAACCACAGAAGCCCGGAATAGTAGTGCTGGAAGGGGCCGTCGGGCCACCAGGTCCGGCCCCTGCTGCTGCAGGACACCAAGTTGCATCATCGCATCCAGTGGCCTGTCCAGGCGCTTTTCGAATGACTCCACCGCTTCCCCAGGCAACTGGTTCCGTTGTCCTGCTGCTCTGACAATCTGGAAATTCTTCCTGCATTATGTTAACTTCAATATGTCACGCCATGTTTTGCACTCCGGAATGATCGAGAAGAGATCCCAGCCCTCCTCGCTGTGGAAGGACATCACGTCTCTCCTTGGCCTTCCCTTCTGGAGGCCAAGCAAGCCTGGTCCTCTCACCTTCCCTGGCTGCCGGGCATTGCTGCTGCTCTGGCACCAGGCTCCACACGAGCAGCCAAGCGGTGTGACCCCGGGACAGGCGTGGCTTCAGGCGAAGGGCTCAGCCATGGAAGGCAGGACTTGGGAGCAAACAGTGTGGAGAGCCTCTTTGGTGGGTGAGCCTGTGAGGACGAGTCTAACTCTTCTGCCAGCTGCAAAAAATCCAGAGCTAACGCTTCTCTCTAGAAGAAGCATGGCTCCTGTTTTAGAAACTTGGCCCTGGGTGTGCAGGGGGTGGGAGATGGGGACCAGCTGAAGAAATGCACCAAAGAGCCATGCTGGGAGGCAGCGCTGGAAGGTAGACTGTGACCCCAGCAAGCCACTGTTAGCTCAGCTTCCCCAGTCTTCAGCTGCTCACTCCCTCTTTCCAGCCTCAAGAACATAAGACTCACGCTAGATCAGAACAAGAGCAAGGGTCCATCTAATTTAGCTTTCTGTTCACACAGAGGCCAAACAAACTCTGTGGGAAGCCTACAAGCATGACATGGAAGCAACAATAGTCTCCCTGGGGGACCCCGCTTGTCACTGGCCGCCATCCCGACGATTCCCCACTAATGGTTACCCTCTGCTTTCGGTCAGTCAGCCATGCCCTAATCCACCGGACAGTGCTTTGGTGTATCCCAAAACTCCTCAGTTTCTCCACCAGGATATCATGGGGCACTTTGTCAAAGGCCTTGCTGAAATCCAGGTAAACCACATCCACTGCATCCCCCCCATCCAGCCATCTTGAAACCTTGTCATAGAATCCCACAAGGTTTGTCTGGCAGGAGCTGTTTTTGCGGAAGTCGTGTTGTGTGGCTGCCAGCCTCCCTTCCCTATCTAGCATCGCTAGATCTCTCTCTATGATGAGCCTTTAGGCTAACCGGTCTGTAATTCCCCATGTCCCTTCTGCTACCATTTTTGAAAACTGGGACCACTGATGCCACCCTCCAGTCCTCTGGAACTTCACCTGTTCTCCACGAGGCCTCAAAAATGGAGGCCAGCGGGTGTGAGGGGACCCCTGCCAACTCTAATAAGGGAGTTAATCTCCATTCTTGAAATGTGGCAAGCAGGGTGGTTGCACAATTAAAGCCTCATCAGACTGCAGAATGATTTCATCGCCTTGCTAGGAAACTAAGTCAGGGCAAAGCCATTTAGCAAAGTCAGCAGGCAAATGAAACAGTCAAAAGCACAGAATTACCACTTGGCTTATTCTTTTCTTTCTTAATAAAAACTCTCCTATACTTAGACTGTGGCTCAAGCTTTGTGAATTGGATTTAGGCAATTTATACTAGACAACATGCTAAGATTTTAATTAATGGCATATTAACTGATAGTTTCCAAATGGAGAAAGGAGCTTGCCAAGGAGGTCTCCCCTCACCTCTCTTACTGACTCTTGTATTGGAAATTTGAGCCAAAAGGATAAGACAGGATGCAAAATTCAAAGGCATTAAAATAGCTGGAGAGGGATACAAAATGAGATGCTGTCTCCCCTTCCTCTTACTATATTGATAGAAGCCCTTTTTGTTCCTCCTGATTTGTTTAAGGGTGCAATCGTACTCCAGTTTAGCAAGCATAATAACTCCTGTTCTCACCACGCTGCAAGGTGTGGGTCTTTTGCCTGTCCAAATGCACATTGCACCCTAAACTGGGTAACATTGGGCACCAGCATACATATGGTTAGACGGAAACATAGAAACAGAGCAAGTCAGAAGGGGCCACCTGGGCCATCTAGTCTGACCTCCGGCACCAGCCGGCTCCACTCACGACATGCCCACCATGTGGACGTCCAGCCGATCCTTGAACACCCTCCCCAATGGGGCCTCAACCACCTCCCGGGGAAGCCCATTCCACACCCTCGGGGTCCCGACTGTCAGGAAGTGCTTCCTGGCATCCAAATGCAACCTTGGCTCCCTGAGCTTTGCTCTGTTGGAGCGCATCCTGCCTTCCTCTGCAGGGGAGAACAGGTCTCTACCCATCTCCATGTGACATCCCCTCAATTTGGCAGCCTTCCCCAGCCAGTCAAGTTTCTGGCTAAGCTTGCATAGGATTGTGTCCAAAGTCTTTCTTTTGCAGGACAGAGTGAAGAAAAACATGTGCTGTTGTGTTAAACTTAATGAAGGTTGTCTTTTTCTTTTTATCTTCTTTTTCCATTAAAGTGGGAGAGAAAGCAGTAGCTGCATTTCATGTCAGAAAACTCCTGTAAATCACATGGACACTCCTGGCAGGAAAACCCCCGCAGCTCTGCTGGAATTTCCTAGCACGCTCTGTATCTTTATCCGGATGGGCATGATTTTTGCTGCTGAAGCAGAAGTTCATTTCCACCACAGTCTTTGCTAACCTTCCAAATTAAAGAAACTGGAAGAAAGTATACTTTGGTCTAGCAATGTGATAGGTGTGAAAGGATGATTTGAAACAAGGGAGTAAAGAGATTTAAAAAGGTAACAAAGAAAATTACTTAGCCCAAAGGAGGGGAGGGGCCAAAATCAGGTAGCACAAGGGATGGAAAACAGGCAGCTGGCAGGAGGGCCAAAAGCTTCCTGATTGATTATTGACAAGCTGGGCAGAACAAAATGAGCCCATTGTAGCCTGCGGGGTGGGGGGGGGCAGGGCTGGATTGGGACTCCAAATCTCTGGCTGGAGTTCCGAATCTTCATTTTGGGCCCCAAATCTCCCTTTCTACAAATGGGGTGTCCTTAGGAGGCAGGCTCCGCCACAGGCGACCTCTTCAGACAGCTGATCTGTGACATCCTGGATTATTCAGGATTTAGTTTACTGAATGTTCCCTGCCAGGAAAGGAGAGAGGCAAAATTGCAGAAGCTTCTGCCTCCAGGTGAAACAATTTGACTGCCTTTCAGTACATTTAAGCACCTGAGTAGGGTTGGAGGGAAGGAAAGGCATTCACTTGACTTCTGGGGTGGGAACAGGTAGCTGAGATGGTCCAGGAAACTGGACCTGGTGGGGCAGGGAAATAGCAGTGGATTCAGAAAGATCTGTGGACTGGGAAACATTCAGGATTATATCAAATGGCTTGCATAATTCTAAACAGAAGTCAGTTGCACTGAATTCAAAGGGTTTTTTTCCAGAGGTAAGTGTGAGACTCCACAAGAAATGGGTGCACCTCAGCACTAGCAGGATGGTTTCCTAGAAGCAGAGGCATCAGACAAGGGCCCATTTTATCACTGTGTGCTCAGTCTGTACACAGAACAGGCAAGCTGGATCAGGAGCAGCGGTGGAGAAGGTGCCATGTGGGATGCTGCTCCTCCCGCCCTGCTGCCTGCCAGGCCTTGCGAGGGCGATGGGGATTCTAGGCAAAAGCTGGAGGGGAGGCACCACTGCAGCGCCCACCCCATGCAGGTCAGGCCAGGCTTCCTTGGTTCATCCGCCTTCAGGACTGGGGGGGTCCTTGAGTGGGCAGCAGGAGGCAGCTTTGCCCAGTCCCGGCTGGCCGGTGCCCGAACCTTCAGGGATCCACCTCACCTCACTTCCTGCCCCCAGAGCTGCTTGGTGATTTGTACCTTGCAAAGGGGCGCATGGACTTCTAATCAAATGGCGAAGCAAGCCAGGCTAGCACTGTTTTTAAAGGCAGACAACCCACCTGAAAGAGAGAGGAGCAGGTGAATATCAGTCCCAGGATTAGGAGTCAGGGGGGCATGGGGGGCGCGCACAGAATGCCCATAGTGAGGCATACGTGGGCCATTTCCCTGCCTTCGAAGCCTGCTTCCCCCGTGCCGGAGCCGGCAAGCACTCTCTCTCACCTGCTGCTCTGGTGGGCACTTCCAAGCCCCACCTTCCTTGGAGAAGTGCACATGTTACGTTCCCATCCTTTCCTCACTCCTGATCTGAGAGGGGAACAAGGGGAAGCTTCAGGCACTCAAAGCATTCTGTGCAGGTGATAAAATGGCCCAACTGCTAACAGAAATCGCAAGGCTTTCTCTTTGCGACACGTGGCGGGCGAGGCCACAAGCATCCGCTGGACACAAGATGCCTCGAGCAGGGAAAGACAACACAGGTGTGCACCTGTGCAGCTCCCACCAAGGGACTGTTGTGTGGGGGGTGCTTCCCAGTGCTGCCTCCTTTCCCAGGGGTAGCACTCCTGCGGCGTTCACTGATTTCACATAGGCAGAGAGCCATGCGTCTCCTCCATCCACCCCATCTCATTCTTTCCAGGCAGGCAACACTTTCACAAGCTGAAATTCTGCTAAGCACGAGCTGCGTCTAAAGCCAGTCACTCGCATGCTTTCTTTTTCCATGGTAACCAGCTCATTTCACTTTGTGGAATCAGTACCGTCCTTACTCATCCTCCAAAAGCGGAGTCCCTCATGAGCAAGCATAAAATACTTCTTGCATGAAATGAATTTCATTGACAACCACAATGAATGGGCAAAAACACAGCTGTGTTGCGAAGTGACTCGCCTGACAATTGAAGCAAGAGTCACCACCACAATTCCAAGGTAGTCTCTTTTCTTTAGAACTAGCTTTGTGCTGTCAGCCCTGAATTCCTGGGAATCCCAAAGCTGTGCCTCGCACCAGACCCCGCTGGCCAGCCCGTGGGCAGTGGAGCGGCCCCATGCCGCCGGTGGCAGATGCAGAGAAGTGGGGGGCAGAACCGTGTGTGCCTCTCAGCCCCCCATGCCCCCTCGAACTGGCCTGCTGCTCTCAAGGGCGGGAGAAGATCCTGGACTATCCCCAGGGCTGAGGCCCAGGCTAGCAGCTGATCTTGCCTGGCTGAAATCTGCTTCTGCCCCTGCTATTTCGATGGCTGCTCACCAACTCCCGTCTCCCATTCCATTCTGTGCTGGTTCTTTGCAGACGGTGTTTATTACACAAATAAAGCCATAACAATGCTTTTGGGGAGTATTTTTTTTAAAAAGAACGCCACCTTTTGTGCATGTTTCAAATTATATGCATTTTTCTACACACCCACCATGGACTAAAGAATATTTCTGCATATTTTTGAAATGCATGTATTTTTGCTTGAGCACTTTCCAAACATTTCATGGCGTGTGTTCCTTCTGTTCTGGAGAAGATGTTGCAAGACCAGAAATACAAGTATTTCCGATATGTTGAATCCAACCCCCTGCTCAGTGCAGGATTCCAGTTAAACTCTCCCTGACCAATGGCCGTCCTGCGGTCTCTTGAATGTCAGCAGTGTGAAAGAGCCCACCACCTCCCTGAGGCATTGGTTCCAGTTGGTGCCACAGTTCCAGTCTAAAAGCGCGCTCTCGCTCGCTCTCGCTCTTGCTCTCTCTCTCTCTCTGTGTTGGAGGAAATGCATAGCTGCCATTGACAGTATTCCCATGCCATTTGAAATTTTCCTCCCCAAATTTCTCCAAAAAAGTTTTCCTGGGGTAAATGTGAGCCAAACTTAATATTTCTGGAAAGCCATTTCTATGTTGCTTCTTCACCAAGTCCAAGCAATTTGCCTTGTTGTGTCAACCAAAGGCAGTTTTTGCCTGTGTAGCAGTTACAGTGGCTTGGCAATGGGTTGGGTGCTGGAGAAGCCACAGTGCTAGGATCAGGAGGCCTGGAACAGAGGGGAGAAAGATGCAGAGGCGTCAACATTTGGGATACTCCTCTTCCCCAGCCTGGCACCTTTCAGAGAACTTGCACAGCAGCTCCATCTTCCACAGCCAGCTCTGCTGCAAGGATGCCATTGTGATGGCCTGAAGGGTAAGCAGCTAGGCCGAGCCATCAGTGCCAAAAGGGGCTCCAGCCGCTCGGCCTCCTTGGCCGGTCTCACTTGCGCCGTCAGTGGCAGCAGCTCCCTTCCTCTGGCCTGGCAACCCGCTGGGGCTGGGCTGGCGGGGGATACTTGGCGTCGCAGCCCAAAGCCCCTGGAAGACACCCAGCGGGGCCGGACCCACATAAGGAAAAGAAGCCATTTTCCTACACAAGGCTGTTAGCTGGCGGTTCCTTGCCTGTATCTGCTTTTGGGTTTGCAGCAGAACTGAGATCCAGGCACTGCATGAAGGACGTTCCCTTCCCTGCTTTTCTGCTCCCCAAGGTGCCCCAAAAGAAGAAATTGTGCTTCTTTTTACTTCCACAATTTAATCCTGCATTTTCCATGCTTTTACAAAATGATAATAATATTAATAAAAACCTAGTGGGAAGTGCTTGATAGACACAGAAGCAAAACTGGTGGGTCACAGCATTTTCTAAAACCCCAGTGAAAGAATGACAAGCTGTACTCAAGGAGAAAAGCCCCAAGACTCCGCACAGAAGCGATTGCTCTGCCATGTCCTCACTAAAGCAACAGAGGATTGCCTGTCTCTCTGCCCCCTGAGTGGTTTTTCCACATTCATGATATCATCACTGCCATATTTGCGCTCCTTAACTCCATCTGCCACCATTTTTTTGTATTTTTGTATTTAATGGTAATTTATTATGTTCTATTGTATTTCAATGTATTTTATTGTGTTGTAAGCCGCCCCGAGGTTTTGGCAAGGGGCGGCATAGAAATGTTATAATAATAATTATAATAATAATTTTGCCTGGTCTGGAGCTCCAGTGCTGGCTGTTCCCAGATCCTTACAGATCTAGGGTGGGAATCCGATGCTGCTGGAAAGCAGCTCCCAGTCAGGTGTTCCTGAAGCCACAGTTCAATAGCATCTCATGCGGCACTGTCACATGAGGGTGATGCGCTCGACACAAAAGGATCCTGCAGATGCATTATGCGTCTCCACTGGTCATGAGGACATGGTTCGAAACCTGGGTTGGAAGTTCCCGGTCACTACACAGACTGAACAATCAAGCAAATAAAAACAAAGATCGATTGTTCAATCTATTGAGCCCTCACCCATGCCTCTTAACATGCTTATGAATTGCCTTTCTAAACTGATGGGCAAATCATGAAAACAGAAGTCCCAGCAAAACAGAGGAATTTTCTGCACTGCTGCTGTAGCCATGTGCGCTCTTTTGTATTCCTCTACTTGAAGGCATCCATTTTTAAAACTGAATTGGTCTAAGACAGATCGACAGGGACAAATGCAACTGCTTTCCGGCACAATCAGACAGGCTTACTGGTTCTGGTCCCACTAGATCAGGCCATGGCGCTCTCTGTGTCTTGGCAGGCCACCCCACATCCTTAGCGTGAGTACATAAATGGGTATGACTCCCGTTTTCATTGTTCTTTTTGCAAGTCTCTCTGTTTCATTTTCTCCGTGTGTCTCTGTGTGGGTGCATTAATGTTATGGGGGTTTTAAAGCTTGCTATGGCTTCAGGCCTGACCAGGGCCTCTCCTGGGCCCCTGGCTCTCCATCCACGGCCCACCTGGCTCATACAGCAGAGCCCCACAGCTCTGGCCAACCAACACGGGAAGTTGGTTGAACCCAACCAGAGGAACCCAATAAGGGAAGGGTGGCAGTGGCCTGCTTTCTCACACCTGGAGTTATGCAGCATCTGCACATTTTTCCTCATCCAAAAGATTTATTGTTCCCAGAAATAATTTCTCGAGGAATCCATCGGAACGGAGACTGGTCCTCTGATTCACCCACTGCTGGAGGCCACCCTTCTGCCACCGCGGGCACTGCAGCGGCTGCCCACTCCACTTTGGGATGCCCAGAGAAGAGAAGAACTCGGAACGAGACAGAGCTAAGGCAGGTTGCATCTTTATTGTTGAAATAAATAAACAAATACGGAAGGGAGGCTCATATAAATAGTGAACAGGCTTCGTAAATATTAGCTATAAATAAACATAGAAAAACCCTGAAATAATACCTCATGCCCCGGCAAATAAATACAAACATAAAGACACAACAGTCAGTTCAGAAGTGGAGGGAAAACAAGGTATGGACACGGTTTTAGCAGTAACACTGGATCTCAGCATGAGATGTTTGGTTTCTTGGTCCGGGCCTGAGAGCTACCTGGGGAGGGGAGGGGAGGGGAGGGGAGGGGGTGCTGGAGGACTGCAGCTTCCCCCCATCTTGCAAGGGCAAACATTAGGGTCACACACCACTTTTGAAAATCGCTGGGGAAATTCCCAAGGCCGAAAGCCAAGACCGAATGTAAACTCTGCACCTGGTGAGCAGCTGTTTCCCACAGCCGTGACCATTTGGACTCAACATCAGATCTGAGTGGTGGAAAGCAGCACTTTCCAGTGCCGCTTGGAGCCGTGAAAATGGTGTGGAGGAAGAGGGTTTTTCCAGCCGGGGAAGGGGGGCAGGCCGTCCTCGGGCCAGTGGCCTGGGGAGCGCTCGCCTTCCCTCGCTGTCTGAGGAGAAGCTTCCAGGCGGCTGCGTTCAGGGTGAGGCTCTCTGGGGTGCCTGCCCGGAGGGCTCAGCCAGGATTTGCGGGGAGAGAGCGCGAGGCCAGTGGAGCAGCCACGGCATGTGCTGCTGAGGTTCGGGATGGCGTTTTCTCGTGGAGCGATGGGGAGGCCGCAGGATATTCAGATCTGTTCCAGGCGATCCTTGATAGCAATGACCCACGGGTCACGTGGATTCGCGCAGGCCTGTTTGCCATTCTTGAGGATAAACCTGTTGGGGAGAAAGGCAGAGCCTCGTTCGAGTCCTTTCCCCATGGCCCCATCCCTAAGAAAAGGAGGCTCATGCCCCTCCCCATGCTGGAAGCCAAGCAGGGTCTGGCAGGAGAACGTCCTGCAGGGCAGGTCGGCCCCGGCGTGCGCAGCTCTGCTCCCGCCTCCTTGGCCTCCGCATCGCGGCCGCATTGCTCGGCCGGCCGGGACTTCTCCCCAGGGGGTGACTGTGCATGAGGTGAGCAAGCGGGGAGGGGAATGGGCCCGACTGGCAGGCCCCTCGGTGCACATCTGGAAGGTGAGCGCACCTGGACACGCCCGCCCACCTCCTGCCCGCCTTTGGGCACGTGCTGGGAGTGATCCTGCCCCCCCATCTCCCCAGTCCCCAGACTTACACTATAGAAGGCAGGCGGCAGGTTCCACTGGTGTGGAAGAAGCTCTTCACAATGCGGGCTGGAATTCTCTTGCTGGTGTGCGCGTTGCAGCAGGGAGCATTGCCGACACCGACTGTAAGACGTGCCAAATGCGTGAGTTTTTGGCGTGGACCGTGAGCCCCCTATCCTGGGCACCCACTTTCCACCCTGGAGCCGCCCCTCTGTTCTGGGTGCCCCCCCCCCAGGGTGCTTTGCCCCGTCTGCGCCCAGCAGGGCACCCTTCCGCAACTCAGGTCCCTCCAGAAGGGCTTGACTGCCAGTCCCAGCATCTCTGGTGCGCTTGGGGATGCTGGGAATTGCAGTGCCAGCAGTCTAGATGGCGCCAGGCTGTAGAAGGTTGTTCCAGGTACGGTGCCCACCTGGGGACCAGTGCATCACTCTCCCTGAGGCCCTGCAGGGCGGGGAGTGTCTCTCTCGGCCGGGGCCTGCACTCCTTTTAAGTTTTGTATCAGATTTGTATCCCAGCAGCTTTCTTACGAGGAATTCTTACAAGGCGGCTCTCCTCCCCCCTCCCCCCTCTCTTATCCCCACCACGGCAGCCCTGCGAGGGAGCTTGGGCTGAGCCCAAAGCCTCCCAGTTGGCCCCACGGCTGAGCGGGGACTAGAACCTGGGCCGCACTCAGCACCCCCCCAGCACTCTGGCTTCTGCTGCGCTCCCTCCTGCAGGACCACCGCTCTGTCCCTCACTGGCCCTCCGCTCAGAATGGCGGCGCTCAAAGACGGGGGCGTGTGGGTGGAGGACACTCACGGGGACTCGTGACGGCCAGGCAGAAGCAGGCCAGGACCAGGAGCATAGCGAAGGCAGCGGCAGAGGTCTTCATGCTGGGTGAAGCGGAAGAGCAGGTGGCGGACTGTGCCAGGTGAGCGTCTCTGCTGCTTTGGTGCTTGGTTCATGCTGTGTTTCTCCGTTTTATACAAAAGTGACTGCAGCGGTCATCATGGAAAAGTGTGGTGTTTGTGTAAGGGGAAACCCCAGAATGACGATCCAAGAAAAGGAGGGTTGATGTCACAGGACAAGATTGTGCCACTAGCAGAAAAGAGAAGTTGCCTGGTGAGACCTCAGGAAATCATTTGACATAATTCAGGGGCAAACTCTTTCATACAAAGCACCATTTCCACTTCTCCTTGGCCTTAAATGGCAAATGTCAAGGCAGGGACAGTATAAGAATTCCTCACAAGTTCTCCATATTTTTCCTGGAGAGCAGGCAGTCCCGTGGTGTGCCAGTTCTTCCACCGCATCCCCAAAGCTCTCGCATGATTTGGGCTGCTTGGTAAGCAACAGCAGGTGTGTTGCCCAGCCCGGCCTCCTTTTGCCCACCTGCCCGGAAGGATAAGGCGTTTCCTGTGCCACTGCAAGGGGAAGCATAGCTGCATTCCTAGGGAGGTGGCGGGCTCTCCCTCAGTGGAGGCACTCCGGATGCAGCTGGCCAGGTGCTGGAGGGGGTGGCTTCACTTGGAGTCTCGCCCTGGGCAGGGGGCAGGACCGGGTGGCCTCTGGTCCCCTCCAGCTCTGCTCTGCTGGGATTTCGTGGAGCGCCGGTTCCACACCTGGCTCGCAAGATTTCCTCGAGGCATCTGTTTGGCCACTGCTCTCGAGCTGAAGCCGGCTGAGCTAGTTTTCCACTTGCAGGATGTGGAACGGACAGTGCAGACCTGCAACCCCCTCCCGTGCAACCTTCCCGGGCCTGCGTTCAAGGAGGACTCCCGGCATGCCTGTCAGCCCAGGCCGGGGATGCCTGGTTTGGTGTGGGGCAGCCCAGGAAGGCCTGTCTCATCCGCATCCTCCACGGCTTCCGCCTTTGGCTTCCTTGCACAGTCATTGCTTTCCACACTAATAAGCCAAACTTCAGATTGCCTCATGGAAAGACTGACTGCCTTTCAATCACAACTGCACAGACCAAGAGGAACCGGGGTCTGGTTTTGTGGTTTTGCTGTATTTTAACTTTAATAGCATGACGACCTTTGGGCAAAGGTACCATATTAATAAACATTAAACAAGCAGTTCTCATTCATTCATTCATTCATTCATTCATTCAAAGCTTTTATATGTTGTCCTTTATATAAATATCTCAGGATGGCTTACAGTACTTCAAAATAACAATTTAAAACCACAACAGCTCATTGATGTCTGCAGCTTTAATCGGCAAGTGTGTGCCTCCTCTGCCCAAGACAGGATGAGGCCAAAGAGTCGTTGGGGCCTTTGCCGCCTGTGCAGCACTCCTGGGCCAAAGCAGGGCGGCTGTGCATTGCATCTGTGCTGGAAGCAAAGCCTTTTCCAGGCCCTGCGTGGGATGCCAGCATCTGTGCATCCCCGGCCTTAATGGTTTGGGGTCAGTCCACTAAAGGAAGTTTTTCCATTTCTTTCCCCGGACCCTCAAATCGGCCTCTGAAGCTGTCCTCTCCCGCAAGTGTGCTGGTTGTTTTGTAATCTGGCATCCAGAGAACGCTGGACCTCAGGCAGCCCAGTGGGGCACTGAGGAAGAGTGGAGCCAACAAAAGCTTTGCAGTCCAAAGGCGTTGTGCATCTCGGCCCGTGGGGGCACGGATGAGGAGCAGCAAGGCTGGCAGCTCCAGCCGGGCGGCTGCCTCGGGCACCCCGGTGGGGGTCTCTGTCTGGGCGGGTGGGGCGATCAGCAGAGGAGGGAGGCTGCATTCCTGGCCCATGAGGAAGAGGGCTGCTTCCTCCAGGAATCCTCTTGGGCTGCGACCTATTGCCATGGCTGCGTATCCATCGTGGCCAGAGAGATTCCTGACCAGACATTTGCAGCCCTGTCTCTAGGGAGAGGCCTGCAGCCCCGAGCAACAGCCGCCCGAGTTCCATGCCCGGCTGGCAGCGTTAAACTTGAGACGGCAGGAGAGTTTCACTGGGCGGGCTCAAAGCTGGGCTGAAATTCGCATGCCTGCTGATTGGTACTAGTGTTCTCTGGGCAGCTGTAGCTGAAAACACAAACAGGCAAAAGTGAAGAAACACACGGCCTCACTGCCAAGGATTGTGTCCCACCCTGAGCAAGAAAAATATGCCAGCTAAACTCTGCTCCTGGCAGCACCTGTGAGCCACCCAGCCTCATTCTCGGGTGTCTTCCATTCACCGATCTCTGTAATGGCAGTTAAGGCCGATAACCAGTTCCTTTGCTGACTTTCCTGGGCCTCACCCCAGAAGTCCTCCAGGGATTTCGACATTGGGGAAAACACCCCCTTTGCATCCCCCAAAGCAAAAGTGAAAAATGCCTCAGGTCGGGACCACACATAGCTGGCCTCTTTCACAGGAAATGAGCTTAGCATGAACTGCTGCAACAGGCACATGATGCTGATTCATCGCCAAGGCTTCCTCTGTGGGGCCTCCACTTCCCCAGAGCAGCTCTGCAGAGGGTCAATTCTGTCCAGCTTGAGCAGCCCAGAGCAGTGTCACACCTCTGGCAGAATGTGTCTCTCTCTCTGCAAGCCAGCAGCCTCCCTGCTCCTGTCGGCCCTCCTGGAACATGGAAGGGGACAGGGCTGCATTCACCTGATCCAGGGGCCTGCCCTGCGACCCAGCTCTCGGCTGCTGCCAGGCTGCTGTTCAGAGTGGAAAGGCCGGCTGGCACGAGAGGGGCATGCCAAAGCTTTCTCGTGAGCTGTGAGTGACACACGGCAAATGTGCCTATGGCAGAAATCGCACTAGGGAAAGTGAGCGCCAGCATCACTGTATTTCATTTACGGAATTTCTGGACAGCCCAACACAGAGATCAAAACCTTTACAATGCATGATAAAAGCAACATGTATCAATCTGCCATTTCTGCATGAGCTGTGGCTTCTGGACAAGGGCACTCTCATTCAGAGCGCATTGCAGTAATCCAGCTTGGAGGCCACTGGACTTGAGAGCCCATGTGGTGTGAGAGCCCGTGTGGCGTCGTGGTGAAGAGCCTGGGATGGGACTCAGACGGTCTGGGTTCGAGTCCCCGCTCGGCCGTGGAGCCAACTGGGTGACTTGGGCCAGTCACAGACTCTCAGCCCAACCTACCTCACAGGGTTGTTGTTGTGGGGATAAGATGGAGGAGGAGAATGATGTAAGCTGCCTTGAGCCCTTTGTAGGAAAAAGGCAGGATACAAATCGAAAAAGGAAGGAAGGAAGGAAGGAAGGAAGGAAGGAAGGAAGGGAGAGACAGACAGACAGACAGACAGACAGACAGACTACTGAAGCCAAGCTATCCCTGTCCAGATCAGTCGTAGCTGGGCCCCCAGCCAGAGCGGGCAGAACATGCTCGGTGCCACTAAGGCCACCTGCCCTCAGGTACCAGTCGGCTCCAGGAGAACCTCCCGTCTATGAACCCCTCGTACTCAGGGAGTGCAGCCCCATCCCAAACAGGCTGAACACCCTCCGTCAGGTGTACTCACGTGGCAGTGAAGCCAAGAAGCCACAGCCAGTGGAAGTGGACCTACTTGGCTCTTGCATGGCGGGGCTTTAGCTCTTGGTGAAAACCTTTCTTTGCTTACAGAAGGTCCCAGACCTGGCAGCATCTCCAGGTTGAGGCTGAAACCCCGAGGAGCCATTGCAGCGCACAGGACTGGATCAGACAGACCAGTCCTCATCTAAAGAGCCAAGAAGCAAGCATGGGTATAGAATGTTGTTGTTAGTCGCGAAGACGTGTCCGACCCATTGCGACCCCATGGACAACACTCCTCCAGGCCTTCCTGTCCTCCACCACCCCCGGAGTCCATTCAAGCTCACACCCACCGCCCCATTGACGCCATCCAGCCACCTCATCCTCTGCCGTCCCCTCCTTCTTTTGCCGTCAATTGTTCCCAGCATTAGGCTCTTCTCCAGGGAGTCCTTCCTTCTCATTAGGTGGCCAAAGTATTTGAGCTTCACCCTCAGTATCTGGCCTTCTAAAGAGCAGTCAGGGCTGATCTCCTCCAGGACTGACCGGTTTGCGGTCCAAGGGACTCGCAGGAGTCTCCTCCAGCACCGCAATTCAAAGGCCTCAATCCTCAGCTCTCAAAAGGTGTTAAAAAGGCCTAGCTCAGTATGAAGCCACTTCCTGAACCATTTCTTTCCTCTGGCCTTCCCCAAGCTGGGGCACTCCAGAGATATTGGTCCCAGTGGCTGGGAATTATGGAACTGAAGCCCAGCATGTCTGGAGGTTGTCAACTTATGGAAGGCTGATCTGAAGGCTCTTGGCACAACTGGAAGGCAGCAGTGGGTGCGTCTCCAACTCATGGATTGCAGCCCTGACGCACCTCCATGAAGATGAGGTGACTGAGCAGGACAGAGCTGCAACCAGGCGCTGGTTGATGCAAGAGAGGTTTTCCGTTTGCTCAAAAACCTAGTCTGCCCACATGGGCTTCCTCATCTCTTCTGCTGTTGTGTGGTTTGTGGTGTGGCTCAATCCAGAAGAGCTCAGAAATGTCACAGTGACAACAGTTTTGTTTGACCCAGCTTTGGTCCCCTGCTTTGCCATGGCAGGAATCACTTCTCGAAAGCTGCTGTTTGAGGGAGACCAGCCAAGTCTGGAGCTATTCCCTTGCCTTGAATTCAGACCTGAGAAGCTTGGCTCTCGAAAGCAGTTTGCACGAAGAAGTTAGCAGAAGGAACATCTCCATCCCTGCAAAAGACTCACCTCGAAGGATCGGAGAGTGTCAGCTCCCTCCCCCAGCAGACCTCTCTGTGCCACTTCACATGGTACGGGAGAGACCAGAACCCCAAGAGAAGCCCATTTCTCCTGTGAAGATCTTTCCAGCACAATCCTACATATGTCATCGTAGAAGCAAGCGCAGCTCTGTGAAAAGGGTCCTGTTCCTAGGTAACTGTTTATGGCAGCCAACCCCAACCTCATAGCCGTCAGATGTGTCCCCTATTCCCACAGCCAGTTGTGCTAGCTGCCCACAGTTCCCATCGCTACAATGCATGACCAACGGACTCATAGGACTTATCCGCATGACACATTTGCTGCGCACCCATAGCTCCCCGCTTATTTCTTTCATTTTACTCTGTCCAACAGCCAAAAGGCTCTCTGGGCAGTTAAAAATATCAGGAAAGTATACAAACAAAAAACAAAACCCATATAACAATAAAGCATTAGCATAGCATACCTATCGCTTATGGGTTCTGTAGACTCTCCAGTTTCCCCTCTGTGTCCAACAGTTTGGGGGAGGTGCTTTTGTTTTTGTTTTAGGAATGGGAAATTACACATTTAATTGTTAATACCAAAAAAGTGAGATTTTCGCACTTTGCAGTGTTTTATGCACCGAGTGCCACCTAGAGAGAATGGGACAGTGAAGCAGGAAAGGAAAGGAAAGGAAAGGAAAGGAAAGGAAAGGAAAGGAAAGGAAAGGAACCTCGTGTATTTGGGTTTCAGTTCTGCAGCACACTGAGAGTAGACGCAGTAGACCGGCATCTATTAGCAGCTTCATTAACACTGGGAAGCAGCGTTATTAATTTATTTACAAAATTCATATACTACTCCAGTATGGAGACTTTGTAGTGGTAAACGATGTAAACGCAGCTTTGCTGGGGATGAGCGACTCCCTTCACTTTTGAAATGCTTTGCATCTGTGTTGGTAGATCAAAAAGAGAAGAGCGTGAGATTGTTTGCCTCCTTTCTTGGAACAAGCAGACATTATTCAGGAAGAGGCTGTACTTGTTGAGGTGGAAGGCAGACACTTCATTCCAAGGAAGAGAAACCAAAAGACAATCCGCACCCTGTGAGAGGGTAGAAGCTTCAAATCTGCTGGTGCACATAAGGATCCTTGCAAAACTGGAGTTGGTGATGGAGCAGTGAGGGCATCCTCACCATGGTTCTCTCTGGGTGGGGTCCAAAACAGTCAGCTGGAAAAAGAGAGGAGCGGTGGATAATTCATTTCAATGTCGGCTTTTAATGTGTGGCATCATGTAACTAACACACAGGGGCTGCATCCAGATGTCACCCATGGAACAGAGTGGGGGTAGAAATTGGCCCCCAACATTTTTTCTTTCCTTGGCGGCATTTGGCAGCCATGATGGTTTTTAGTGTGCACTGACTGCATCTCAGTACTGCTTATCTTACTCTTTTATCGACTATGATGGCTACTCCATTTCTTCTGAGGGATTCTCACCCGCAGTAGTATACCTGATGGTCATCTGAATTAAATTCACCCATTCCTGGCCCTTTTAGTTCACTGATTCCTAAGATGTCGATGTTCAGTCTTGGCATCTCTTGCTTGACCACATCCAGCTTGCCTTGATTCATGGATCTTACATTCCAGGAACCTATGGAGTACAGATCTTTGCAGCATCAGACTTTCCTTTCTCCACCAGATACATCTGCAACTGAGTGTCCTTTCGGCTTTGACCCAATCGCTTCATTCTTTCTGGCACTACTAGTACTAGCCCTCCGCTCTTCCCCAGTAGCATATTGGACACCTTCCGACCTGAGGGGCTCATCTTCCGGCGTCTTATCTTTTTGCCTTTTGGAAAAGTCCACGGGGTCTTCATGGCAAGGGTACTGGAGTGGGTCGCCATTTCCTTCTCCAGGGGATCACCTTTTGTCAGTCTTGGGTGCCCCTGAGCATAGCCTCATTGTGCTATGCATGGCCCTTTGCCGCGAGCAAGGCCGTGATCCATGAAGGGGACATTTTAGATACAGGAGGATAACGTTCTTGAGGGCTTCTAATCCTGATGGCTACATCTTACCCACCATTTCAGGCCTGTTGCTGGGAAAAGTGAATGGGATTTCTTGTGCTTGATGAAAATGCTGACACATGGCGCAAAGAAGACAAATTCCACGTTTGGCATAATGGACAAGGAAGGCAAGGCAAGGCAGGCGCACAGTACTTGGCATGACCACATATGAAATACCGTGTCCAGTTGTTGTCGTCTTACTTGAAAAAGGGCATTATTGAGTTGGAAAAGGTACAGAGAAGGGCAACAGAAACGCTCAGGGGGCTGAAGCAGCTGCCCTGTGAAGAACAGCTACAAAAACCGGGACTGTTCAGCTTAGAGAAAGGCAAGTGAGAGAGCCAGAAGAGAGGCGTTTAAAATGCTGCATGACATGGAGGAAGTAGAACGATTTCTCTCTCTCCCCCATAACGCTCAAGCCGAGGGTCATCCCATCATGCCGACTGCTGGGATGTTTAGGACACATGAGAGGAGACGCTTTTCATGCACAATAGAACTGATCTATGGGATGCGCTGCCACAGGGCGATGGCCACCCAGCTGGATGGCTTTCAAAGGAGACTGGATGAGTTCCTGGAAGAGGGGGCTATCTGTGGCTACTAGCTTTGCTGGCTCGGGGCTCCCGGGCACCCAGCCTGTATGAGGGATCCTCCTATGAGCTGTTATTCGATGGTCACTGGGCTGATCCAGGGCTGTTCTTATTTTCTTTCCTGGCCTGTGGTCTTCCCACTGTGGCTTCGGTGGCCACTGTGGGAACCCACTTCTGGACTACAGAGGCCTTTGGCCAGACTGCCTGATGTTGGCAAGGCACTCGAAAGTCATGCTCTGAAGAAGGCTTATTGCTATTTGGAGAGAGGTTTTTCGAAATTATTTGATGAGGAGGCGGGTACCCTAAGTGGCTTCTCATGAAGCAGAACGAGGCCTCCTGCCAGGAAATGCCTCCGAGGTTTTGGAGCTGAGGAGCAGAACAGGCCCTTCAAGAAACCTCCCTCAGTTCTGGGAAAACCAGAGGAAGACTCTTCCTGCGAGGAATCCATATCCTGCCTCTCTATCTTGCTGTGTCACTCTCTGGCTCTCACCCATGGGGGAGAACTAGAAAAGGCCTTTCGCATGAAAGCATTGGCCCCGGATGGTGCTGAAGGATTTCCTGAGGTCTCATCATGCAACTTCTCCTTTCTACAAGGCGCACAATCAACACGCCTTTTCTTGGATTGTCATTCTGGGGTTTCCCCTTACACAAACACCACATTTTTCCATGATGACCACTGCAGCCACTTTTGTATAAAAAGGAGAAACACAGCATGAACCAAGCACCAAAGCAGCAGAGACGCTCGCCTGGCACAGTCCGCCATCTGCTCTTCCGCTTCACCCAGCATGAAGACCTCTGCCGCTGCCTTCGCTATGCTCCTGGTCCTGGCCTGCTTCTGCCTGGCCGTCACGAGTCCCCGTGAGTATCCTCCACCCACACGCCCCCGTCTTTGAGCGCCGCCATTCTGAGCGGAGGGCCAGTGAGGGACAGAGCGGTGGTCCTGCAGGAGGGAGCGCAGCAGAAGCCAGGGTGCTGGGAGGGTGCTGAGTGCGGGCTGGGACTCGGGCGGCCCAGGTTCTAGTCCCCGCTCAGCCGTGGGGCCAACTGGGAGACTTTGGGCTCAGCCCAAGCTCCCTCGCAGGGCTGTCGTGGTGGGGATAAGAGAGGGGGGAGGGGGGAGGAGAGCCGCCTTGTAAGAATTCCTCGTAAGAAAGCTGCTGGGATACAAATCTGATACAAAACTTAAAAGGAGTGCAGGCCCCGGCCGAGAGAGACACTCCCCGCCCTGCAGGGCCTCAGGGAGAGTGATGCACTGGTCCCCAGGTGGGCACCGTACCTGGAACAACCTTCTACAGCCTGGCGCCATCTAGACTGCTGGCACTGCAATTCCCAGCATCCCCAAGCGCACCAGAGATGCTGGGACTGGCAGTCAAGCCCTTCTGGAGGGACCTGAGTTGCGGAAGGGTGCCCTGCTGGGCGCAGACGGGGCAAAGCACCCTGGGGGGGGGCACCCAGAACAGAGGGGCGGCTCCAGGGTGGAAAGTGGGTGCCCAGGATAGGGGGCTCACGGTCCACGCCAAAAACTCACGCTGGCCTGATTTGGCACGTCTTACAGTCGGTGTCGGCGATGCTCCCTGCTGCACCGCGCACACCAGCAAGAAAATCCCGGCCCACGTTGTGAAGAGCTTCTTCCACACCAGTGGAACCTGCCGCCTGCCTTCTATAGTGTAAGTCTGGGGACTGGGGAGATGTGGAGGGGGGCAGGATCACTCCCAGCACGTGCCCAAAGGCGGGCAGGAGGTGGGCGGGCGTGTCCAGGTGCGCTCACCTTCCAGATGTGCACCGAGGGGCCTGCCAGTCGGGCCCATTCCCCTCCCCGCTTGCTCACCTCATGCACAGTCACCCCCTGGGGAGAAGTCCCAGCCGGCCGAGCAATGCGGCCGCGATGCGGAGGCCAAGGAGGCGGGAGCAGAGCTGCGCACGCCGGGGCCGACCTGCCCTGCAGGACGTTCTCCTGCCAGACCCTGCTTGGCTTCCAGCATGGGGAGGGGCATGAGCCTCCCTTTCTTAGGGATGGGGCCATGGGGAAAGGACTCGAACGAGGCTCTGCCTTTCTACCCAACAGGTTTATCCTCAAGAATCGCAAACAGGCCTGCGCGAATCCACTGGACCCGTGGGTCATTGCTATCAAGGATCGCCTGGAACAGATCTGAATATCCTGCTGCCTCCCCATCGCTCCATGAGAAAACGCCACCCCGAACCTCAGCAGCACATGCCGTGGCTGCTCCACTGGCCTCGTGCTCCCTCCCCGCAAATCCTGGCTGAGCCCTCCGGGCAGGCACCCCAGAGAGCCTCACCCTGAACGCAGCCGCCTGGAAGCTTCTCCTCAGACGGCGAGGGAAGGCGAGCGCTCCCCAGGCCACTGGCCCGAGGACGGCCTGCCCCCCTTCCCCGGCTGGAAAAACCCTCTTCCTCCACACCATTTTCACGGCTCCAAGCGGCACTGGAAAGTGCTGCTTTCCACCACTCAGATCTGATGTT
>NW_025336495.1:7700-179348 GCF_004798865.1 Varanus komodoensis | reverse complement strand
CGCCGCTGCCGCCCCGAGCGCTCGGGCGAGCGGAGGCCGGGCGAGCGGGCGGGCCGGACGGAGCCTGCCTTGCCGCGCTCGCGGGGAGAGAGACGCGTGTTCTCCGCTCTCGCCGGACTTCCCAAGCCGCCGCAGGGGCGGGGGGCGGGGGGGCAGCGCCGGCCTGCGCCCCTGCACGAGCCCCGAAACGGAAGCGCGAGGCGAGCCCGGTCATTTCAGTGCTGCGGCCTTTGGCTTAGGCTTGCGAGAGAGATTTGACTGCTCCTGTGGTACACCTGCAACTCTTAAAACGGATCACGCAAAAACCCGCATAGGTTCTGCCAGGCCCGGCTCCAGTGCAGCTGCCCCTGCTGGAGGACGGTGGTGCCCCGGGCCGGGCCCCCGCAGCCGCTCTCAAGGAACCGGCTGGTCACGTGAGAATCGGCGCTGGCCTCGCTCGGCTCCCCGTCTGCTTTTGCGTCGGTCCTGGCACTGCTTCCCACTTGGGCCCCACGGGGCCTTCTTGGTGTGAGGCCGCGGGAGGAGGAGGAGGAGGTCGAGGGTAAAAAGGGCCTCTCTTGTTCGTTGACCGTGAGAGAGACAGGCGGCACCAGCAGGTAATTTTATAAAAAAGACGCTTTATTGTAGGTGCACACAAACAACAGAGAGTGGGACCGTCTCCAGTCGAAACCACCAGGCGTGGCGCTTTCATATATTTAGCCTTTAGATATGCAGAAAACATGCAGAAAACATGCTGTTAGTGTTGTACGTGGTTACCTGAACCTACACTTCTGGTGTCAAAACAATTGGTTCCAAGCTTATCTTTTATACATTCCAGCCTTCTTGGGGAATGCTTATTTTATATTTTCAACTCTTATGTCTCTCTGATAGGACTTTAATTGACCCTTGCTGTTTGGTCGTCAGGAAAAACCATCTTCCTCAAGAGGACCTTGGTGGTGACGGCAGCCCAGCTGTGGCTTGGCTTCCACAGATAGTCTTGCTTGCACCTATTCAGAGGCCTCTTCAGTTCCAGAACACCGAAAGCTCCAGATTTCCCCAGGCTTTTAAAGCCCTTCAACTTTAAAAACAGTATTGTTTCTTTTTACACTTTTGGTCAGTTTTTTTAGAGCAAGAAATTTTCTGTATTTTGTTGTAAAAGTAAAAAGGAATCACTTTTCCCCCATGTCTATTTGTACTATGCTACACTGGTCACTTAGAGGTTATGTAGCAGAACAGCAGAAAGGGAAAAGCTTTATCTGACTAGTAATTCTATGGCAGAATTGAAACAGCTTGGTTTTATTCTATTTCATACTTAAACTTTCATATTATATTTACAACATATTTATTTTACATAATATATTTACTAGATTATTCTACTGTAGTGTCTTGGGTTTGATGGACCTCTCAGAGCACTTCCAGTAACTGTTGGTATAGAAATGCAATCCATAAAATCAGCATATCGCGAAGTGACTGAAGCCTTCCAGTCACTTAGACCGTGTGCCTAGACAGACTAATTTTAAAGTGTTGAAACAGGGTGTCCTCTTATGAGTCATCTCCTCAAAAGGTGGAATGCCTCAGCAAAAAGAGGCTAGTGAATTGCATATGATGGCAAGTGCCAATTTATAGGCATGCAAGCAATTATGAGAATGTCCGTGCCCGTGTTGCCCATGTTGCAAATGCGCAGTGGCTACTCTGCGTGCTGCCCACTGCTCAGGTGCAGCTAGCTCAGCTAGCAGTGGGCAAAAACCGCCTTCAGCTTCTTGATCTTTGAACTGTGCTTAGACTGGACAAGCCTTCAAGTGGAGGACAGCCCTCTGTGAAAGAGGACACAGGGCCACCCCATGGAGTGACGATGGCGACGGCCTCCATTACGATTCACGCCTCCAAGGCAAACCCAACCCAAGCAGAGCACAGCTCCGGTTAGTGGAGAACATATCCGAAAGGATGCTGGGCACAATAAGGCCCCACCTGAAGCAGTCGGGGTGTTCTTATCTTCCGCCATGTCTTGCTTTAAAGCTCCTTTTGTGGAGGAGACTGTTCTTGGAAAGGACCATGACACAGAGCACCAGCCCACAAGCAACAGCTCCATCACCCTGCTGATCCTGGCCTGACTCTTCCACGTTTCCCTGCTACCTGAGTTATTCTCTCTATTTGTTTTTTGCTACCCCGTGCTTTTCCCTGCATAGAAAGCTTACACCATCCTCCTCCTCTCCATTTTATCCTCACAACAACCCTGTGGGTTGGTTACATTGAGAGTCTAGCACTGGCCTACAGTCCCCCAGTGAGCTTTATGACTGAATGGGAACCTGAGCTCCGGTTTCCCAAGTCCCAGCCCCAGTCCAACACTCTCACCACTAGGCTATACTGGCTTTTCTGCATTGCAGAATGCTCTGGAGAACTCACATGCACACAGGAGTTTGCAATCTTTGAGCTGGCCTAACAGGGCTATTTCAGCATTTTTCTTTTGGCCAACCAATTCGCCTCTGCTCTTAGGGTTCAACTGTGTTCTAAGGGGTGCATAGCAGGAGGAATCATGGGTGCCCGGGTTCCCTGTTGCTGCTCAGTTTCCTATTTCTTGGAACTGGCTGCCAGAAGCCTTCAGGCCCACCCCATGTCTCTGGCCAGACTGCACCAAGGCTCTGACTCTGCTATGTGGGAAATTCCAGCCCGGATGACAAATCTCACTAGCCTTGCTTGCTGTGCATTTGCTTGGACTTCAGAGGGTCAGCAGCTGAGCAGCGGTTTCTCCTTTCCTTCCTGTCCCATTAGGATTCCTGTAATTGCAGTCTACCCTATGAGCCAAGAACAAGAAGCAGAAACTATAGAAAATGTGCTGCTCCAGACTTGCATGTGATTCTTTGTCACAAGCCAGCTGACAGGTGACGAAGGCCAATTTTCCCTGGATCCCAGCCTTGCAAAATCCTGCAAGACCACCACTGCCGAGGTTCAATGGCAGCCGTGAAAGTGTTGAACGGACTGTCCAGTGCTTGCCCAGCACTGTGTAGGTTCCTCTTGGGATACCAAAGGCACAAGGAGTTGTCATGGCAAGCCTCAGATGCCTTCTCCATTCCCAAAAATGCATGGAGATAGTTGTGCCTTTGCATGCATTCCATAAAATCCTGTTCTGTAAAGCAAGGGGAGATGACCCAAAGTACCGTGTACTGTGGAGGCCCGAGTGGGACACTGTTGATGTACCGGACACCCTCCTGCCCAACTGCCTCCCTGCCTGAGCTGACAGAGACCACCTTGGACCTGGTGTTGAGGACCCCCAGGATGTTGGTTCTGAGGGATTTCAATTTCCATGCCAAGACTGTTCTGACCGGGGCAGCTCAGGACTTCATGGCCACCATGACAGCCATGGGGCTGTCTCAACATGTCACCGGCCCAACATATGGACAAGGGCCCTCTCTAGACCTGGTTTTTTCTACAGGACAAGAAGATGGTGATCTGGAAGTGAGAGATTTGACGTGAATCCCTTTGTCATGGTCAGATCATCTCGTGAGGTTTAAACTTAGGGCAGGCTTTCCCCTCTGAAAAGCTGCGGACCCTATTAAAATGCTCCCCCCCCCCCCCCCCAAGTCAAATGGCTCTGGATGGATTCCTGAGGACTCTGGGGGAATTTCCAGTTGATAAAATGGGTGTTCCTGTTGACGCCCTGGTTGATCTGTGGAATGGAGAATTGACCCAGGCAATTGACACAATCACTCCTAAGCATCCTCTCTCGCTAAGCAGAACCTGCACGGCGTCTTGGTATATCCCTGAGTTGCAGGCAATGAAGCAGGCTGGGAGACGACTAGGTGGAGGAAATCCCATGCTGAATCTGACCGAACACAACTGAGAGCCCTTTATTGGGCCTATACTGTGACCGTGAGGGCAGCGAAGAAGAAATCCCTCTCCGCTTCCATTGCATCCTCACAGTGCCGTCCAGCTGAGCTTTTCTGGGTGGTGTGGGGTCTTGTTACATTCTGGAGCAAAAAGTGACTTCATCACACCATCGGTGGCTAGCTGTGATGACTTTGCCCAGCACTTTAGGGATAAAATCGCTCAGATTCATCACAAGCTGGACTCCACAGTTGATTTAGTGCCTGTGCGGAAGGTGTCCAGAGCGCCGTCTGATCCACCTTCAATTATGTGGACAAGGTACTTGAACTTGTCTGGCCTACCAGTTGTTTACTCGACCCTTGCCCTTCTTAGCTGCTCATCAAAGCCAAGGACGGGATGTGTATCTGGGTCCAGGAGGTAGTTAATGCCTCCCTGAGGGAGAGTCAGGTTCCTACCCCCTTGAAGGAGGCGGTGATCAGGCCTATCCTGAAGAAGCCGAACCTGGACCAAAATTTGGCTGCCAAT
The DNA here is from genome assembly GCF_004798865.1 of Varanus komodoensis. Taxonomy (NCBI): domain Eukaryota; kingdom Metazoa; phylum Chordata; class Lepidosauria; order Squamata; family Varanidae; genus Varanus; species Varanus komodoensis. Next base: position 175,022 of record NW_025336495.1, on the reverse strand, counting down.
TATAGACCAATGGCTAACATCCTGTTCTTGGGCAAGATGCTTGAGCGGGTGGTGGCCGGGCAACTCCAGGCTCTCTTGGATGAAACTGACCTTCTAAACTGACTAAAGCCCTTTTCAGTCTGGCTTTAGGCCTGGTTATGGGGTGGAAACTGTCTTGGTCACCCTGTATGATGACCCATGCAGGGAGAGGGACTGGGGGAGTGCGTCCCTGTTGGTTCTCCTGGGCCTCTCAGTGGCTTTCCAGACAAGACGGAGGTCCTGCTGGTAGGTGGATTAGCCTCCTGGGTAGGTGTTTCCAATCCTGTTCAGGAAGGGGTTGCACTCCCCCTAAAGGATGGCGCACAGTTTGGGAATGCTCTTCGACCCAGAGCTGTCCCTGGAATCCCAGGTGGCGGCTGTGGCGAGGAGCACTCCAGCTTCAGCTGATCTAGCAACAGTGCCCCTATCTGGATGCGCAGTGCCTGGCAGCAGTGACCCATGCCCTGGTAACTTCCTGATTGGACTACTGTAATGCACTCTGCATGGGACTGTCCTTGAAGACTGTCTGGATACTCCAATCGGTCCAGAACAGAGCCGCCAGGTTGTCAACGGAGCAGCAGGTATGAACATATAACACCAGCCCTTTTCCACCTACGCTGGCTACCAGTTGAAGCCCACAGCAAAAAGCTGTGAAAATACTTCCTCTCAAGTTCAGTAACCGAGGGAGGTGATTCCTTCGTTTGTTGCAGTAGATGGGGAGAGACGGCTCGACAGGAATCTCTCCCAAGTACAAGCACACGAAGCAGCTCCTTTTGCTCCTCAATCCATCTGCCACAGTCCTCCCCTTTGGGGAAGGTGCAAGGGGATTGCAGTCTTTCCATCCCTCTACTTCACATCTCCTATTTCATCCCACTACATACATCACGTGCATTATAATTAGCCCATTTTCTATTCATAGCCTGTGAGTTGCTATTATTCATCAACCTATAACGCCTTCGGGCTTAGAACTACAAGTTCACTAGTTTGCCCCTCTGACTTCAACTTGCTCTACAACCCCTGTCTCATAAAACTCCTAGGAGGGTGAGATAGGAAGTAGCACGCTTTCTTTCAAGCCAATTATCTTTTTCTCCCCTCCACATTCCTTCAGGGAGGCTTCCAGACTTGGTTATGGGCTTCTCTGTTTCTCAGTCACTGAGTTACTTCCTTCAGAAGCGTCTTCAGTTGTGGTCTTGAGAGCTGAAACAACTCTGCTCCCTGAACACTTTAATCTTCAGAGCCAAAGCGAGTGCCCTCCCTGAGTGCCTTTATCTCTGGAGTTACAGGTGTGCCGGCCAAGGCTAGGTTAGAGAAAGCAATACTGCGGTAGACAGTGACCGGGTCGAGCGCGCACGCAGATGACAGAGAGTGGGGCTGGCTCGTCGGTCGCTGGCTTAGATTCTGTGTCCCCGAACAACGGAATGAATATTGGTGCAACACAACTGCCATCCTATAGGGACACACTGGGGGAGTCCTTGGCCACCCCCCTTCCACCTCTGAGAAGAAACCCCTCCACAAACTGAGATGGGTTTAGAGCAACACTCCTCATTTCAGGCTCCCCGGTGAGTTGCTTCTTGCAGCTGAGGAAGTTCCCTGCGGCTGCCAGTGCCTTTTGCCAGCTCTGACATGTATAATTGGAAGAATTACGCCCTGAAGCGGCAGGATGGGGAGTTTTTCCAGTCTCTCTTTTTGACACACAACCCAGCCTGGGCGGGTTGCTAGAGCACCCAGAACGTTTTCCTCACCCCAGAGGAGAGAGGATTAGTGCGAAGCCAAGGCCTGGAATTGGCGAAAGCGCACTTGCTTTTATATTGTTGCATTTCACATCTTTGTATTACATTTTATCATTATGTAGCTTGTTGCCAGAACTTCATAATGATGATGTTGCCTAGATTCTTCCTTGTCCTAACTGCCAGCACAGTATAACCCTGACACCCTGGAGCCATAACACGAGCCACAATGGGCTTCCGGTTGCAGCAGGGGGCACATTCTTTATGTAATCAACATAACATTGACATATGTTGATGTTACCCAGGCTTGGGACCTGGGTATCTAAAGGAGCGCCTGTGTCCATACTTGCCCTTCCGCCCCCTACGATCGGCAGCAGATAACCTTCTCCGGGAACCCTCCGTGAAGGATATTAGGAGGGTGGGTACCCGGAGGAGGGCCTTCTCTGTGGTGGCGCCCCACTTATGGAATGCGCTCCCTAGAGAGGTCCGCTTGGCGCCGTCGTTATTTGTTTTTCGGCACCAGGCCGAGACCTTTTTATTTAAACGTTATTTTAATTAATTGTTAATTTATTTATTGGTTTTATTTATTGCCTGGATGTGTCCAATTTTTATATTTTTATATTGTTATTTATTTGTTGGAAACCGCCCCGAGACGTATGCGAATGGGGCGGCATACAAGTTTCCCAAATAAATAAATAAAATAATAAAAATAAACATCTCACAATGGCCTCGAACTAACTTTTGATGGACCAGCCAGGACTGGTTGAGTCACCCTGAAAGTTGCCAAGTGCTTTGTTGATCATAGGGAATAGACCAGGCCGGGCTGGCATGAATAACAGGATGATAAGAGACAGGCACAGGAGAAGAAAGGGGGCCTCTGAACTGGGCAGTAGAGCAATGCATTGAATATGTATCGGGTAACCTGGTTGCTTGTGTAGGTATATCATGCTTATTTTGGGGAGAGACACCTTGTTTGTCTCCGCTTTCTTCAGTAAACTGAAATAAAGCGTACACTTTGTTCATAGTCTCGTCTCCAGACTCTTAATTGGGACCCCTTCGGTTGTCTGCCTGTCGGGCCGGAAAGTCCAGTGACAAATTAATGGCTTTAATTGTTCTGAATCATCTGGAAGAGTCTCAGTTGTTGGAGTGTAGCAATGTAATCAACATAAACATGAATACTGTCTGTTTGAATACTGGAAAAACGGGATAATGACCCACAATACAAGCAGCAGCTAGAAGTTCATGGAGGTAGCCAGGAAGTTCACAGGCAAGGGCAGGGATGGTGAGGAAAGACTTCAATGGATCCCGGAAAGAAAAACCGCACAAGTGGTTGTAACTTATGGTTGTTGGTGGTCTTTTGCAAGTCTGCTCTTACAGCTGTCTATTATTGGTATTTCTGCCCTGCCAATTTCTTGTCTGTTTCTGCTGTCAAAGGGTGCCTGGAAGTAGAATTGGTAACAGAGAAAGAAACTGACAAGGCAAAAAGGCGTCTTAGCTCAGTTGTTCATGCGTGCTTGAGACCATCTGCAAATTTGTCAATTTAAAGGGGGGAAAGTAGGGGTAAAGGAAGGCATATCAAAAGCAAGGGCACAGTTTCTTCCCACAGTGGCGTGATCCTCTGGAAGGACCGCACTGATCACCTCCAGCACTGTCCTTTCCAACATGGCCCCAAGCCTCTGGCTCCTCCAGAGGGGGAGATAGGCGCTTCCCACCCTGTTTGCGACTTCTTTCACTTACTGCTCTGGTTACTGTAGTTCCCCAGCTGTTCTACTCAGTCCAAGAATGATGCAAATTTAGCAGCTGGGAAGTAAGTGGAAGGAAAAATTGATGCAAAGATGCCGGCCATTGCTAAGAGTTCGTGACCTTTGATTATGAGGGGAAGGCGGCTGGGGAGTGGGCGAAGGCGGTCTGCTTTATGTTTGACGCATCAGGGTGCCTCTTCCCTTGTGCTTTGCTCAAGCATAGATAAGCAAAGGAATCCAGCACAGGCCTCTGTGTCTGCAGGGCTCTCTTTGCAACTCTGAGATCAGGGAAGTGGGGAACTTGCAGCAGGAGTGAAGGACGATCTCACATCCTTCCCTTTTGGTTTGCAGCGGAATTGACCGTTTGCACACTTCCGATTATGAGCACCCACACGGATGTCAGATTTGTCCACTCAGCACAAGACAAGTGTGTGGGCTTTGCGGTTACAATGAAAGTGGTGTTGCTGGACTTCTGGGCTCAACCACTACAACCAGAGCATCAAAAGAGCCAGTGTGGTGTTGTGGTGAAGAGGCTGGGACTGGGACTCAGACGATCTGGGTTCTAGTCCCCGCTCAGCCATGGAGCCAACTGGGTGGCTTTGGGCAAGTCATAGACTCTCAGCCCAGCCTACCTCACAGGGTTGTTGTTGTGGGGATAAGATGGAGGAGAATGATGTAAGCTGCCTTGAGCCCTTTGTAGGAAAAAAGATATAAATTGATCGATCGATCAATCAGTAAATAAAAGAACCGTTCACTTGTGCATCCATTGCTTGTACAAATTGACAAGGCAATCGCTCCGGGGGTGGGGGGCAGGTTAGCAAAATTCCCTCTGAGCAGGGCCCCCCCCCCCCTTTCACTATCACTGCTACCTGCCTGCCTGCGTTCCCGTGAGGGTTGTTCCCGGCCCCTTTGCCTGGAGGACTTTAAACTGAAGGTGCCTGGGGCCGGGGCCTTCTGAGGGCAAACAGCTGGGGCTCGTCGTAGCGGAAGGCTCCCCGGCACACTCAGGACTGGGCCCGCTCCCTGCGGCTCAGCGCTCAGGCACCCGTGGCTCACAGTGCTGCGTGCCAGTATTTTACAGTAGACTTGACACTTCACAGTCCTTCCCACTGTACACCATTTGGCGTCTGTGGACTTTTCCACCTTTGTGTCGACAAAAATGATCGCCTCACTTGCTGCTCTAAAGACTGCCCCAGTCTTCTTGACTTCTGCTTTCTGCTTGCCCAGGAAAGGGTGTGCAAGAAACACTGGCAAGTTAGACAGCCCTTGTGTTTTCAAAATCAGAATCCAGTCCTTGCTTCTTTGGCCCAGAACACCAACTGGTTCCCAGCTCAGTCCTGATGTGTCCAGAAGTCTCCATCATAATGTGTTTTGCCTGAGCTGAGCTGCCTGGGTAGCTTGTTAACAGGAATCTGTTAATCAGTCCTGCCTGTTCCCCTCCAAGGGGCAGGCTCGTTTGTGGCAGAGGCCATTTGCAGTGCTGTGACTGCGGCCAAAACATTTTCCACATTCTTCATGCATGTATGGTGATCCAAGGTGCAGAATTTCCCTGTGAAGGAGGTCCTTGCAGCGGGAGGGAAGCCACCCCCAAAGTCAGCGCGTGAAGCAGCGGCAGGGCCAGCCGCGCTCCAGACCACTCTGCCGCATTTTGTCCCAGGGCCCCCGCCCCGTGTGGGGATGAAACCCCTTGCTCCTGGGCTGATGCTCGTGCCCAGGGACGTGCGCAGAACGGGCAGGGCGTGTCGACAGGGGGAGGAGGCGCTGGTCCCTGTCTCTTCTGCCACGGTTGGGGCGTCGCGAGCAGAGTGGGGAGCAGCTTGCGTAGAGTGGGCTGTGCCCTGCACCTGGCTGCCAGAGGCCAAGCCGTCCCCTTCCCTTTTGTGAGCAACCTGGCTTGTCTCCCCCCAGAGTTGGTCATCCCCTGCCGTGCCCCCTCCTGGACTTGCGCCTGGTGCTCTCCAGCCGCCCATATGGCAACCCAGGCAGTCGACTGGGTGCTCCACTTCCGCGGCCGGATGCCGGCCATGCCCTGCTCAAGAAACGGGCTTGGAGAGGGTTATAGGCACACCCTTCCAGTCTGCAGCCATCCGGTTCCTCTTTCATGCCTGAGACAATCTGCACGGTTTTCTGACTTGGCAAAAATCGGGCCCCTTATGGCATCACTTCTCTGCTACGCAGCGCCACTTCTATTCCGGGGAAGCCTCTGCCCTCCCCTTCACTCTGCGGGCATAAAAAGGAGGGTCACAGCCCGGGACTCGGTGCAGAACAGAGGAGGGTTTGCCTCGGACACCCCTTGCCTGCTCTGCCTGCAGCCAGCCCAGCGGCCAGCCCTGCCACTCCGCGCCCAGCAGCCATGACGCCGTCCACAGCTGCGCTCGCACTGCTTCTGCTCGCAGCTGCCGCCTGCCCCCAGAGCCAAGGCCAGCACAGTAAGTCCGGCTGGCCTGGCCCTTGGCGGCTGCCCCTGCATCACCCCCAGGGCCCAGTGGGCAGCAGGCCAGGCACACCTGTGGCTTCTGCCTTGGGCAACGGCCGTTCCAAGGCAAACTGGCATCACCTGCTGAAGGCGACACCGGGGACGTCACTCCAGAGCATTGACCTGGGTGGATGGGACGCCCGAAGCCACACCTGGGCAGAGTGCACGAGCAAGCACAAGTGGGCGTGCCAGACGGCAACCCTTTTCTGGCTTGCCTGACATGAGCCAGGGTCCAGAGCAGCTCTCCAGATAAGCTACAGCAGCAGGGCCTGAAATTTAGGAAAAGCGCAAGGGAGGGAAACAGGCAAGAGGCGTACAAGTGGAGACGCCTGGGGTGACGGAAGTTGTCACAGGGAAACCTTTACCTTTACTTTACATGCTAGTTAAGAGGATCAAAACACACACCCCAGGACAATTGTGGGATTGCAGATCTGGAGACTCCCAGCCTTTCTGTAAAATTCTGGGCTTCACCCTTGCAAGTGAAAGGGCAAAGCCGAGGCCCTGCCAGGTAAGGTCGAGTTGGGGCCTTGGTCCAGGCTCCCACGGGCCACAAGGAGGATCCCTCTGGCTCAGGCGGGAAGAGTGGAGATCTGCTACAATCCTGAGACCCACAGGGAGGACCCATGAAGATGCCTGCTACTAACTCACCCTGACCAGTCCAGAAAATGACACTAAGCCCTGCTGTTCCCTCCCAGATCCCAGCTTCTGCTGCTTTGAATTCATAACCAAAGAAATTCCACTGAGGAAACTGCGATCCTATGAATTCACCAATTTCCAGTGTGCCAAGTCAGCTGTTGTGTAAGTATTGCATTATTGTGATTGTTGTTATTTTCTGTGTCCAGTAGAGATGTGAAGAACATTCCTTTGCCCCCTCCAGCCTGATGGGATGCAGGTGGCAAAGCACCTTTCCCCAATCTGGTGCTTTCCAGGTTGCAACTGGCTGGGAAGGCGGGAACTGCAGTCTAATGTATCTGTGAATACCAACTTGGGGGAGTGGCTGCTGAGCTGGTCTGTGCAATAAAATGCTAGGAAGGGTTTCCTGGAGGAAAGCTGCATGGCACAAAACTGGGAGAGGCCTTCGAAGAAGAGCACCAGTTGAGAAAACTGTCCACTTTTAGGTTTGACTAGCAACTTGCCTCCTTTGCAGATTAATCTTGAAAAACAATCAGCGGCGCTGTGCGGACCCACAAGCAACGTGGGTGAAAAGGCGTCTGCAACACCTCCCACCAAACTGACGACTTGCCACCTCACCGGAAGAGGAATGGGGAGCCTGAGGCTTGTCCTGACAAAGGCACTTGATAATTTAATTGTTTATTCTATCCTGTAACAGATAATATATTCTATTTAAGTTATGTCTGACTATTTTAAGGAATTTTGTATTTTTATTATATTAAAGGGGAACTTAGATTGTGTAAGATTTCAGAGAAACCTGAAGCATGAAGAATAAATCTTAGCAAACAAGAACCCTTGTGTGCCTCGGACTGTGTCAAGTGCAAGCCCCCTTTGAAGGGCAGCTTCTGTCATCGCTTCCTGGGTGTAGCTGCCATGATGCGGCATGGAGAGAAGGGGGGGTGGTCCCCAGCCCTCTTGCCTTCCTGGCACACGTGCTTCCTGCAGGCTTGGCGATGTGCACGGCTGGCCGTTTTGCAGGGAAGCCCGGGCAAGCTTCCTCCTCCCCTTCCAAGAATGCTTCCCTGCCTCTCACGTTTCTTCAAATGCCACACATGCTTTTATGGGCTTTTCTGACTGAAGCAAGCATGCAGAAGCCTTCCGCCCCACTGAGAAGCAAAGTGAGCTGCACGGGTCCTTCTTCCAGGCTTGTCTCCTGTGCTCACAATGTCTCGTCTGTCATCATTTCAAACCTGCAAAGGCTGGGCTGGAGAACCGAGGCTAGTGAAGCCAAGTACCCCTATCAAGGGCTCCCAGCTCTGGACATTAACCACATGTGACCCTCTCCAGGGAAGAAACAAGGGTGGGTCGCTCTGCCCAGATCAAAATGGGACTGGTCTAGTTGGCCCCAAGGACGGAGGAGAGCAGTGGAGGCCTCTGTGAACCAAGGCCTGGCACAGCCCGTTTTCCTTGACAGGGGAGCCAAAGCCAGCCCGTGTGGCCTGCACAGGAGGCCCAGAGAGAGGCAGGGCCCCCGGGAGAGCTTGAATGGTGTGGCCCCTTTGGGCAAGATGCTGATGCACCCCTTGGAAGGCGCTGCCTCCCAGCCACCACACTCCGCCTCTGGCCACACCGCCCTGCCTTCCTCCCAAGAGCAGAGCCTCCAGCATTTTCTCTAGGGACGTGTGGGCGCTGCAACAGCCCCCTCCGCCCGCACCCAGGCACAGGACGGGGCATGCGCGAGGCGGAGGGAAGGCCCGAGCCTGCCAGCCCAAAGCCCTCCGCCAGCGCCTCCGTCATTGCTCCTCGACGGCTCTTTTGGCATCGGGGAAAAGAGGAAGGAGGGGTGGCAGAAGGAGGACTGCCCGCGGAGGAGGAGGACACTGTCGGGTCCCTTGCACAATCCCACGATCCGACGGGGGGCACGACCGCACCACACAAGCCTGGACTCAGGAGGAGGAGGAGGAGCTCAGCATCTCTGGCTGTGAATTCGGTGGCCCCCGGCCATGCTGATTTGGTGAGTGCCTGCAAGCTGCCGGGACAGGCGCTCCCTTCCCAGCAGCGGCACTGGCCAAAGCCAGCAGTGCAGAAGCCGCGCAGAACAAGGCCAAGGGGCTCTTTGTGGCACCCGGGAAGGGCAGCTGCTGGAAACGGGAGGTGGGCCCACCTGAGTGGAACTGTCAGAGGCAGCCACAGGCGAACTGCCAGCTATGGAGGGCAGGGCCAGCCGCGTGGGAAGAGGCTCGAGAGCGTGCGGCAAAGAAGATTTAAAGAGGCAGAGGCAGAAGTTGCTAGGGGAAAAAAATCCTCCCAGTCATGCGTAGTGATCAGGGAGTGGGTAGAGGTGAGGCAGGAGAAAGCAAGCTTGAGTAAGAAAACTTAATTTTATTTTTTTTAATTGGGGAAAAAAGTTAGTAGAGGGGGAAAAAAAACTGATGCAGAAGCTGATCCAATCAGGCAGTGCAGCAACTAGCGTGGTAGGAAAGAAACTGAGGAAGTGTGGGAGGGAGCCCCCCCTTATCCTGGGTCCTGGAAGGGGTGGGGGGGCTCCTGCCCACTTCATGATGTGCTATGGAAATCTCTCTCCGATCAAAGCCTTGCGCTATGCGGCAAACCCACACGTGATGCAGAGACCACGACGAAGACTCGAAATAAACACAAAAATGATAAACCCGAGGAACGTATGGAGGGCCGTACAGCAGGCAGTCCTGGGGCCACCTGTACTGTCTTGCTAAAATCCAGTGTCAGGTTCCCCAGATCTGGGCCAGGAAGGGGTTGTGGGAAGCAGGTGGCGCCGCTGCTCCAGGCCCTTGGAGCCCCTCTGGGTCCACTCTGAAAGGCTCGTCATGCCCCCCTCAGCGCCTGCTTCGCTCCCCTCAGCACTCCTGCCCTCCCCATGGCTGGGAGTGGGGCTGCGCAGAGGGTGACTAGGGAGCAGTGCTGCAGGAAGCCCATAGCTGCTCTGTCTGGGGGAGATCTCCGAGCTCGGCCACCTGCGTACGGCCCGGAGCAGAGAGCAGGCTTCCTTCTGGCCACTCACCTGGCTAACATGCCTTGCAAAGCGCTTGTGGCGGCTCCTGTCTGAGGCTGGGTGAGGACGTGGGGGGCCAGCCAGGTGCACTCAGCCGTGGTCACACCTGCAGAAGGGCAGGTGCCCAGTGAGGGCGTCCGGAGGACAAAGACCAGCCCAGCCCACAGCAGAGTTCTAACCCAGATTGCGGTGGGAGGACACCCGCCGTTTCCTCCAAAGTAGACCGCTGCGAGTCGCCCCTCCTGGGTGACCTGAGCACTCCTCCTCCCCTTGGCGAGATGAGGCACCCCCTGGACACTCATCCTGGGGCAGAAGGGGATAGTTTTGCAGGTGGAGGGCCAGAGGGGCATTTTTCCAAATGAAGGGCTAAAGGTGAGGAGCCCCAGGAGAAGAGATCGCTTAAAGACCTCTCCCTCTTTCACAGACCTCTAGAACACTGACAACATGGGTCAACAGCAGAGAGAACAAGAGGCCCTTCCTGCGTTCACACAACGCTCTGATACAGTGGGACGCTTGTGGTGCTTCTGGCTCTTTGATGGCCGGACTGGTGTGAACAAACTCCCCACTGAGCCTGTGGCCAGCTGAGACTGCTGCACATGCCCAGAAGCGGCACGGCCTGATCACCGAGGCTACGGAGGCCGCAGCACACACTGGGTAGGGCTTACATGGTTCTCAGAAAGGGAAGCTGCGCAAGGAAACGGGGGCTGCCTGAGCACACCAAGCACATGGTGCTTCCGACGCAAGCAGGGCGAGTTCCGCTGTGCAGATGGATCAAAGAGGGGGGGAATGGACTGGGCATCCCGGGCCTGCCTGGGTGATGCACTGCACAGGCCACTTTCTGCCAGGGAGCAGCACCGTGACCAGGCTCTGTGATCCAACAGCACATGATGTGCAGAGTTCGCCACTGGCCCGAACTTGTCCCACCAGGCCCCAACTGCCGGCTCCCTTGCCAGAGGCCGCATGCCGGCGTGCACCAGCTGCTGAGATGCTTGGGCAGACAGAGGACTTGCACCCATCCTGCCCGAGGGACCCCCTGGCCACCGGCTTGCCACCGTGTGAGTAGAGTGCTGGACAGGATGGGCCAGCATGGCTGCTTTTATGGTCCTCTCTGAGCTGTGGGCTTCTCATGGCTTTGGGGCCCACTGTGGGGAACACGACTGCCTCTGGAACTGGCTCAAGGCCCGAGCACGGTCCTCAGATGAGGGAGCCAGAGGATGCCCCTCCCGGGCCGCCCAGGGGTGTCCTTGCAGAGTGTGCCCGCAGGCCTGCTGGTGGGGACCTGACGGGGAAGGGCACCATGCGCAGGTGCATACTCCCCCCCAGTACTTGAGATCCATATTAAGACAGAAAGGGCAATGCGTGACTCTCACGGCCCGAAGCACTGGACACAGCGGCACAGTCAACCACGCCACACAAGCCACACGTGTGCGCGCACCGTCAGCGCGCCGGATCAGAGGTCTCCGCAGGACAGCAGGGGAGATGCACAGGGGCACATGTCACGACATGGTTTATCCAACAGCTTGCTCCACCATGGTTTGCTTTTCCACAGGAACAAGAGCAAAAAATGCAGCCGTCCATCAGCTTGAAGATGGCAGAGGCACCTTAAATCCACCCTCTGCCCTTTACAAAGGCTTCTCCTTCTGCTCCCTTCCCAAGAGAGCCCCGTTCTCTTTCTCCAGCGACTTGCCATTTAGTCCCTGTCTCTGCTGGTGTGCCTCGCACAAACGCCAACGGGCAAGGGCTTCCCCGGTGAGAGCCTCTGGCACAGAGGTCCAGCGAAAGGGTCTCGGGGCGAAGGGCCCAAAAGGTGCCTTCTCTGCCCACCTGCTGGGCTTCCGCTTCGTTCCTGCCTGAACGTCTCTCCCGAGCACGGCAGACACCACCCCTGCACTGCGGCGGCAGGAGCCTGGCCTCTTCCTTCGAGGAAGGAGGGGGGACAGCTGGTGTGTCCCTCGCCCTGTCTTCTCTCTCCGGCTCAGTGCACCATTCAAAAGCAGAGCAAGCATTGAGAGACAAGCACCTTTGGCTGCCCAGCCCTGCGCCCTCCGGTGGCCACCACCGGTACGCTTCGTTCGCGCTGCTCTCAGAGTCTCACAAGTGGATACAAACGAGGGGAACAAACGGGGAGTTCGCCCCAGAAGACAGGCCCCGCAAGGGGTGCAGCAGCCCTGGCCTTGCTGCCGTTGCCCTGGAGCCCAAGGCTGCCCGACGAGCCTCAAAGGGCAGTGGTGCCCCACTCGGGGATGAGCAAACCACTTAGCAAGCCTGCTAGGGGATGGACTCGAACTTATGGACCCCCCCTCGCACCCAGGCGAAGGGGAGTGGGTGCCGGTCGTGGTCCTTGTCCGATTCGGGCTGGCTCTGGGCCCGCTCTGGCTTGGGGGCGATGGTGGGTGGGTCGGACTGCTGCACGGACATCGTCCTCCGGAGGTGGTTGCGCTTGCGCAGGAAGTCAGGCTGGGAGTGCAGGCCAAAACTGCCTTTCCGCAGGATCATGCGGGAGTTGTTCTTCTTTGGCCGCGAGTGCAAGCTGGACTCCAGCGAGGCCAAGTGCGCGGCATAGCCCTCGCTGAGGAACTGCCACCCGGAAGGAAGGAAGGAAGGAAGGAAGGAAGGAAGGAAGGTGGGTGAGAAGCCAGAGAAATACGGCGACAATATGGTGCCCTGAGATGCGGCTCGCTGGAAGGTGCAATCGTGCATGGTCCAGCCCAGTGGTGTGTAGGTCCCAAGCACCCGCAGTTTTCTCTGCAACTGGACTTCCATTCTTCTAAGTGAGGTAGTACAGTATTTGTTCACAGTCGGCAAGGGCCACTTTGGGTCTTCCATGGCTGCAGACGCCGACCCACCTGCTGACGCCACCACTGCCCCGACGGACAGACGGCGGCCACTGCGGGATCAGGGACCGGGATGCTGCCGGCTCGCAGGCCCTCCATCTTGCCGGCGAGTTCTCTGCGGGCCCTGCCCTTGCCCCCTCCCCACCGGCGTGGGTGGTAGCTGCGCCGGATCGGGGTCGGGGCGCAGGAAGGGGCCACGGGATTAACTCGCCAGATGTGGTCGAGGCCAGCGGCCCAAGGGCAATGCTGCCGGTTTGGACCGTTCGGGGCCATGTGGGGGCTGGGCTGGCCAGGTACTGTGTGTGTGTGTTTGTGTGTTTTGTAATTGGGTGGGTTGGAGGGTTTTAATTGTATTTTATTGGATTGATTTTAATGGCTTCACACTTGGCTGCTACTATGGGGTTGCCTGGGGAGCCCGTGGGCGCCACCATTGGGGTGATGTTGGGCAATGGTCGATATGGCGTTGGGGGTTTAACATGTTGGCATAGAAGAAGGAGGGACAGATGGTTGACACCTGTTTCCCCTTCTGGTTATTCCCCCAACCGGAAGGTTCCGGGTAAGGTTATCAACCACCCCTCGGGCCTGACGGTGCTGCTGCTTAATGCCAGGATGGCATATAAATCTTTTAAATAAATAAATAAATGCCTGGATAGCAGAACTTCTAGCCAGCCAGCCAGCCAGCCAGCCAAGAGGTGGACAGGATGGCTCTGTCTGTCTGCACCAGGCAGTGACACACAGGTGCAGCACACCGTGTGTTCTGTGGACAACAGAGGGCCCCGCTCACTGACACACCACCTCACTCCTGCCCAGGCCAGGGGCCCTGGGCCAGCTAGAGCCGCTGCTCCTCCTCCCAACACACACACAGTGCTTAAACCAGAGCTCGTTACCTGGCACTGAGCCTGGTATTTCTTTGCTGGTCGTCCGACAATGTATATCTGTGTCGGGGAGAGGCCCAGGACACTGTACACAGAGATGTCCTTCATGGAGCCGTATGCAGCACAGATCTTGATATGGCACTACAAGGGAAAGAGAAATCGCAGGGTAGCGGCAGGGCCCGGTGCAGCTGGCCTCAGCACCGCCGGGTATCACCCTTGGGCGGCTCACCCCGTCCTCGACCTTGATCAGGTCCAGGAGGTTCAGGGCTGGACCATGGGTCAATGTTGCCAGACAACCTGCTTGTCTGCCTGGGATCCAGAGCCAGTCCGGTGGAGCCCCTTGTTCCCCTGCCCCTATGCAGTCCCCACGTCCTTTACCATGACTGGCAATCCACTAGTGATGTCTCAGCTGTTCCAGGAGGGTGAAATGCCTCCTGAAATAGGGGCTGGCAGAGGAATGTGAAGCCATACTTAGCTGGCACATTCTGGCATTTGGCGTTCTGACCCTCAGCCTTGTCCACTGCAGTCCCAAAAGTTCTGGGCTCAGTCCTTGGCCTGAAAAGGTTTGACACCCTGTTCCTGGCGATGTCACACATTGCAAGCGCTGCCCGAGGTTGGGACTTCTGCGCGGAAGTCCGTGCATGCTGCGACTTCAGCATCTCACCAGGGACCAGAGGGGAGCCCGGGGTGAGCAGTGCCGCCTGCCCTTGCATGGCTGCGTGGGGCCTTGCGGACACGCGCAAGCCGACACCTGTGATCTTGGAGCCCTAGAAGTGGAGCGGGTCACTGAGGCCATGGGATCCAGTCCCTGTTCAGGGCAGTCCCAGCTGTAGGCTCCCCCGCAGAGAGCTGTCCCATCACTGCTTGCGGCCTCCAGTGGCGGAGGCTCACTGCCTCCCTAAGCAGCCAGTTCAGTGTCTGACTCTCTGACCACTAGGGTCAATCAACATCTGCCTAATTTAAGCCCATTGTGACGTGTCCTATAGTCCTGGCTGTCAAAGGACAGGCTGTGCCTTTTTTCTGCGTGAGAACCTGTTTGGGACATGAAAAGGTGCTGCCCCTCCTCAGTCACCTCTTTTCAAGGTGTGCCTGTGACCGGGACATGATCCGATGCCACACGCCCGGCTGCTTCCATCCCTCCTGGAGAGCTTCGCTTTCGCAGAGCAGTGTGCAGCTCAGTGCCCAGTCAAGGAATCCCCCCGCCCTCCCAAAGCATGCAACAAAGAAGTGGCCGAGGGTGTCCCTCTACCTCCCGCATGAGGTTCCGGAGGAAAATGGTCTTCTGCCTCAAGGGGTCGTGGACGAGCCCGTCCGAGAAGAAGATCATGCCTTGGGGGAAGTTGTGCTGGGAGAGCCACGAGACGACGCGCTGCTTCTGCATGTCTGGGCGCCCTGTGATGTAGATGATCAGGTACCCCAGATCCTGCCAGTGCCTGTGCGGGGAGAGGAAGAGGCAGAGCACGTCAGCCGTGTCCATGGCCATCCTCTCAAACGCCCAGGCACCTTCCAGAACGGCTGGACCACAGCAACCATCGCTGTGCCGGTGGTGGAGGATGGCACCTGCAACGCAGCCCTTCTGGAGGACACCCAGCTGAGAAGGCCCCTCTGCCTGGTCCCACGTCCTACTTGGGAGCAACGAAATCCCAGCGGGCAGGCCGGGAAAGGGGCCCAAGGGATGATGGCCAGCAAGAGGCGACAGGCGCTGAAAGGAGGGGGCTTGCCTGTGGAAGCCACGAGGGAGGAAAAGGCAAGGGCCCGTGGTCTTCGGTCTGGCAGGCTGGCAGGCCAGCAGCTGCAGTGAGGTGCATGCCGAGGAAACCCGCGGAAGGGCAGGCTGCTTTGCCTCTGCAGCACGCAGAGAAGGGGCCAGGGCTCTTGGCCACACAGGGGCACAGGCAAGCCACAAACGGGCAGGTCTGACTGATGACTTCGAGTGCGGCAGTTGAAACAGAGTGGCTTATATCCAGATTTTGCTTTCAGCCTGGGCTTTATTGATTGGCATCTGGAAGACCATTTTTCAGTGAGGAGGTGGGAGAAAAAGCAAATAAATATTAGAAAATAATAAGAAGAAATAGAAACATAGAGACACAGAAACAAAGAAGGGTCCTCCTGGGCCATCTAGTCTGACCCCTGGCTCCAACCCGCTCCACTCATGACATGCCCATCATATGCATGTCTAGCCTATCCTTGAACACCCGCACCGATGGGGCCTCAACGACCTCCCGTGGAAGCCCATTCCACACCCTCGGGGTCCTAACTGTCAGGAAGAATTTCCTGGCATCTAAATGGGGCCTTGGCTCCCTGAGCTTTGCTCCGTTGGAGTGCGTCCTGCCTTCCTCTGCAGGGGAGAACAGGTCTCTGCCCACCTCCGTGTGACACCCCCTCACATACCTGCATGTCGCCAACAGATCCCCTCTGAGTCTCCTCTTTTCTCCTGCATGGGTCTGAGAGAAAGGAGGGCAGCTTTTCCAGAGCAAACCGGGGCTTCTGGCTGGCCAGAGACAGTCTCAGCCTCCCCTCTGATGGCATGGCTGGGAACAGCCCCCTCACCTGACGACATCGACAGCTCCAGCCCGGACTTTGGGATCACTGCCCATGATGGAGACGCTGGCGGCAAAGGAGCCATCGATGCTGAAGACCACGGTCTCCATCCCACGGGGCAGCACCGTCAGGTAGCTGGCCGCACTGCTCTGGTCTCCCCTGATGGCCGAGAAGAAGCACAGCAGAAGGTTGCGACCCAAAGGCGTGGCAGTTCACCCCGAGACCATATTCTGACATCTGCCCGCAAGCCCCACGTCCCCCGGAGCCCTCCTCACGAGCAAGAGTTTCCTCCCTAGGAAGACACTGCCCTGGACACCCTGCTCCACCCTCCCAGGAACTTCAGCAGTTCCTCGCCTGTGCTGGGACTGGGCTTTGGCAGGCATCCAGCGGGGTGCTGAGTTCCTGCAGCACTGGCTTCCCTCCCCAGCAGCCATCCTCTCCACACAGTGCCTGCCCTCTTGGCTCAAGGCAGGGAGTAGAGGCGGCTTCACAAGACATGGCAGGCCACTGGGTCAGCGAGCTCAGTCGTGCCCTGAGGGGCTTCCACTGCCAATTCAAGATCCAGCCACTAGATTGCTGAGGTGATTTGCTGACATTCACTTTGTTTCTGTAACTAACACTAATGATCAGCGGCTTACATGATTCTGACCGGAAGGAACATCGCCTTCCCTGTGAGCCCTTGCGCCCCTAAGATCCACAGGAGAGGCGCTGCGCCGGGAACCCTCCTTGCAGGAGGCAAGGGTGGTCTCCCCCCGGAGTGGGGCCTTCTCTGTGGTGGCGCCCAGACTGTGGAATGCGCTCCCCAGAGAGGCTTGCCTGGCGCCAAGTTCATGTTCTTTTCAGTGCCAGGTGAAAACTTATTTTTTTGCCCACCATTTTAAATGTTAGGAATTTTAAAAAGGTTTTAACTATTCACAGTTGCATTTTGATTTTGCTCCTGTTTTTGATTTTGATTCTGTTTTGCTTTTGTTTTCATTTGTGAAATGTTACTGTTCATTTTATGCACATTTTAAATTATTGTTAATTGTTGGATTGTTTGCTTTGATTTTTGTAAGCCGCCCTGAGACACTTTGCATATAGGGCGGGGTATACATATTTTAAATAAATGAATGAATTCTAAGCCAGTGTAAATAAATTGCATTGTAAATTGTAAACTCTGTTTGTTTATAAAGGGGGTGGCAACTATAGGCCCAGGGTCAAATCCTGCCCCCCCGGGACGCCAGCCTGGCCCTCTGGAGCCCCCTTGGCCACCAGTCACTGGGTGAATACCCAGCTCGAGCAGTTTCCCTCCGACTTCCCCGCCCGCTGTGTGCGCTCACGGCAAGGCTAGAGTGCCCCTTCTAAGGTTTGGTTGCCGCTTGCACAAGATTCATGACACACGAGACCGACATTTGCTAATGGGGCTCCGGCACCTGTGCCTGCAGCTGCGCCCAGTGCTGGGAAGAGCCCCCCCGACACGGCCCCCAGGCAGAACTGGCCCTGGGCTGAAGGAGGCGCGGCAACCCCGTTCTCAAGAACACCCAAGCGCCACTGAACCTCTCCCATTTGTGCCCCCGTTCAGTTGCGGGCCTGCGCACGCCCTCCGCCTCACCTGACCACCAACTTGACGGCATAGACTCCAACCACGAGCCTCTTCTCCTTGGGGATGCTGTATGAAATCCTGCCGCTGCTGTTGGTGATTTCTGTGCCAAAGTAGACCCACTGGCCAGAGGAGGGCTCCACCATGATGAAGATGTCCACCTGGAACAGGGCAACAGCCCTCCAGCCAGAGCGCAGGGGCCGAGCGGGCCACGCACGGGGACAGGATCCGCGCGGCAGGCTCCCCGCCCCAGCTGCATCCACGCTTCCCAAAGCAGTGGCCACGTCAGCCTATTGCACGGTGCTCCCCACACCCAGCCCTGCAAAGCTGACCCATTCACGACTGCAGAATAAACGTGGGCTGGTTTCACATTTGCCGGAGCAGCACCCCGAGAAAGCTACCTTTTCCCCAGTGAGAGCCACCATGTCAAGGGGGCCATACATGAAGCGCCCCACCAGCACCTGGGGCCCATCTTCCGCCGCAATGACATCATTCGACCGGTGATTGGAAGTGACGTTCTACAAATGAAGAGGAGAGGGACGTGACTGGGCTGGGCTGCACAGGGGCAGCGGTGCTGTGGTCCCCCGGCAGGGTGAGGGTGACTGCTGCGTCCCCACCCCCTTTCGGCACAAGCTTCCTCTTGCCAGCAGCTGGACAGCTCTGCAGGCCCTCAGCTTGTGAAGTCCCGAGGGGGCAGCAGCCAGCTGCTTTCAGAAGCACAAGCAGGGGAGCAAGAAAGCGGCCCTCTGAGGGTGCAGAGAGGCGTTTCAGGGTGTCCTCACCCTCAGCTTGACTTGGGTCCTCTTGCGCAGCCATTTCTCCCGTGGATTGGAGGAGCTGCATGTTGCTGGGTCCAAGCTGTTGTTCTCCTTGACACTCACCATCTCGAACCTCATCACCTGAACGGAAAAGGGAATGAGAGGGACAACTCTGTCATGCACCCCCCACCGCAAAACGATCTACAGGCCAGGCAGCGATGGAGGACTCTGGGTGGGAGGAAAGGGCAAAGAGCAACGAGGCGAAGCCCAAAGTCAAGGCAGTTGCTGCACCGAGGCCATGAGCCTGCAGAATAGAAACCAAGGTTGCTGAAATGTGTCTCCAGGCAACATATTTCCTTTCCTGAAAAAGATGATGGATTTCCTTGTGAGCAAAAGGACCCAACTGGCTGGGCACACCGCTCAGTCAAGGGCACCCGCACTCTGTTCTTCTGCCAGGGGGCTCAGGGGGCTCACCGGCCTCCTCTGCACAGTGGGCAGAGGCTGGGAGAAGGTGAGTCACCCAGCAGGCATCTGGACTTGTAGCTCCCCATTCCAGGTCAGTCCCCGGAAGATGGGAGGGAGAAAGAGGGAGAACGCGGAGGTTGGCACCATCACCTGTCTAAGGATGAAAGCAACCACGTCTGTTGATTCCCAGTAGCTTGCGTGGAAAAGATGCGGCAGGGCCACTGTCGGAAAAGTGGTGAGGCCGTCTGGGCAGTACAAGGCATAATCTATCCGTTTGCTTCCCCACCATTTGGAAGTGACTGCAAAAAGAAAAAGAAAAAAAATGGTGAACTGGAAGTTATGAGCGATCCTTTCTAAAGCCCAGCACCCACCTCACAAAATGCTTGCGTCACTTTCGCACGCAATAACATGGGCGCTGGAGCATGCAACACATTCTGCAAGCAGGACGCTGCCAAGAGAGGCTGCTCATCCCATAATGCCCCTCCTGGGAGCCAGTCAGCATTCTCAAGCAGGGCATCTTCACGGCACACGCCAAAGAACCAGGCATCTTGCTGGGGCTTGAACAAGCTGAGCCGTGGCACCTCTCTGAGGAAGACAACAAGGTCCCTGGAACAGGGCAACATCCGAGGGCTCCCCCGGGGAAAATGTGAGTAAGAATCTCCAGCTGGTCCTTTCTGTGTTCTCCCAAGCAGGAGGGCCAGCATGCGCCAGCAGCCAAAGAGATGCCGCTGCAACAGCCGAGGGCTTGCATATCGGAGGAGCAGGTGCCACCAACAATTTGAATGCTTCTTATTCAAATGGGCTTAAACTGCATCCATTTCAAGGCTGCGGCAAACTTCCATGGCAAGGAACTGCACCTGGTGTTGGCACTGACAACACGGAAGGTTCGGGTTTCCAGAATGGTCAACTTTTGACGCTTGCGTGTGTTCTGTCCTGTTCTGGATCAGTTTGTAAATCTGGGGGCAAATTGGCCAGATGAAAGTTGAGGCATGGTTTTGTTTGCATTTCTTTCAGGGAAGAATTGGATGAAAGGAGAAATGCTTCCAAAACTGCCATTTCCTCTCAGTTACTATGGTGCAATAGCAGGAGGTTAGACCCACTGGCCCTCCTGCCCCCTCCAACTCTACTATTTTAGGATTCTGTAATCCAAGATCAGCAGAGCAAACCGTGGGCAGAAATAGAAGGCCAATTGCATTCCAGAAGGCATATTAGTTGGGACTCCACCAGGGAGCTCCGTCTGCATTAAGAAGTGAGCCAAGCCAGCCCACCCAGCGGCAGCGTTGTCGGAGTGCATTTTGTGACAGGAATGGTCAATGTGGGGAATGTTGCCCTGTCTGAGCCCGATGGGACGCTGCGGCATTTCTGTCCCAGCAAGCGGGTTTTATCCACTTACTGGAATCCTTTAATGCATTTTTTCAGGTTCCACTGTATGTACAAATTGCAATTTACACAAAAGGAAAAAAATGAGCAACTGCTGTTGTAATTTTAAAGAAGGTATTGCACAACGGCAAGTATCCCTGCCCACGTGGCAGCCCCACAGAGCCAGGCTGAGTAAATGTCCATTTCATCCTCCACTTTAGGGCAGGGGGAATTGAGAAGCCCTTTCTCAAATACTGAATGCAGCTTTGCTGGCTAAACTGAGCCCTGTGTGCAAAGGATGAAACCGATAAGGACACTGGCAGGACAGATATGCCTCTTGGGGTGACAGAGCAGACCGGAGGACTTGCAATTCTGCCCAGTTGTGTAGGATCACCGACTTAAAAACAAAAATAAGTAAATAAAATCAGGACAGCATTTGCACCAATGTCAAAATTCTCCCCTTTGCCCACAATTGCCACCATTAAAAAATAAATGGTACATGCATGTGGCTCAACTCGCGGCAGGCTGGGTTGACATCACTGTGGGGAGCGGAACAAAATCCACAGGGATGAACCAGAAACATCCGTTGAGGCTTCCTCACCAACCGAGCTCTCAGAGGTCTCTCTTTCGCGAAGCTGGCAGCTGGCAACTCTCCCTTGCTTTTCCAGTATCAGGAAAACAAGAAATGTGCAAGCCCTACTGCCATTTAAGGTGGGTTTATTTGTAACTTTCCTTCTGAGCCAAGCTGCAAAGGGCAACTAACCTACCCAATATCAAAAAACAAGCTCAAAATCTTTGAGCTATTGAACTGTCAAAACTCATGCCAAAAAATGCCACAGAAACGCTGTTCTGTGTACAACCCTGCAAACCCCCAACACAAAAACAGAGTGTCATGAAAAGCCCAGAAAAGGAAGACGGGAGTGCTTCCGGGGGGAGGCAGCGGAGTTCCAAAGCCTCAGCACGGCGGCTGAAAGAGCCCTCTCCGAGTAGCCCTGGCTAGCACCACTCCTTTGGAGAAAGTCCCTGAAGTGCCCCAGGCACTCCGTTCTTTGAGAAGGGCATTCACAGGATGGGTCTTTTGCTGGTGCTGCTCTTTACAGGCTGTCTTTAGGGCCACATGCCTGAGGCCACTGACCACACTCACTGTTGGCCACGCTGGCCGGCAGCAAACTCTCCGTGGACCCGGAGTTCTCACTGTTGGTGCTGCCCGAGCTCCCTCTTCGTCCCTTTGCATTCTGCAACTCTGGTGCTTCCGCAAAGGCAGATGGGTCTGCAGCGCCGTCCTCAGCAAACAGGGAGCTGTGACACTGGAGGGTGTCAGCTGCACAGCAGGGGAGAGAAGAGACGGACAGAGAGAAGGCAGGATGAGATGCCAGCAAGTGCAGAAGGTGCATTTATTGGCTGAGCATCTGGAGGAGGAGGAAGCAAGGAAGTTTTGGGGCGACTGACCCGCTCCTTTTCTCCTTGAGATTTCAGCCATTTCTGGTGCGATCCCAGCCATGCAGGAGTCCCCACTGCCCACCTGCCTCTGGCTGAGGAGTACTGGCGCTTGTACGGCTTTATTTTCTACCTGAACATACATAGGGTTGCAACCTCGATTTCTTTATTTTATACACTAAGCCACCTGTAGTAAGCCATCTTAGGTGCATCAAGCATAAAAGGCAGGTTAGAAAGACACTAAAGACAATACATTTGATCAGTATCTGCTTTGATGTCAATTGGAACGCCAACCTTTTAGCCACTGTTCTCACTGGGCTGCCCCTGCTGCGACACGGGTGACTTGCAGCTCTCCCGATGTTTTGGCCTAGAGCTCCCATCAGCACTCACCAACGCAGCCATGCATTATGGGAGTTGCAAGCCACAACATCTGGACGGCCACAAGTTGTCTACTGTAGCTCTCATGGACCATCACCATGGATGTGGATGCAAAGGGCTTCATCGGCTTGTGCCCACATTAGGCTGAGAGCCAACCGTGAGAGGGTTTCTCACAGCATCTTGCCTGGGAATTATTTGGAGCTATCTCTGTAAAAAGCTCTGGAAGTAGCACAGCACTAGGTTTCCTGCAAAGCTGTCTGGAACGGACGCCAGTGGCTACAATGGGGTCTGAATGGCACAACAAAGAAACAGGCGTGATACCTAAGAGGTGGGATCTCCCATCTCCCAGCGGGTATCTCTGGTACCTTGGCACGGCAAAGGGAGGCAGAAGGTGGAACTTATTCTCTAAGAGTGGCTCCAGCCTGGAGGCAGACGGGTCAGCGGAGTGGAAGAGGCTGTAAACCTGGCTGCAGGCCGGATGTACCTGGGACACTGAAACAGGAAGCGGGGGGCAGGGTGTGCCGGAAGCATCAGAAAATGCTCAGTAGCCTTGCAAGAGCATAAAAGCAAAATAAAAGCCAGCACGAGGTCATCCTTAAATTCCCAGAAGGGTTTCACAAACAAGGGCACTGACTCTGAGGTCTCAGAGAGGTCTCAAAATCCAAGAGGTCTCAAACTTCACTGACTCTGAGGTCTCAGAGAGAAGTGCATGTTCAACAGAAGAACCCTTGGCTTTGTCATGCAGAATTGCTGGGAGGTGTTTATAGCTCCTTTCGCAGAACGCACAGGATTAGGAGGACGTCTGCCTTCCCTCACTCAGCAATAAACTTGAGTTAATGGCACAGACTTAATCTGTAATGTTTAAAAACAGATGGTAAATAGATGGCATATACCTTGGTGTATATATACCTTTATATACCAAGTTTTAGGACAGAATGCGTGGACTCAATTTAGCACCACAAGATACCACTTATCCTAAGAGCATAATTTTCTGTTACAGTAACTGGCCACATGGGCCTCGTTGTCATTAAAGAGGAAAACTGTCCCAGCCCAGCTGCTAATCCAACAAACTATGAGAACAGAAGTTTGAGCATTTCCACATACAGCTTCAGGGGAGCTCTCCTGATTTGTTAAATTCAATCCAAGATCAATTCAAAGTTTACCTGCTCAGAAAATGCATCCAGGTTTTATTTTAACATATAATTAAATCAATGAAAAGGCAGGGATCTTGAATTACATCTTGTGAGCATAATGCAACAGCTGAGGAGCTCCTGAACTCACCAGGCCCAGTTAAGAGGAGGGGGGCCTGGTGCCCTTCGGGCTGAAGACGTCACTCCACTTTGGACAGTCTATGCCGGGGGTTCTTACATGGCTGCTGGGAAAATGTTCTTGAGGGAGTCACCTAGTCACCTAAAAAGCTCACAATCCATTTTCTTATGTTGCAGAGTCGTGTTCCGGTTCTTCCTTAAGGCTTTGGTATTTTCTTTTTTGCAAGCTTTCCAGTTTGACTGTTTTCTCTTTCCTCACAAGACAGTTTATTTGTCATGTCCCTTTTCTGCCCTCTCTTAGAGCCTGTCTCATCATTCATGACCTCACATTTTATGTATACCCACCAGAATGCAATTCTCTTGCACAGTTCAGCCTCAGTCGTTAATGGACCATCATGCTTAACGAGCATCTGAAGTCCAGCTCTCCAGTAATCAAGTCAACTCGCTTTTTAAAGGAGGTAGCAGGGCATGTGTCTCCAGGGGGCAGGTCCAGCGTGGCCTGACCCCCACGGCAGGGAATGCGCCTACATGTGAAGGGTGGGCGGCTTCCGGGGCTGCCCCCAGAGCCTGCAGCTGCCCCCCTCTGGCGCTGGGATGGGCCCTTCAGGAGCCACGGTTTGAACAGTCCCGGTGTTTCCAGCCTGGCAGCGCCTGTTGCTAAAACCATTCCCCCTTCTCTGTGCCCTGCCACAAAGAGCCTCCCGTCCCCCAGACCGGGAGAGGGAGGCGCACTCACCTTCCAGGCAGGGCAGCACCGTCCTCCTCATAGCCAGCACCAGGCCGAGGGGCGAGCCAAAGAGGAAGAAGTCGGACACCTCGAATTCAAAGCGCCCCCGGCTGGCGTCCGGCAGAGCAGCATTGCTCTCGGGTGGGAAATCTGCATCCTCACTCAGCACGGATGAGTGGATGCTGCAAAGACACACATGAGGGAGACGGGACAATGCACACAGGCCCCTAAATGCAGCGGCAGCCCCCTGCAGCCCCGAGCACGAGCCACACTGCCTGGGCTGGGCAACGCGCACCTCCCTCCTCATAATTCTGGGCCGAGAGGTCTGCAAATAAAGCGGACTGGCAGCGGAGGGAGGGGTGGGGGTGGGGTTGGCCCAGGATCCTCAGCGGCTGCACTGGGTCCCTCCCAGCTCTTGCTCTGAAGGTTTCAGCGGACAGGGCAGCCTGTGCAGATGCCGGGGAGCACAAGGACCCGGGGGACGTGTGCCCACCGAGCGATGCCGGCCAGCAGCAGAGCCTCGCTCTTCCACAAGCAGCTGCTGCCAGCTGCCTGATGGGCCCCAGCGTGCCCCCCTCCTCACCTGAAGTCCCAGCTGCTCTTTTCTAATGATGGCTATTCATTATCTGGAGTCTAACACATTTTTTTTCGGCCCAGGATGCATTTAAATTTAAAGGATCCCGATCTAGGGACCAAGTGGGGAAATAAAGCACAAAAGGAGCAAGGGATGTTCATTCTCTTCTTGACTCCATCATCCTCAAGCACCTCACCACGTAATACTGGATTACACCAGGATGCAGGTGGTATTCCAAGTTCCTTTCCACCTGCCTTGTGACCCCGTGAGTCACTAACCGGGAAGCCTTGGTGTGCAGAAGGGCCCTTGGTCACCTGGAAAGGAAGGCACGATGCTTCGTGAAGGTATCGCAGTCATAGCTGGAGCAGTCACTCTGTTTCCGTGGTAATGGTTGTCTAGACTCCTCGCCCTCCATCACAGCTGTGATGTCAATATTGCTTTTGCTGAGGCGCTTGAGGTCTCCCAAGTTAGAGTCTTCAGATGGGAGGGGATTGTCCTAAAAGAAAAAAGAAAAAGAAAAGTGCCCACTGCAGAGGGGAGACTTTGAGTGTTTTGAGAGGAAAGCTGCTTGCTACAAGCCTTCATCTGCAAGATGGCTTTACGGGTCAAGCATTTTGCCAGGACAAAGACAGAATCCAAGAGAAGCCTGAGCCTGTGGACATATTTATTCCATCTACGTATTCCTTGAACATTTGTCTGTCAATCTTGGGCTGCCATCTCTCACTTCCAGATTGTACTTCCTCTTGATTGTAGATTTCCTTGTGGAACAAGACTGAAGCGAAGTAGGAACTGAGCACCTCTGCCTTTTCCTTCTCACTCTGCCATCCACTTTAAGTAGCTGGACACCCTTCTTATTCTCATGTCTTTTGTTCTGGAGGCATCTGAAGAAAGCTTCCTTGTTGATCTTCGTATCCCTTGCTAGTCCCAGCTCATTTCCTGCTTTCGCCTTCCTGATGCTATTCCTACAATTCCTTGCTATTTGATGATATTCTTCCTCTGTGACCAGGCCCTGCTTCCATTTCCTGTATGTGTTCTTTTTTACTTTCAGGCTGTCACTTAGCTTTTTGTGGAGCTATGTGGTATTGTCTTCTACACTTTTTCTTATTGCAATTGTCCGTAGTTTTGATTGGAGAATCTTCTTTTTCAAGATTTCCCACCTCCTTGGACCCCTTTTCCCTCAAGAGGGGGTTGCCATGGGGCTCAAGTTCATTCTCTTTGTTCCCCACACTCTGGACATTAATGTGTTATGGTACAGAGATGGCCACCCGTGCGTTTTATGCACTGGCCTCTCTTCTACATTTTCGGGTGCAACTAAAACTCTTCTCTCTGTCACGGTTCATAAGACATCATCCATTGTTGCCTCAAGTTATTGTTTCCCTCCCTGATAGGATTCAATTTATCGCCCTCCTGATGAAATACTCAAAGCTTTTGAAATGCTCAGTGCACACTCGTTCCAGTGCTTGTGAGGTATAGCCCATCCCTTGCCAGCCGACCATCTTCCACGCGGAGTAATCAGTGGCCCCAGCATCTGAACAGAGATTCCTCTCTGCGCCTCCTTCATGGCCAGCTGTTCATCGGGAGTATTTTTCTTTCTCCTTCTATTCCTCTCTCAAGAACTGGAAGGATGTGTGAAGAAACTACCTGGGCCCCTTTGTGCGCCTTGTCTGGGTGTGAAGCCTGGCACACTCCGGATGGTGCAACCTACGTTGCCAATCAAGCGCCAGCCAGGAAGTGCCAGCTCCTCCCCTTCTGGGGTCGTTGTTTGGTGCTACCTAGAGGCACACTCATTTTTCAGCAGTGTTAAATGTCTCTGGCGTTAATGTCACCAGGATTTGATTTGGGGTTTTTGACATTAGCTGTAATGGACGCTAATCTTATTATTTTAAAATGCCATATGTAGGCAAACAGGCTTCCGTGCTAATAGGAGTAGTGTGAGATGAAATCATTGGTTTAGCTAAGGTTATTAATGGCATAATTAACTGCTTCCACCTGCCTCTTTTTAACCTTGGGTTAAAAGGAGGTTCCTCCACTTTCTTATGCAGATTGAGAAGAACTGATCGCCTTATCTCCTGAAACACCCGTACAGATACTTGCTTTGTAGCGGCATCAGATGTGGAAAGCATCAATGCACAATTTTAAGGAGGCTGCAAAATCGGCTATATCATGCTGACTTTCTTAGGATTTTTGTTTGAGCAAATATGCAGGCAGTATAAATAACATCCTCTCCCCAGCCAACATGAACAAGCAACTTGCTAATTCAGTCCAGACAGTTCTTCAAACTAGCTCCGGATTTTCCTCTAATAAATCATAGAAACAGCGCGAGTGAGAAGGGGTCTCCCAGGCCACCTAGTCTGACCCCCGGCTCCAGCCAGCTCCGCTCATGACAGGCCTACCATGTGCATGTCCAAATCATACTTCTGGATCTTGTGGGCCCAGCATACTGCATAAGGATTGGGCCCCCGCCTCACCTACCAGTGTGCCTGCAAATGTACATTATGTGCACATTTAATGCAAAGGGTTATCATTTTTAAAATGGAATACAATGCATCTCGTCAGCGTGTGGAAAAGAGAGACCAGGTCAGGCCCCTTTGACTCCGGGGAAATACAAGTCAGGTTCAGGGAACCATTTCTCTGCAAAAGGCCACAGAACCCTAGGAAAAAAGCAGCCAAGGATTTTGTGACCCCCCCCCTCCCGCTGCCACCACGACACACACACCTACACGCAGCACCCCACCTGTACGCTGCTGCTGCTGCCTCTCCTGCTGCTGGCTCGGCTTTCATCCGCCAGTCCTGTGCTGTAGCAGATGGCATCGAAGCCCAAAATTCCTCCCACGCAGTCCCCAATCAAGCACACCTAGGAAGGGGAGGAGAAGGAGAGACGTTAGGGTTGTCCCAGGCAGCACAGAAGTCTGCCCGGACCCCTGTCCAAACTCCACTCGGTCCCCTGAGGAGACAGAAGCTACATGGAGGATTTGGGTGCCCTTGGATTCCTCAGGCACAAAAGTTACCAGCCTGGGAATCTGCACACAGCTTGGATTCCTCAGTCAACCTGCACCTGTGCTACCGCAACGCATACGCACAGCAAGCACGGTTCGGTGAATGAGCCGCAGGGGCAGGTGTGGAGCCAGACACAGCGGAGTTAAGCTGCATGGACTGTCTCTCTCCAGAAGTAGCTACGGATGCACCAGGAATTCCACAAGGACGACAATAATGACGCTTGTAGGTGGGGAACTGCCCATCCTCCTCACATCGTCAGCCATGCCGTACTATTCCAAATGCTATTTGCAGGCCACAAAATACATCCGGGCACATGTGCCCTGAACTGCTTTCTCAAGTGCAAGGAAGCCTACGTTCCCCAGAACATCTCGGGGAGCTTCTCAGAGGAACCTCTGCTGGCTAGATCCCCACCATTATCGTTGCTCTCAGGTGGCAACGAGCAGGTGCTCGGAGATTCAGCAGGGGGTCCCCAGGGACGTGCCAGTGCTGGGAGAAGACAGCACAGAGGAAGGCAAAATGCGAGGTGAAGACGTCCATGGGCTGTGGCCACTCTCACGGATGTCTGCTGGCCCACTTTGTGGAAGCAGCTCAGCCCACACCTCCCAAATGTGGTTCTACACCAACCACAGGGCCACAGGTGAGCAGGAACAGCTCCAGATGTTCCGGAGTTCAACTCTTGACCACTGGCCATGCTGGCAGGGACTTCTGGGTTGGAAGCCCCAAACATCTGGGGAACTGCACAGCTTGATGCTAGACCATACCCTCCGCCCTTCCCTTCTAGAACCCCAAAACTTGCTTGTCCCACTGGCTCCACAGGTTCCCTCAGGGACAAACAAATTTGACAAGAGGGCTTTGCCTGACCTGAAAAGGACAAACCCAGCAGTGTCCTTGTTTGGCCTGTATTCTGTGCCAGCCTGATTCCCAGAACTACACCCTTCATTTCTTGCTGGGAGAAAGCTCCAGCAGAAGAGAAACACAGGAGATGAATGTCTCCTTCTGGAACTTCCGAGTTGGGCTAGAGCAGTCCCTTGAGACTAGGAACACAGAACATGGAAAGAGAGTGACTGGGTCATCTAGTCTGACCCCTGGCACCAGCCGGCTCCACTCATGCCATGAGACCTTATCTGACATCCTGCCTCCTTTCTCAGCAGCACCACGTGTCGAATTCAGGCCCTCCCTCGCTCTCCTTCTCTCTGCAGCAATCGCCTAGCTCACTGGAGCTGCCTGCGTTGCAATTTCGGAGGTTCAAGGGAGGGGAGGCAGCACGGTGCTGCAGCGTGGCTTCCCTCCCGGGGCTCAGTGAAAGGGGAGGAAATCATTCGGTGGTGCTCCTAGGAAGTGGAATAGGTTGGCAGGCTCCTGACCAGGCCAGAGGCTTCCCATGGCACCACTCTTCCCTCGGGAGCGTGGAGAGTGCTCTGTAGGCTGAGCATCCCATCCTCAAGTGTTCCCCGGGCCACTGAGCAAAGTCACAGGGCCCTGGAATATCACGTCACTTGGCAGCCTGTGGCTCCTTCCAGCTGTCTTGCTTCAGAGGAACGAAACAAAGGAAGAAATGCATCACTTCAGGGCGAGAGAAAGGAGATGTTCTGACCAAAACAGAGAGCCCAAAACCTGTGCAGAAGCTTCCACCCCACCCCAACTCCCTTGGCCTGGGTGAGAGAGAGGTGGCCCTACCTGCCCGTTAAAGCCAGTCCCATCAGGAGACTTGAGAAACTCATCATAAACCTGGTTGGCTCTGCTGATCACCATGGCAACTGCATCCTGGTACTGTGGAGAGGAAATGGCCAGCAAGGGCAAGGCAGCCAGAGGAATGTGATCTTCGCTGCTGCTAAGCGATGTCTCATCATAACTATAAGGGTTCAAACTAGAAGAAGAGAAAGCGGCAGCATCACAAATTATCCACACGGGACATCACAAGGAGGGCGAAGAAAAGGGACAGTGATCAAAACTGATCTGAGGCTTTCAGTTCTGCACTGCTACGCAACACTGGCAGCTCGCTTTTGTTTCAGACCAGCTTTAACTGGAGGAAAAGAGCACGTATGAGATTCACCAGGCTCATTTCTGGTTTGAGAACAAGCTGGATTACCTGGTGTAATCAGTAATCCTGAAAAAAACCCTACGGTTTCTCCCACTGTAGATGCTACCCAGAGTGGCTCTGAAGTAGAAGCCCAGGAAAGAGGCCCCTGTATCTACAGAGGACCTTGCAAAGCTGTTGTGAGAGGCCAGCACTCAGCTAGGCCTGCAGGGTGCTGTGGACATGGTGGGCGCCAGGGAAAGCTTTGGCAGCTGAACAGTAATGGGCTTTCTTCCCGGACATTTGTGGGGGCATTTCTGAAAGGAAGAGATGCATGCTCCCCCAGTGAGGGAGACGCCCTCCTTGTCCGCGGGCCTGGGGGACATCAGCAGCTGCCACAGATGGAGTCCACCCAGCCCAGCATTGTTAGCACAAACCGACGGCAGCAACTCTCCAGGTTTCAGGCGGGGGCTTTCCAGCCCTACCTGGAGATGTCGCTAAGGATCAAGCCCTGGAAGGCTTGTGCAGACGTCCAGCTGGACATTCTGGCTACTGTGACCCTGTTTGGCAATGGTGGGGAGCAGGGAAGCCCGCCCCACTTTTCACAACTGTTTTGTGCCCCGATGGAATCCTTTTGGAGTGCTCGCTCCTTACAAGCCATCCGCCCACCCACTCCCAGGGAACATCCCAACACCGCACCGAAGTCCGGCAGACAATCCAAGATTTTCCGGCATTAGTCTGTGCCACAGGCAGCCCCGTGTTGCCTCCAGCAGCTTTGGCACGCTCATATTCCAGCAGCTGGGGAACATGGGCCAAACAGGGGCTGGTGCTGTGGTCCCCTTGACTACCCATAGGTTTCCTGGGGGGTAGCCGCTTGGCCACTTCAGGAATAGTGGCCAAGTCCCACTGTGGCTGGAGAGGCAGCACCAGGTGAGCCCTGTGAGAGAGAAGAGGTGGGCAGAGGCGGGTCTTTGCACTTTCATCTGCATGGTATTCATTCGTTTATATATTCTGCTTATATCCTAACTGTTTCTCTTTCAAGGAATTCAAGGCGGCTTGCATAATTCTCCTTCACCTCCTCAATTTTGTCCCCCAACAATGACCCTAACCCTAACCCTGTGACTGGCCCAAAGTTGTCCAGGTCTCCTGAGCCCGCATCCTGGATGCCTCCACATGACGCCACGCTGAGTTTCACAGCAGCTTCCCTTTGCCACATGTCCCCTGCCTTCCATCCAGTCCTGACAATGGCAGAGCAGTTTCCATCAGGGGGCAGCACAAGATGGGAAATGGCCCAGCTCTGCAAACTGCTAAGGACATACTCAGTTCCTTCAGTTTGGCCAGCAGAGTTCTGGTTTGCTGCCCACATGCAAATCCAGCCAGTTTATAGACTCCTGTCTATGAGACTGACTGACTGACTCATGTATTTTTCCCCAAACAAAATGGAATGTGCACAAATGTCACTGGGAAAGCACCCTAGTGCAACTTGCACAAGTTGTGCAAGTTCTGTTAAAAACATATTCCTTCTTGGTTTTGTTTTGTGCACATTACATTAGTAGTCTGAAAAAAATAGCTATCTGTCTTACAAATGAATGTCCGCAAAACAACAACAAACACAAACTTTGACTCAGCTCTCTTCTGATTATATCAGAAGCAGTAAATCCAGCAAACTCAGACACACCAGTTTCCTATTTCAACAGATTCCTACCAGCACATCACACCCTACAGGGAAAACCAGGCTGGGTTTGCTGTTTCCAGGTGGCCAAGACGCCCTCTGTGTGGAGAGCTGAGCTGCACCACTGAACCTGGGCTGTGCCCAGAAGTTGCCTACAAAGCCCTCAAGCAGCGCCCCCAGGCCTGGCGTTCAGCTCCTCCTGCGAGATCCCCCTCCCTGTGCCCCCCCGAGGCCAGGTGGACTCTTTGCAAAGGTGATTCTGCTGCAAAACAGGAAGAATTTGAGCAGATTGGGCTGGAGGAGATATTTCTTCATTTTGAAAACTGCATGCATTATATTTGTGTCCTGTTTTGTTTCCTTCCCAGAAACTCAAGTTGGTTTACATAATTCTCCTCGCAATCTTATCCTCACAAGAGACCTGTGAGGTGGGTTGGGCAGAGGGTCTGCCAGCCAGTGGCTGAATGGGACTAGTAACTGGATCCCCGAACCCCAGTCTCACATGCTTAGCTACCACCGTTCCACCTCGTGCTGAGTTAGAAGCTGTTTTCCTCCTCTTCTTTCTGAACTGGACATTTGGGTGATTCTCCCATTTAGGGATCACACAGGAAATGGAACGGAGGCACCTTGTTGCACAGTCCAAGTTGGCTGTGCAATATCACTGACAGCAAGGGAAAGCCACACTGTGTGTGTGTGTAAGAGAGAGAGAGAGAGAGAGAGAACAGAAGAAAATGTAGCATCTACTGTGTCCAAAAGCCAGGATAGTTGCTTGGAGCCATGCCAAGGCTTCATGGCCTTCAGCTTGTTTGAAGAGCACCAGAGATAGAAACAGAGTGAGTCAGAAGGGGCCTCCTAGGCCATCTAGTCTGGCCCCTGGCTCCACTCATGTTGTGCTTTGGATAATTGCCTTGGACCTGTTTTCCTGAATCCTTCCTTACATGAGGGCTGCTTTTGCTGTGAGAATGAAACTCTTTGCCTTACTGAAGCGGCTTTGCCCTCTCCCCAAGAAGGGAGCAGATCAGGTCCTGTGTGTATGCACAGCCACTGAAACAGAAGGAGAGGGGATTTATAAAATCCATAGGAAGAAGTCTTGTCTTTTGTTCTCAGCCCAAGGCAAGGAATTTGCCCAATTGCTTTGGCGGCTCTTGGAGCATTCTGTGCCCTGTTCAGAAAAACAACAGGGCCAGACAAGAAGAATATGAGCTTGCTTTGCTTGCTTACGTTCTGCATCCACATTTACCCTGTCATCAAAAATAGTGCCATCGTCTTTGATGCATGTGGTTTTGTCTCATCCTAAGAACCACTGGATCAGAAAGCGAGGTGCCTTGGCCAAATCAGACCTTTCGGATTCGCACACAGGTTGAATACACCAGGCAAAAAACTTTGCAGGAGTGCCAAAAGGCTTCTGCAAGAGGCCAGCTCTTCTCCTCAAAAAGGAATGTGAGCCCTTAAAAGGCTGCTTTGCATCCGGTCGAGCAAAGCTGCCTTTGTTGGGGCAGCAGCTCTGCTGAGGGGCCACCCTACAGGCAGCATTCCCTGCGGGGAGCTGTCCGGGGTGCTGAATATTCCCTACTGCGCTGCATCCCTGGTTGTTGAAGCAGAAGTGAGCGACTGGCCATGACCAGCAACTGGTTCAGGTGGGGGGGGGGGAGTTCTCCAGGGAGTCTACCTGCTCACTAGCATTGCCACCTGCTCCTTTCCCCTTTTTTCATCACTTGGAAACACAGAAACAGAGCGAGGCAGAAGGGGTCTCTGGGGCCATCTAGTCTGACCCCCGGCTCCAGCCGGCTCCGCTCACGACATGCCCACCATGTGCACATCCAGCCTATCCTTGAACACCCTCACTGATGGGGCCTCAACCACTCCCGGGGAAGCCCATTCCACACCCTCGGGGTCCTGACTGTCAGGAAGTGCTTCCTGGCATCCAAATGTTACCTGGGCTCCCTGAGCTTTGCTCCGTTGGAGCAAATGGAACTTGCCTGCTTGGCAGACAGAGACCCTGAAAGCAGTGAATGCAAAGATCCTTTTGTAATCCGTCTTTCTCACGTTCATCAGACTTCTTACCCATCCTCAGCCCTAACCTACAGAGGGACCTGAGCTCAGGCCTGGGAATGCTTGGGAATGCTGGGGCACCCCTTCTTTGCATTGCTTTTTTCTTCTGTTGGGCACACAAAGTCCACAAGCCCCACATGCAGAAGCCAGTCTTGCCTGCTGCACCTGTGCAGCTGCTGGACTCGCGTCTTGCCGAATCCACAAACTGGACTCTTCACACACCACAGCCAGATAAGAAGAAGATCCAGATAATAAGGATCATCCAGCAGTGCCTGACTGGCAACCAGCCTCTCAAGAACCTTCCCAGGAAAGGAAAAACTGCTACCAGTCTGAAGTTGTTGAGGTTTTCTGATTCAAGGGAGGATATTTTTTGGCAGTGGTTTTGCCACCTCTGCAAGGAGGCGCGGGACACCCCTCTCTTGCAATGAGGCGTCATCACCTTCCCGGCCCAGCTAGTTGTTCCTTCCTTAGAAGCGGGGCAGAGAGGCCGGAGGGGCCAGGAGGAAGCAGAGGGGAGAGGCCACCCACCTGAGAGGCTTATGAGGCATCATCCCTGGTCTGGGTCCCTTGCAGCTACTGCAACACAGGTGATTCAGGCCTCTTTGGAACCCCTCTGGGCCTTTGGACCTCTCTCACAGGAAAAGCAAGGCGAGGGAGCAGGGCCGTCCTGACAGCGCTGAGCTATTTTGTTCTTGGCCAGCAGAAAATGGGAGAGCCCTAATTATGCTGCTCTCAGTGCCCATTTCTCCCCAACAGCAGAAGCTGGGGTGGTGGGGAGGGTCCTTCGCCAACCTATTTCCTTCCTCCACTCAGAGGAGATGCTTCTGTGAGCTGCTCCCTGTTCTGTCCTCCCCCTCCCCTCCCCTCCCCTCCCCCCAGCTGTGTCATCATCTGGTTGGAAGTATGGCATTCAGAAGCCTCATTTAGGTTTGCCAGGAGTGGTAAATATCAGCCTCAACCCATCCCTGCAGTGCAAGGTTTCATTGGGACAGTAGCATTTTGCCTTCAGAGACTCATTTTTCATTTCAAATGCCGAACTGCTGGCTTGTTCAATAAAAGCTCAGCGAGTCATTGCAAGGACTGTGGGAAGCCAGAGACACAGAAAAGAGGGACTACCCAAACCTGAGCCACCTTCCAGCAGGAGCTAAAATGTCACTTCTTTGACATTCCCTCTCATGCAAAATGCCCCCGTGCAGCGTTACTGCCACTGGCTCTATTTATTCACCTGCTGCCTGCAATCCAGCCGGGTGCCAAAATCTCTACTCCACATTTGCTTTCCAAACAGCGGCCTACAGAGGAGGGTAGCAAGATCAAGGGTCCATTCAGCCCCACTGCCCGCAGGTCCCTTGGGCTCTGCCCACCCAAGCTAAGGCCAGGCTGAAGCCAAATGGACTCGGGCTCTCTAGCACCTGCAGCACGAACCTTGAGCAGCTGCAGCACTGAGGGCAGCTGGCGGGGCTCCGTTCTGCGCAGATGTCCTGCAAGGGCTGGGCAAGCTCCCCAGGACTCAGGCTCAGCAGTGCAGCAAAGCAGACCTGAGTCCAGCCAGCTGAGCCCATGGAATCCAGTGGTTTCCCACAACCCAAACAGGTTCCTCACACAGCTCTCACGCAAGCTCCTCAGCAACTGGTATTAGGGCTGTGACACACCCGGTTAGAATCCATCCCTCCAAGCGCATGTGGGCTTCATCCTGTGCTCGGCCTGGTCTTCTAAAGCAAGCAGAGCCAAGAAGAACCTGTGAACCCTCACCAAGCCCTGACTGTGCACCCAGCAACATTCTTCCACATCTCCAGCAGCAGCCAAGAGGCAGCCTGCAGCTGGGCAGAAGAAAGATGCTCTTTGTACAGCATGTGGGGGAACTGCTCTCCTGGAGGCGCCTTGTGGCCGAGCCCCTGGCTACTGGCCTTCTCTGGCGCAAGGAGCAGCCACGTTCGAAGAGCCACGCTGGTGCACGGGGGCTGCAGCAGCCATCCTTCCCAGTGGCCAGACGTCTGCCCTGCTTGCTGCCACCGGCACCATGGGCATGGGGACAGCCTTGCCAGCGGCCGCTCCTGGCAGCAAGCTGCCCTCCCCACCCGCTGCTGCTGGCCCCGTCCCCGGCAGGCGCCCACACACACGGGGCAGATTCACCGGGACTCGGACTCCAGGCTACTGCCAAGTGGACCAGGTGCCAAGTGGAAGCCAAACAAGGGATTCCAGCAGATTTTCCACAAGACAGATTCCTCATACATCCTTAACTGGTGTACGCGCTCAGAAAGTTTGCTTCCTCATCAGATCTATTATGCTGAACAAAGAAAGCAAAAGCACTCACTTTGCCATGAGGGAAAAGGCCTCAGAGCAGACAGTGGGGCAGGGGACCAGTCGCATCAGGATGTGCCCCAGTGCAGCGGGGAAGTGGGCCCGTGTCACCTTCTCAAAAACTGAGGCAAAGGTGTTGATGTCGGCCACCTTGCCGCTGGGCTCGCCTCCTCCTGTGTCCAAGATGTTGCCCCCGTGAAGAACAAGGATCAGGACGTGTGTTTTGCAGTTCTGCTGCTGACTCCCTTCCTGAAGAAGAAGCACAACCAATAGTGGATCTGCAGCAGGGCAAAGATTCGGGGTGCGGGGGGTCGAAGCCAATCTGTGGAAGCTAAGCCAACTCCGCAAGAGTGGGGCGCTGCTGGATGGTTTGCCAAGGGGTGTTTGTGGGGAAGAACCATCGCCCTGATCAGATTTTGGGAAAATCGTGTATGGGACAGCAGGGGATGATGGGAAATGTGGCACACTGGAGTGCATGAGAGCTCTTCCTCCAGGAAAGCAGCTGCCATACACACTACCGCACTGCAACACAACTCTTTGGGACAGCGCTGCCAAGGCCACCTGCATGAGCTCTCCTCTCCTTCCATGAGGCATAATCAGCCAAGACCTGCAGCACACCCCTTGCAGGGCCCCAGGCAGCTGGTCCCAAGCACGCTTGCCTCACCTCGTTGTCCTCGTGGACCTCCATGCTGCCTTGCGCAGGGTACCGGTGCTTCCTCAGAGAAGCCCTGTATAATTCTCCTGGAAAAAGAAAGGCGGAGAGAGACAGAAACTTTGC
Organism: Varanus komodoensis; assembly: GCF_004798865.1. Lineage (NCBI taxonomy): Eukaryota > Metazoa > Chordata > Lepidosauria > Squamata > Varanidae > Varanus > Varanus komodoensis. The sequence continues at coordinate 138,813 of NW_025336495.1, read as the reverse complement.
GGGAAATCATTCCTTCCCCTTCTAGGTGCCCCAGATCCCTGTCCCGTGGGCCACTGCATTTCTGTTCACGGCAGCCTTCGTTAGGGCCAGGATCCAAATGACCGTGCACCATGCCTGTTGTTCCATTATCCCCACTAGATGGGGTGGTTAAGGCAGACCCTCAGGCCAAAGCCCCATTTCCGCCACTGGTGAGCACCCAGAGAGTTGCAGGAGACGAGGCGGCATCAACACCAACAGCCTGGCTGACACCAATTCCCCCTTTAGTTAGGCAAGTTTTTTAAAAGTTTCATAGTGGGGGACATGAACACGTTATAAATACTCCATTTTCTGGTTTAAAATAATATACTCCCTGTCTTTCCAACGAAACGGTGCTGGTACCCAAGCAAACATGTTCAGCATCAGGACAGCAGACACGAACGCCTTTTATCCTCATACTCACGGGGGAGCAGACATTCATTTATTTAAAGTTTTTCTATCCCGCCCTCTACAGTGTCTTAAACTAACTTAGCCACAGTGCACGTGTGTTTAAAAGGAACAGCTGCCCATGTTCAGGGTTACTTTCTTTTGCTTTGCTTTTACATCAGTGCTGGCCCACTCATCTAAGGTACCAGCAGAGTTTGCTTCACAGGAGAGGCCATGGGCAGAGACATCCGGAGACTCCTGCCTGCCATCAGGCCACCATGTCCAGGAGCTGAGATGGCCTTGGGAGGTCTGGGGGTTGGCTGGCAGGAATGGAACCCTTTCCCACCACCAGGGCAGTGCCAAGTCCTGCTGAAAAACTCAGAAGAAAGGCCTGGCCCCTTTCCTTCCAACAGAACATTCAGACGCTCCGACACAAGACTGAGTCACCCGTCAGAGTGAACGGAGGGAAGATCCCCAGCCCTTCTGCATTGGCTGACTTGTCTTGTCTATCAAGGGAGCAGAGGAGTAAATTGTAAAGGGATCTCCCCAAACAGAGGAAATCACAGAGACAGTTTTGCACTCCAGGCAGTCCCTGACCTCAAGTGCCCCCAAATGCACCTGCAGATAACAACTGCTGTCATCACAAATGTTCATCAGAGGAGGTCCCGGCTGTGGAAAAACACCCACGCCACTGAAAGGCAGCTGCACTCTCATGGGAGGCCTCTCCGACTCCAAAAGACAAGAAGCCCGACAGGACTGGAAGCAGAACGTGCTGTGGGGCTTCTCCTTGATTAAAAAAAAACCCTCCCTGGAAATGAGGCTATGTAGAGTCAGCTTGGGTGTCCTGGTTTGGGTAGAAAGCTCCACAATGTTCCCTCTAGCATCAGGGCAAGGGTGGCACTGATCTGACAAAATCCAGCTCTAAACGTTTGCCACCGAAAGGCCTTAGCAGATTAAAAAATAATTCCTATTTGTTAGCTGAGCATCAGGACGAATTCTCACAAGCAGACTGTTTTTAAGGAAAACACGACGCTTACGTTGCTTTTCCTGCAGAACGCCAGACGAGCAGAACATGGGCTCTTCACCTGCCAAAGGGAGCAAGAGGAGCCAGGTCAGCATTACGGGGCTGAAGTCCCCACACCCTCCACTGCCTGCCCTCCCCAGTGTTTTTGGCTACCTCTGGCCCCCAGCTCCCATGCCCACCCCACCAGCCCCCAGTAGCTGCATCCTTGAAGGCCACTAAATTATATGAATTGCCATCAGAACACAAAAAGGAGGGGAAGGATCATGGAGACTGTGGCTAAACACGACCAGATGGGAACCTTCCTCCCCTCTCTCACAGCACTCAAATGCAGGGCAGCTGGTTCCAGCCAGGCAACTTGAAGTAGGACAAGCCTTGGTCAGTGGCCGGGGTCTTAGGTAGCTTTCAAAGGCAACGGACACATTTGGAAAGATCAGCCGAGTTTTTTGCCCCACTGGAACTTTTGCACAGAAGGCAACTGGGCAGCTCAAGATCTGCCGGGATTGTGCAAGTGGCATCCCTCTTCTGTGCATGGCACAGCTGCAGATGGCCACACTGGGCAGGGAGAAGATTGACCCCTGGGAGCGATGCCTGGCCCGGCCACAAGCACAGCCCCCTTCCACACCCTGCAGCTATTCCTTGGATGGCTGTGCCTGATGAAGAAGGCTGCTGGTTGTGCAGCCAGGGGGGTGTGAGCATCCATGGACTGTCTCTTGGACCAGGCCAAGCATGAGAAGAAGCCTGTAGATGCAAGAGGGGTGGCGTCCAAAAGGATTTGTCCAAACCTTGTCGCAGACCAGCAGAACTGGAGTCTGCAGTGCACAGATCCCGCCTCTCCAGCCTTACATCCTTCAAAAGGACTGCTGTGCTGGCTGGAAACGCTCGGAACTGCACTCCAAATCATCTGTTGGGGTGGCCGTTCCAACAGGTTGGTGCTTGCAGAAAACATGAAGACTTAACAGCTGGTCCGCCAGGGCTCAGTCCTGGGACCTATCCTGTTCCATCTCTTCATCAATGACCTGGAAGAGGGGGTGAGCAGTCTGCTGATCAAATTCGCAGACGATACTAAAACTGGAGCAGTGCCCAAAATTAAGGAGCAGGGTAGTCTGGATCCAGAAGGATCTGGACAGATTACGGAAGTGGGCAGGAGACAACAGGATGGCGTTCAACGTGGATAAGTGCAAGGTCTTGCACTTGGGGCATAGGAATGGGTGTCATAAGTGCAGGTCAGGGGACAAGTGGCTGGAGAGCAGCACTTGCGAAAGGGACCTCGGGGTGCTGGTTGACTGCAGGCTGAACATGGGTCAGCAGTGTGATGCGGTGGTCAAGAGGGCGAGCACCACCCTTGGTTGCACAGCCAGAAGTGTGGCTTCTAGATCAAGAGAGGTATTACTACCACTCTGCATGACTCTGGTGCACCCACAACTGGAGTATTGTGTTCACTTCTGGGCCCCTCATTACAGGAAGGATATAGCCAGGTTTGGCTTCAGCTCATCGCCACATTTAAAATGCTTTGTGAAACAAAATTTCCACAATACGGATGCAGAACAAGAGGATATTATGTGGCACACATGACTGAAACAGTTAATGAAAACTATGTTGCCCTTGTTGTTGTTCCCTGTGAGTTTGGCACAGGTGGATCCTGGACTATTCAGCAGCTGGTGGTTAGAAGGAGAACCAGAGACGTCTCTTTGCGTGGCAGAAAAGTGCCAGTATTTCCTGGCCCACGGATATGCTGGAGGGGCCGTGCAGGGTCTTGGGGCCAGTGCACCCTGGTGTGTGTGTCTGTGTGTGAGAGGCTGGAGGAAGACTTGCCTATTTGTGCAGAGAAGTGGCCTCAATTATTTGCAATTTAACCATGGTGTCTTGAACCACGCGTTGCCTCTTTGGCGTCTCTACCGGCTTCTCACAGATGGGGGCGGCAGCCAGAGTGTCCACAAACATGAAGTCCGGCAGAGGCACACCAACGTGAAGGAAGCATGGCTGGGGGGCACCTCTTAAGTGACTGGTGTGGATGATGGGTCTGGCTCAGACAGCACCCACAATATTCCTGCCACACCAGGCAATTGGCTTCCCCCCCCCCCCCGTCCCCCCCCCGGGCCCCCCCCCCCCCGCCCAAGTTTAGACGCAGAATGGAGTTTGACCCTTGGACATGGGGCAAGCCAGCCCAGTACCTTGGCTGTCTTCCAGCTTCCCAATGGTCTCAATCTGCTCCACCAGGTCATTGGAGTTCCACTGGCTCATCCCCAGGAGAATGGCGTTCTTGCTTTCCACCACCTCCTCTGCAGCAAGAGGGAACAGTTGTCATTCTGACAGCAAACCAAAAGACCTCCGCACCAGCGACCGAGGCTGCCTGAGCTGGCAGAAGAGCCAGTGACCACAGGCCTCCAGGGGAGCTCGCGATGGCCCGCTCGCTGCCCTGGCCCCCGCGTGCGGAAACGAGTCTCCTTTCCCAGTCCCAAGGACAGGCAGCCTGGCGACTCAGGAGATGTGGCGCTGGAGGTGCCCGAATGCCATGCCACCCTCCCAGCGCCTGTCTGCCAAGGCAACTGATTCCACGAAAGACCCGTAGGGCTTTGGTCCCTCAAGAGCCTGCTCCAGAGAGGAGGAGGCGAATGAATCTGCTTCAGCGCAAAGGACAGCGAGGGCTGGCCCACGGCCGACCAGCTCCCAAGAGACCTGTTCTCCCCTGCAGAGGAAGGCAGAACGCGCTCCAATGGAGGAAAGCTCAGGGAGCCAAGGTTGCGTTTAGATGCCAGGAGGCACTTCCTGACAGTCAGGACCCTGAGGACGTGGAATGGGCTTCCATGCAAGGTCGTTGAGGCCCCACTGGTGAGGGTGTTCAGAGATTTATTTATTTATTTAGAATTTTTGTATGCATTGCATAGCCTCGGGACAGCTTACATAAAATAAATAAACATAATACAAATAAAATCCAGATTCACCCTGGCTGCAAATTAAAATCTATAGATGATATTAAAAGTTATTAAAATATTGTTGAAATAAAAAGGTCTTAGCCTGGCGCCAAAACACAAATGACGATGGCGCCAGGCAGACCTCTCTGGGGAGCACATTCCAGAGACAGGGCGCCACCGCAGAGAAGGCCCTCCTCCGGGTACTTTGCCTCCTGCTGTCTCTCACAGGGGGCTCCCGGAGGAGGGCCTCTGCTGCCAATCTCAGGGGGTGGGAGGGCAAATATGGAAGAAGGCGTTCCTTTAGGTATCCAGGTCCCAAGCCGTTAAGGGCTTTATAGGTAATAACCAGCACCTCAAATTGAGCCCGGACGTCAATGGGAAGCCAGTGAAGCTGGTAGAGGACTGGGGTTATGTGAGAATAATGCCCAGTCCCCGTCAGCAACCTGGCCGCTCTATTTTGCACCATCTGAAGTATCTGGACTGTCTTCAAGGGCAGCCCCATGTAGAGCTCATTGTAGAAATCCAACCGGGAAGTAACCAATGCATGTGTCACTGTCACTAGGCAGCCGTCCTCCAGGTAGGGACGCAGCTGATGGATTAACTGAAGCTGAAGGAAAGCGCTCCTCGCCACTGCTGACACTTGAGCTTCCAGGGACAGCTCCGGGTCGAGGAGCACTCCCAAGCTGCGGACCTTGTCCCTAAGAGGGAGTGCAACCCCATCCAGGGCAAGGTCCAAGTCACCTACCCAGGAGCTCGATCCACCCACCAGCAGGACCTCCATCTTGTCTGGACTGAGTTCCAGTTTATTGGCCCTCATCCAGCCCATTAGCTCAGCCAGGAACCGGTTCAGTACAGCCACTGCCTCACCTGGATCGGTTGAAAACGAGAGGTAGAGCTGGGTATCAGCAGCATACTGGTGATTCCGCAGCCCACACCGCCTGATGACCTCTCCCAGCGGTTTCATGTAGATGTTGAATAGCAAGGGGGACAAAATGGACCCCTGCGGAACTCCCTGGCAGAGCTGCCATGGCGCTGGACACGCACATGGCGGGCATGTCGTTAGCGGAGCCGGCTGGTGCTGGAGGTCAGACTAGATGGCCCGGGAGACCCCTTCTTACCCACTCTGTTTCTATGTTTCTAACATCACATAGTATAGCAAACCTCGTGCATCGAAGAACTCGTCATCGGAGCTGTCCACGGAGTCGCTGAGGATGCCTTGCATGGGCCACTGGGACCCGTATTGGCGCAGCCTCCCTGCGAAAGGGGAGAGTGAGAGCGGTGTGAGCAACTAGAGCGAGGCTGCAACCAGGAGTCCAACGCAGCTTCTCAGCTGATTAAGCCATTGCTCAGTTGGTCAGCAGAGCTTGCTTTCCAGTAGGCATTTTAATGTCACATGCTTCAAAATACTGCAGAAGGAAGATGGTGCCGTCTTTTAATCGCATGGCTTTAACTCTATTTATATTACCTTTCTACCTGCCGAGAGCCCAGAGTGGCTGCAGATGCCTCCTCCTCCCCCTGGTGACCTTGCATCAGCCCCAGGAGGCAGGTGACACGCAGGGGCAACACCTGGTCCTCAGGCACCCAGTGAGCTCGGGGGCTGCGTGAGGCGCTGAGCCGGACCCTGCCCCTCTCCCTCGCCACCGTGCGTGTTGCAAAGGAGAGACAGGTGGCTCTGCTCAGCTGGCGGCACCCAGAAGCCCATGGTTGGAGCCCATGAACAGGCACACTGCTCAGTTGCCCCTGGGAGGGCACTCGAGGGCTCCTAGAATTTGGGGGGGGGGCCTCCTTTGGCACTGCAGACACGTAGAAACCTCCTCCAGGAGTTGTCCCTGGCCAGCAAGCCCCCAGGAGCTACAGCTCAATGCCACTGGAGGCACCAGGCTCAGGCAGGCAGGCGCACGGCACCTTCCCATGAGCCTGGCAGTGCCAGAGAGCTGTGCGTCTCCCCGGTCCTTGCCCTGCTCCCAGACCAGCCGTCCCGGAGAGCCCCGAGAAGGAAGCGGCCAGTTCAAAGCCCCTGGGCTGGCCGGACAGCGGATGCCTCTTACACGCTGACCCTCCTCCTTGCTCCTGCCTTTCCCACACAACCCTCCCCTCCCCCCATGCACACAGGTGCATTCAACCTGCACGTTGGCCACTGTTCTTCCCTTGGCTGCCCCCGTCATCCGTCCCACTAAACCCATTTCTTGCACACATCCTTTCCCTGCACCCCCCATCACAGGCCATGGTTTCCTAAACACTTGCTAATTATGGCCCACGGATGAGCAGGCACTCAAGCTGGGAATGTCAGCCCCTCAGCTGCATTAAATAAAGTCCACTTAGTGCCAAGGGCTCCCAACCACACAAACAGCCCTCTCAAAATTAAGCTGGCCCAGTTAATTGGGTGCTGGAGGCAATTAGGCCAACTGGCACCGCCCTGAGGATCTGTGTGTTCCGCAGTTTTCGGGGCATCTGCATTTCAAGCCGCCCATGCCAGATGCTGGAGCTGCTTGCCTCCGCTGCCAGCGTGGCACGGCTGGGGTGCAGAACATTGCTGGCCAAGGGAAGCGGCTGACCCTGAGCGGTAGGGAGGTTCCAGGAGCTCCACGGCAGCCCCTGGACAGCAGGGCAGTTGGCCTCCTGCCGGCCCTAAGCGCCTTGAAGTGGGGTCAGAGCAGCCCCCACTTCACCCGGCTCTGCCAGTGGCTGCACAGGTGCCTCAGGGAAGCCCAGCAAGAGGGCCTGGAGACCCCCAGCCTGCTGGCACTCCTCCACAGTCTGACGTGCAGAGACGGATTTCAAGAGAAGCTCGAAGGTCCCCTTAGCTTCCCCAGCAACTGGCATTCATAGACTCCATCATCTTCAGGGGCTCTTCTCATCCAGGTTTAGACACACCTCAGCCAGGGGGACTCCGCTTACTCCAGACTCTGTGCACCCTGGAGGACCCCAAGATGAAGGAGTCCGTTGCACACCTTGTACACGGTTGCTTCCATTGTGACACTGATGGAGAGGGCACAAGGCAGACTGGAAGAGGCAGGAGAGGAAGGCAGCGAAGCGTGGCTGCGGGGAGAACTTAGCACTGGACTGGAGGAGTCTATGAATCACAGAATCCTAGAATAGCAGAGCTGGGAGGGGCCACTGGGCCACCAGATCCATCCCCCACTGTTGCACCATCCCACTCAGAGGGCTTTCCAGGCGCTTTCTGAATGTCTCCAGTGAGGAAGAGCCCACCGCTTCCCCAGGCAACCGGTTCTGCTGTCATGCTGCTCTGACAGTCAGGAAATTCTTCCTGGTCTCAGTCTGGCTTCTTTTAACTTCAGTCCTTCATTCCATGTCCTGCACTTGGGACTGAATGAGAAGAGATCCTGTCCTTCCCTCTTGTGACAGCCTTTCATTTGAGCTTCAACAGGACGGCGTTCCATGCAGATAAGTGCAAGGTCTTGCACTTGGGGCATAGGAATGGGTGTCATAAGTACAGGTTAGGGGACAAGCGGCTGGAGAGCAGCACTTGTGAAAGGGACCTCGGGGTGCTGGTCGACTGCAGGCTGAACATGAGCCAGCAGGGTGATGCAGTGGCCAAGAGGGCGAGCGCCACCCTTGGTTGCATAGCCAGAAGCGTGGCTTCTAGATCAAGAGAAGTGTTGCTGCCACTCTATGCGACTCTGGTGCGCCTGCAACTGGAGTAGTGTGTTCCGTTCTGATTTAATGCAAATCAACTGGTGTGGGTGTTTGGGGGCACTTACTTATTCCTGCCTTAGTGTTTCCTTTTATTTTTTAAAATGTGACCTTGCCTGCTGGGGAACCCACGTCTCTTGCATTAGGGACAGGCTGAGGACCAGCTAAGGATCACCACTTAATTCACAGAAATTGAATCAGTCGCAAATGGCTTGTTGAATGAAAAGCCAGATGTTGGTTTTAATTAAGCCAAAGTGGGAGAACATGAGAGAAATGCCTTGCAGCCAGAAGGGAAAGCAAGGCAGATGCAGCCGGAAGGACAGGGGAGGCATGGGCAGGAGAGAGGGAAGCAGCTGGCACCTTAGAGGCGAAGGCGATGCGGTCTGCGTGCGCTCAGATGCACCCATATCTACATTGTTACATCACACATTATATCGCTAAGCCCCCAAGAACCTTTCAGCCCTGGTGTGACCCGGTCCAAATGCTGAAGCCAGGAGTGAAAAGAGCCAAGTGGACACCCATGCGGCTGCTCCGCACGCCCACAGGCCTCAGACGTAAGATGCCGTCGACAGCAGCCCCTGGAAACCCGTGGGAAGTGGGGGCAGTTCCACACAGACGCGATGAGTGGAAATAGGGCCCTACACACCCGGGAAGCTGGAGCTGTCCCTGCCGAAGCCTTTGAAATGACAAGAAAATGTCCACAGTCTGACAACAATCCCCAAACTTCTTTAGGAAAGTCCCTAACACAAAGACAAGCTCTGAGGCTAGCACAAAGCCCAGCTTCCACAGACGGGTTGTCTGGCCACCTGAAGGCTGGCGCAGAGGCCCCGGCTCCCAAAACCCCATGGAAATGTGGGGCAGGCCAGGCCAGGCAGCTTCTACCTTTGACCTTTCATGACTGATACTTAACAAAAAGCTCTCCTGAGTCCATGAAGGCCATGGAGATTTGGATTTATTCAATCTAACCGAGCCAGGTGGCTTTCTTTTAGGCCTTGGAGGGTGTGCATTCGGGCAGCCTGGGTGTGCAAAGCAAAAATGGAAAAAGAAGGACACGCACGGGCTGCGCTCATGAAGCCCCGGGGCAGCCTCCTGCCAGCCTTGTGGAGACCCAGTCTGGAGACTTCAGCGTGCCAGGCAGCACTCTGAATGGCGCTCCTCCTCCTCCTCCTCCTCATGGGGGCATGGACGGGGCCCTGCACTGGTTTAAAATAATTCCAATTGCCTGCAAGGATTAAGAACAATCAACAGACAGCCACGCGTAATCCCGCCGGATACGCTCCAGTCCTGCTCTTGCAACATGTTGCAAGAAGCAGCACCAGGAGGAGGAAAATCGCCCAGATGGGGAGATCACAAAAACACAGTCTCCTTTATCTGGCCCACAGAAGGAAACAGCCCAGAGCAGAAGGGATGACGAAGAGGCAAGCAGCTACGCAACACGTCATTTATTTGGTTTCATTCCTATGCTGCTCCCCGGGTGGTTCACTAAAGCACAACAAGCTAAAAATAGACATGTTCAAAACAGCAGCTTCCAGCTAAAATTGGCGGAAGGGGAGGCCTGCCCTGCACGACTCAGCCTGGAATGTGACCCCTGAGCGTGATTCTGCAGTGGCATCTGGCCCCGGGCTGGAAGAGTTGGTGTGCCTGGTCTCTGGCTTCCAGGGACCGTGTGCTGCCCACCCCAGCCCACGAAAGCAAGAGGCTTTCCCTGCCCAGAGGCATCTCTGGTGAGCAGGCTCTGCCTTCTTCTCCATAAGGAGGCCTCCTGGGCTGCAGCAGAGGTCAGGGCTGCCAGTTCTGGGAGCATTACTGGTTGCACCACTCGGACCGGTGGAGGAGGTTCTGGTCAGCCTGTAGGCAGGTTGCTGTGGGCACTAGGCCTCCTCTCGTGGCTGGCCCTTTGGTACCCTTCTGGCAGTGTGGGCTCTGACAGGCAGGCACCAGTGTTGCTCTGGGGGCACTGCAGGTGGGTGAGGAATCCACGTCCTCAGATCCCCTCGGCTCGGCTCCCAGACTCCAGCCCACTTGGCACCAGCCTTGAGCCCATCCCCAGCGAGTGTGCTCAGCCTTCACAGGGTGCATTCGCACGCGGGATGCAAGAGGCACAGCCACACAGCGGCCGTCCTGCACCCGCCCCCACAATCACTGCTGGACAAGCCAAGAGCCGCCTGCTTCCGGTGTTCTCCATTATGTCTGGACAGCTGCTTCAGAGGCACTGAAGAAATCACCTGTGTGAAAAACTCTTGACAGGCACTATTTCTGGACTCTGGCCATTTACTTTCCCAAGAGAGCACCCAACGCTTTTCATGCTTGGAAAACTGAAGCCTGATTAGTGATGAGGAACAAACACTGTTCTCAAACTGATGGGAAAAGCCAAGCACTGGGGAAGAACTGTGCCAGCCAAGCGCTTAATCACAAGAAAAGAAGGAAAGAAGGGTTTGGACATGCCCGAGACTTTATCCATGGGGACTGCAAACTAACTGGGCATGGGCAATGGAGAGAAAGGATGTTGCTAAATCAGGCAGGTCTCATTTGCCATTTCTCAGGATCCTGGCAGGTTTCAGCAGTGCAAATAAGATTCACACAACTTATTTTCCCACTGGAAGGTCTGCCCCACCTCCCCAGAGCTGATCAGGTACCCCCTTGCAGAGCAGATCAGGTCTGTCCCCCTTAACTCAGCCCTGCCCCCATAGTGTGACCACGAGAGCTTTAGACGTCTTCAAGATCATGAAGCATCTGAAGCAGCTTTCTGACAAGCTAATTCTGCTGCTTGTCAGAAGGCCTTTGTCAGAACCCTCCAACCTGGAAGCAAGAAGCCTGATCATTAGCAGCTACCCAGTCTCGATCAAGGAACAAGCCAGATGCCACTCACAGCAGTAAAACTGAAATGGCCAGGCACACTCGCATTCCACTGAAACGCCCTTATTGGCTTCCACGAGGCCAAGCAGCAACGGAGCCTCCTCAGCCTTCTCACCTCCCCCATGTTATGCACAGCCTAGCTGCCAGGAGATCAAGTGGGGGGGGGGGGTGCCATGGCATTCCCCCAAGTTCTGCATAGGTGAAAGAAAGCCACACTCTCCCTCTGGCGTGGGGTGTTGGTTTGTGGCGGCTTCAGGCTGCCCGGAGCACGGCCTGCCTTCCCAAGCTGCCAGGAGCCATTTCAGAGGGGCACATGGAATGACAAGCATCTTAATCTGCCACAGACCGTGTCTGTGTCATAAAAACAACATAACACATTGCTGGATTTGTAGGAGCTGTGGAAGTAGAAGGAAACTGCACTGGGGCAGAGACTCTTGACTCTGCTAAGCTCGGCCAGCTAAAAATATCCCTGCTGAAACTCGGGGTGCACGTTGATGAGGTAAGCAAGCCGGGAGGAGAACGCCGATGAGCCGCTGCCGATGCGAGCAGGTGGCTGCCTTCCAGGTCACGTCGGGTCTCAGTGTGACAGCAGGGACTAATTTGGGAACCATCCCAGTTAGAGGGAGAAAGGGTGGAGAGCCACGGAGGAGCCCTGCCAGAGAATGGGGAGAAAGGAGAGCTCACTGCTCCCCTACCTGTGGCCCGACGAGGCCACAGCACTCCTTGAACCCAGGGCAGGGGAGAGCTGCCTGGCCAGGCATGGATTGTGCCAACCCAGAGCTTGTCAGGGGCATAGTCAGTGGGCCATTGGGCTGGGAGCCCTCCCACATTTCTCCTCCATGTCTTTCATCTTCTGTTTTTCTCATAAAAATCCTTTAAGGAAGAAAAGGAGGACGAGCCTTTGAACAGACAGCGGAAGGCATCCCACCTGGAGCACGCCGCCTTTCGAAAGTGGCTGGGCTGCGATCCACTGTCCCTCCCATCAGCTCTGCTGGCTGCAGCCGAGGCGGGGGGGCTGGGGTCCAGCGAGACCTGGAAGGCCTTGCCCTGCTCCTCAGCTGGAGGTATCCCAAGGCCTGGAGGAGCTCAGGACTCCTGCTCACAGCTCAGTCGCAGGCATGGTGGTCTCTGGTCGCAGGGGGCCAGAGCGGTGACTGTCACGGTGACTCCACAACAGTGACTGTGCAAAGGAAGCCCCCCGGGTTGCCTGGACTAAGGGCCACACAACACTCTCCTCAGGAAGGCCACACACACAGCCCCAGTGCAGGCAAGGCAGCCCAGGACTATCAGTCCCCAGTGCCCCCAAATCAGTGGTCTGGAGCCCCGAGTGAAGCTGGGAGAAAGGCGGAACTGCTCTCTGTATCCAGCCAGGGCAGGCAGCCATGCGCCCCAGCCAATGCAGAGGCTGCCAGACAGTTGCTGTGCCCATCTCTGGACACTTAAGTGCATGGAGGTGGCTCTGAGGCTCACAGTCCAGCACCAGCGGTGGCCAAGAGGGCGAGCGCCACCCTCGGTTGCACAGCCAGAAGTGTGGCTTCTAGATCGAGGGAGGTATTACTGCCACTCTATACGACTCTGGTGCGCCCACAACTGGACTATTGTGCTCAGTTTTGGGCCCCTCATTAAAGAAAGGATATAGCCAGGTTGGAGCCAGTGCAGCGCAGGGCCCCAAGGTTGGTGGCCGGTTTGCAGGGGAAGCCGTATGGGGCGAGACTGAGGGAACTGGGTCTCTTCAGCCTGGAGAAGAGGAGGCTCAGAGGGGATCTGTTGGCGACATGCAGGTATGTGAGGGGGTGTCACACGGAGGTGGGGAGAGACCTGTTCTCCCCTGCAGAGGAAGGCAGGAGGCGCTCCAACAGAGCAAAGCTCAGGGAACCCAGGTTCCATTTAGATGCCAGGAAGCACTTCCCGACAGTTAGGACCCCAAGGACGTGGAATGGGCTTCCACGAGAGGTCATTGAGGCCCCATCGGTGCGGGTGTTCAAGCATAGGCTGGATGTGTACAAGGTGGGCATGTCGTAAGAGGAGCCGGCTGGAGCTGGGGATCAGACTAGATGCCCCGGGAGACCCTTCTGACTCGCTCTGTTTCTATGTTTCTAAAGACACCACAGGGGTGGGCAGCCCCAGATGAAGGGTCCCTGAACAGACTGGAGGCAGAGAGGCACATAGGCTCAGAGGCAGGGCAGGCCAAGGACCATGGGCAGACGGGACCAGCTCAAGGCACACAGCCCTCCAGCCACGCCACACTGCTCAGGGCTGCTGAGCCAAAAGCAGGGTGCTGGTCTAGTCAGATTGCTCCCTGTATGCTGAAGCTCCCCTGCACATGAAGTACAGAGGATCCTGCAGAGGACAGTCCTGGAGAGGTTACTCCAAAGGTAGGGAGACCTCTGAAGGGCCTCTGGGGTGCAGCCATGGGGACCACAAAGCCGAGGAGGAGGAGCAGGACTCAACGCACTGGGGATGCACAGGCACCTGTCCAGCGCCATGGCACGGAAAGGAGGGCTGGAAGCAGAGGCCACCCAGGAGACACAGCGCCAGAGCAGTCCAGGCCGTGGCCACCAGAGGCCACCAGAGGTGAACAGCAGGCCCCGACCTCGCAGGTCTGAACGCCCCTGCTGGAGGAGATGAGACACCACCCCCGTGACATCCACCCCGTGCCCTGGACCCTCCATTGATACGCCAGCCCAAGCATAACCCAACGCGGCTCGTTCAGCACCCCGGTGCCTCTTCACTGGCCTCAGGGAACGATCCCGGAGCCACCTTGCTGCACCCCCACAAGCCAGCAAGCAAGGTAGCAGCTGCACAGCGCTCTTACACGGGCCTGTGTTGCCATGGAAACGGCTCTGCTGCCACTCCGCGTGGCAGTGGCCGGGAGCAGCTGGCATGAGGGAGCTCGGAGGGCACCCCCTGCCCACGCCACCGTGAAGAAGGCTGCCCAGGCCCACTTTCTTGGGTCCCGCTCCCCCCCGTGCAAAGGGGGTCCTTTCAAGGCCACAGTCCTGGGTGCAGCGGCAACGCCTGGCTGCAACCTCGAAACCAGAGTTGTCCGACTGAGAAAGACAAGTCTCGGGTTTTTGGAGGGAACTCTGGAAGTGCTTTGAAAGAGGGATCTATGGGGGCTGCACATGTGCATTTCCCTCCACCCCGCAGGAGCACGGACAAGCTAATGCCATTGCAAGAACCTGTAATACCTGTTTAGCCCCCATGATGCTACTGCCGCTTACAGCCAGCCCTGGCTTGCCGGACGACTGCTCGGCTGCCACAGCAGCACACGCCTGGCCTCCTTCACCTGCACTGTGCCCAACCAGCAGGGAGACTCTGCGGCAAGGGCCACCTGTGCCTCCCCTCGAGTCCCATCGGTCATCCAGTGCTTCCAGCTGAGCAGTGGGCTCTCCTCCCTCTCTGAGCCATGGGGCTAGAGGGAGGGAGCACCCCACTTCTGTCAGAGCAATAGGACAGTGGGACCAGCTGCCTGGAGAGGTGTTGGCTCTCCCACACTGGAGACATTCAGAAAGAACCTGGGCAGCCACCTGAGCGGGGTGGTGTAAACTGGTGTCCTGCAACAGCAGGGGGTGGACTAGATGTCCTTCCTGGCCCCTTCCAGCTCTACTGTGCTATGATTCTGTGATCCGAGTTTTGCCCAGAGACAGCCCAGCATGAAGACCAGCTGAACTCTGGGACCTTTCCTTGCAACCCTGTGGGGAAGGGGATTGTCAGCCGCCCATCAGGCCAAGACTGGCAGAAGCTCCCCAGCCCTCTTGGTGAAGCCCAGTCACCCACGAGGCACAGCTCACGGGGCTCCTATGCAGAAGGCGCACTGTGCAGCACCCTGCGCGACTGATCGCCTTGACCCAACACACATGCTCCCAATTAATTTGGCTGGCCTGCTGGAGGACGGTGATGATGAGCAAACTGCTGCCTTGGTGGCATTCTAGAAAGAGCAGAGCCATCCTCAGGGTGCACCCAAGGAGCCCCAGCACACGGCCATCCCGCAGCCAGGCGAGGCAGTCCTGCCCCGCTGCAGTGGCCACCACGGCCTCCCCGCCACAAGGCTGCCTGCCTCTCCCTCACGTGCAAGCCTGAGCCCTCAGCAGCGTCAGCCGCATCCCAAGTGGCATTGACCCTGTAATGCACTGCAGCCCACAGCCCTCTTCATGCAGGATGGGGCGGGGGGGGAGCCATCCCTGATCCCAGTTTGAGAGTGGCAAACATACTCCAAGGAACCAGCTGGACCTTCTCCAAAGCTGGGCAGGCCCATCTGACCATTAAGCAGGGGGAGTGAGGCAGTGCTGTTTGCTGCAGAGTTGATCCTGTTGGCTGAGGATGATGGGAACAAGGTGTCCTGAACCCCCTGGGCCTAGGAGTTCTAGCAGCTTTCTTTAAGAACTGTGCATCTGCATGCAATGAAATCGCACCAACAGAGAGAGAACACTGAACTTACCCCGCAGCACCCTCAGCTCCAGCCCAACCCCACAGCTGCACCCAGTTCCTGTCAAGTGTTTGCCAACTCCGCGCCCAGCACGCTGGGAGCTTGGAGAGCAAGGCTCAGGGGTGGGAGGGGCTCTCATCCTCTCCAATACACAGGGCGCTCGCTGTGCACCAGGGAGGCCCCGTCCTGCCCTCAACGAACAAAAGAGGTGCCGGGGCATCCCATGCACACAGTCTGGAGAAAAGACGGCAAGAAGGCCCAGTTTGGAGAACCTGCCCTTGCCCGCCTCTTGCAGCAGCAGGCCAAGTGCCAGAGGTCGCTTGCTACTTATTTTTTTTAAAGTCTAAGGGAAGACATTTTGCCACAGGCTCAAATGTGCCCCAGAAGCTGGAGCCCTGGGCTCAAGTATGCGGCCACAAGTGCCTATTCCAGCTAGAGCTTGTTGCTAATCAGGGTCCTGGGCATGCCATGCTTGATCCACCCCTGGCTAAGAGAGCCGCTTTACTTTTCCCAGGTGACCTCCCTTCAGGACTATCCATGCTGCTGTTTAGCCAGCTTGCGGTGCCTGCTTGTGCTGGCTCACTTGCCCCTCCCAGCCGCCAGTCCAAGGCCCAGGTCAGCAAGCCCAGAAAGCATATTCGGCCACTGACAGACAAAAGCCCCAAGAAACGGTTGCAGTTTCATGAACGTGCAGAGCCTTTCAGCTGAGGCCCCACAGAACTCTACCTCTTGGGGTCACTGCAAGAAGCCATGCCAGGCCCCTGACCAAGGTTTCATGTGGACTACCCTTTCACCCAAGAAAAACAGGGGTCTCTTCCCCTCCATGATTGCCATGGGAAACATTGCCAAGTGGCCGAGAGGAGAAAAATAGCAGCTGCCCCCCGGATCCTGCCCAGCTTTCCAGACTAAACACCAGCCCCAAGCATTTGCGCCTTGGCTGTTTCCGCATGCCAGCACAGGAGCGAAGGCAGGCCAAAGAGGCGCTAGGGCTCTGTTCCACAGTGACACAGTCCTTTACTGGCACTTATGCAGAAGCAAATGAATTAATGTTGGCCCCTCAACCCAGCTCTGTTGCTCGCCTGCAAGCTTTCAAAATTCAATCTGATTAGCAGCCAGTTATTAAGGAAGAAAGAACTCATCTCTACCCAAATTAACTGAAAATAGATTGAGTTTCCCAGCCTGCCTGTTCCTCCCCTGCAGGGACAGCCAGACACTCCCACCCAGTTTTCTCCCCATGCCAGGGCAGGAACAGCCAGGGCCGGTGGGCCGCTCCTCAACCCTGGTGAGGTTGCTGCCTGGACCACTGGGAGCTGATGTGCCTGCAGGTCTGTGGCCACAGTGAGAGCATTTGCTGCAGGGTGGGTGGGGGGTGTGGGGGGGTCTTCCTTTGCAGCTGGAGGGTCGCTGGAAAATGGCACCCTCCTAATGAAAGGGAGGGTTCAGTCACCCCAGAACATGGAGCAGGTGACAATGGCACTCTCAGTGAGTAAAATGAGAGGGCAGAAGAGATGGAAATACCCTGGAAAGAAAACAGCAGCTCTGAGGGAGGAGCTGAAGAGTCTGATCTGGTGAGCAGATTGGACAAAACAGCTCGCCCCCCCCCCCCCACATCCCACCCCATGGAGTGCTTTATATTCTGCTGCTAGCGGAGTAGGTACCTGGAGGGGCCTTCTGGGCCTCCTTCCTTAGGGAAAAGCTGATCGGGCTTCCTCTGTCGGCTGGCTTCAGAGGCCGCGCCTGGCAGCGGGGCACCAGGTCCAGCACCCCGAAGGCATCCCAGGGCAGGTGCCCGGACAGTTGCAAGTACTCCCTGCAGGAGACCCGGCGTCCATTTTTGACGACTCCACTTGCTAGCCCTCTTCTCCATCCACTCATCCTGCCTGGTTGCTCTAAGTTGGGGCCTCCGGTGAAGAACCACTTTCCTTGATGGCAGGAATCGCTCCCCACCACCCCCATCGGGACACTAGACTTGCCAAGGTGGCCAAACAGCTCTGAATCAGCTTTGCAGGTAGAATCTGAATAGGGAAAGTGCTCAGGGGGCCTGCGGAAGCACCTGTGGAGCAGGGTTGGTTTGCTTTCTTCATAAGGGAGCCAGAATTGGAGCTGCCTCACCTCTTCATGCTCAATTTTTACCCTTGTAAACTAGAGCACAAATTGCAGATGCCACCATTTTCCATAGTGCACTTATTTAAGAAGAACACCACACACAGCTTTTCAGCTGCCTCTGGAATCCCTCAGAGCCGCCGGAGTCAGGGAACAAATGGCAAGATTTAACCCCTCTCCCCCTTTTGAGGACAGCCCCCACGGCAAACCTCGCATATCAGGCCAAGGGGGACGGGGGTCCTCAGAGCCCAGGCAGCTCAAGTTCATTCTTCTGCCCTTTGGGCATTTGGTCGTTCAAATGGCCACACAAGCCACAGCAGCGGATGGGGCTCTGAGGGGGGACGGCTGTGCCACAGACGCAGCCACCACGGCCGTGCTGTGCAGCAGGACCCCAGCCTGCGCTGATGAGGCACAGCGCCCCGATGGGCCCACAGCCTAGGAGCTCTTGGCCGAGCATGGCGTCCTCCCTGCTCACTGAGGCAGCTGCCGCCTCACCTCCACACACACACACACGGCAGCTGTTTGGGCTGCAGAGTCCTTGGGCAGCTGCTGGGGGGGACGGGACGGGACGGGGGGGCGGCTGTCCTCCTGGCATGCAAGAGCAATCTAAGAGGAGAGCAGCAGCCCACACTCCACAACCCCCACCCTCCACAAAAGCTTCTACTTGTGGGCAAAAGCCTTCCTATCTCATTTAGCCCTAGGAGGATCGTCTTGTTACAGCCCAGTAACAACTCGTGCAACATGGAGGTCTGGGGGTGGGCTTGATCCCTTCATGGACTGCGTGAGGCCCACGTCTTAAGCTGAAACATGGAAAGGGAATCTGGCAAGGCACTCAGCAAAACCAGACTCTGCTACTGTGGCAACCTCAAAGTGTGGGCAGGGGGACAGCAAAGAAGTCCACAAGGGAAAAGCCTGGAAGTCTGGCCACGAAAGCTTCAGGGGGCTGGCCACGCGGCTGCAGGTGTGATTTCCAGGCCTCTCCAGTTGATGGAGGTCCTTCCTTGGCACAGGGAGAGGTGGACCTGCCTCCCCAACAGGCCACTCGCCAGCCCTGGAGGGCTGACGCCTGCCCGCACACAACCCACAGCGAATGGCGGAGACTGTCAGAAGAGATGCGCATGGACACACAAAGAGGAGGGCTGCCTCACCAGGGCGCACCTCCCTGGCAGCGCCTGGGTTGCTTCAAGGGGCGTCTCCTTTTCGGAATACAAGGACCCCGGGCCAACGCACAGGCCCCCCAACAGGTGCACCTTTGGAACCTCCTGCCTCTTGCACGCGCCGGGAAGGGGGAGCCCAAGTCGGGCGCGGGGCCCTTCCCGCGCTCGGGATGAGGCCCCGGGGGACGGAGCAGCGCCTCCCCTTTCGGGACGAGGCGAGCGGGGCGGGAAGGGGGCGCAGCACGACCAGCCGGGGAAAGCGCATCGGCACATGCTCGGAGTCCTCTCTCCGCCGCGGAGCCGCAGCCCGAGCCCCGCCCTGGCCCGACGCGACCCCGGGACCGGCTCCGGGCCGCCGGGCTGCGCAGGATCCCTCCCGGGGGGCCGCCGCCAGCCCCCCTGCGGGCACGGCTGCCGGGAGGGCCGGCCGGGAGGAGGCGCGGCGGCGGCGGCGGCGGAGGGGCTTACCTGGCCGCGGCGGCAGCTGGGTCGCCATCGCCCTCGAGCGGCGGCTCCGTCGAGCTCGGCGCTCCGGCTCCGGCGGCGGCACTGCGTCTTCTGCTCGGCCTGCCCAGGCGCCGCCGCCGCCGCCGCCGCCGCCTTCCTCCGTTAAAGGCGGCGCCGCCACCGCCGCGCGCGGGGGACGCGTCCAGGGCGCGGGCGGCCCGGCTTCCTTCCCGCAGCGGCGCCGGACGCGGGGCCGCGGCGACGGCGGAGGCAGCCCCGCAGGCAGCGCAAGGGGGCGAAACCCGTGCGGAGGGGAGGCGGCTCTGCGCCTTCCCGTGACTCCGGGCGCCGAGCGCGGCACCGGGGCGGCGAAAAGCGCCCGTGCATGTGCGAAGCGCCGCCACCTCGCCCGGCTGAAGCGCGTCCCCCGCGCTCGGAGGATCGCAAGGCGAAGCCCCTGTGATGCCAGAGGGAACCGCAGATCGGGGGTGCGATTCCAGAGGACGCCCGCCCGCCCGCCCGCCCGCGCTGCTTGGATGGAGTGAAATGTCTCTCGAGCTCATACAGTCGTGCTGGGGGAAGTCAGCCCTACTTGCCTCACTAGGAACTGAGGGACACGACCTCTCTCCCGTTGCCAGAAGCCCTCTGCACATGTTCAGAGAGCAGAGGGCCCTTGGAGGCTCTTTCCATTTGCCATCGGAGAGGAGGATGTTTTCATTCCCAAAGGCACCACCGTCTTTTCCTCGGGAGCCCCTCCTGTCCATTGTGGGCATTGGCAGATGGCAGTCACCCTCAGCCGGCCGCCCTTTGCCACTCGCTCCCTGGGGGTCTCCCAGTCTTCTGCCCCTGGAGCTGGAAATGCGCCCAAGCACGGGAGAGGTGTGAAGGGTTAACTCCCCAAAAGCCTGCCTGGGCCCTCTCTGTTCTTCTCAACTTCCCTCATTTCAGGGGTGCAAGCAAAGGGATGCAAGACCCGTCCATTCCCACATGGTCAGTGAGCAGGAGGGCGTCCACTCGCGTGCTAGTGCAGGGGGCCTTCTCTGGACTGGCTGTCTGGGCTCTGGGAGCAGAAGCAGAGCAGCAGCCTCACCTCCAGACCATCAAGAGGAGGCCCTCAAAGCAGCAGAAAGGCCAGAAAAAGTGCCTGCTTGAGCAGGATCCTATGAAAGGGCCACTCAAAGGAGAGCTGCTGGGGTGGAGAAGGGGAGAGCCCCCCCCCCGGACCCCCGCCCCCCCACACTGCCTCACACTTTCTTGGGTCTCTCATCCAGGCAGGCCAAAGCCATTTTGAAGCAGCAGGCGTGGGTTTGTTTGCAGCCCCTGGTGACAACTGCCTGAGGAGACCTGCGGGGGACACCTTCAGAGCAGGCTACATTTTGAAGTGCGGCAGGCGGGGGCTACAGCTAAAAGAAGAATGATGTCCCAGCTGTGTATCTCCATCTCTCCACATCACAGCCATCAGACAGTCACTGTGGGCTCTTCCACAGCGCAGCTCCAGGGTCTACGTCTGCCGATTCTGTAGGTCGCAGGTCCATGTCTGACACCATTTATGTCTGGAGTGGGGAACTCTGGGTCTGTGGCCAAAACCCCAGACGTGTGGCCGCCACTGATCATTTGGTGTTTTCCAGCTTTGATGCAGCTCTCCCTGCACAGCAGTTTTAGAAGGTTAAAGCACTTCTCCTAAGGCTTAATCACTAGCAGTAAGAACTTTGAAGTTACTGTATACTGGCATTTGGGTATTAGTATGCTCAGTCTCTCCATATAGACCTACCTCCTCACTTCAATCTTCCTCGGAAGTCCTCCTCCAGATACCCCTGCTAATGAGAACAAGAGGGAAAGGGCTAGGAGGAGGCCATTTTCCACAGTGTCGTGTTTCCTTTGCCTTCAACACTCACCCACCTCTGGAATGCAGTCATCTCCCCTCTCCCGTGAGTTTCTTCTTTCCTGCTGGAGACATGTGCAGTTTCAAGCTGAATTTAGTCAAATTAAAGCTGCAAGAGTCAGATTCTGGAAGAATGAATCCTTCTGCAGTATCCTCAGCTCCTCCAAGTCCAGCGATGCAGCTCATACTGGTGCTAAATGCAGAGCATGGCCAGGAAGCGAGCTCAGTGCCTTGTAACATCTCTGCTCACAGCCCCATTTCTTTGAGGTTGGAGTTCAGGGCCTTGGAGTCTCTTTCAGCTACATTCAGTCTGGAGAAGTGCCCAGGGGCCCCATTCTCATGATGGCTGGGGCCAAAAACTTGGGAGACCACCAACATACTGTAGGCTGAAAGCTCTTCATGCCTGTAATTCAACTGCAGGAGAGGCTCAGTCTTCTCTCAAGAGGGTCTATCATCTCCTTAGTAAAGGCAAAATACAAACTGAGGGTCCAGGAACACCCCCTTACTTGGAACAAGTTCAAATCTCCAAGGCCTGATGAGCTGGAACCTAAAGGAACAGAGGAACTGGCAGGAGAACTCTCAGAAACACTACCATCTTTAAGAAATAATGGAGGGTGAACTGCCAGATGACTGGAGGAGGGTATCCCAATATCCAACCAAGAAAAAAGGAGGGATTTGGGATCTACAGACCAGCCAATCCGCTATGAATTTTTTGAAAATGTTTGGAATGGATTATGAAGGATCAAAGCTCAGGGAACCGAGGTTCAATTTGGATGCCAGGAAGTACTTCCTGACAGTTAGGACCCTGAGGGTGTGGAACGGGCTTCCACGGGAGGTGGTTGAGGCCCCATCGGTGCGGGTGTTCAAGGATAGGCTGGAAATGCACATGGTAGGCACATCCTGAGTGGAGCCAGCTGGAGCCGGGGGTCAGACTAGATGGCCCGGGAGACCCCTTCTGACTTGCACTGCTTCTATGAACCTTGCAGAGCAGTATTTGTCCCATGGGCCTGAGGTCTTCCACTGCTGCCCAAGCTCCTCGTGAGACACTGAGGAGGGTGGGATATAAAAGCTAATATTAAAGAAACAAACTGATCATGGCTCTGCATTGGCATTAATCAACACTCATATTGTTATTCCCACTGCAGAGAAGAAACAGGTGATTTTGAGCCACACCCCTGCTACATTTTCTGCAGTTTTTCAATGCCAAAGAAAAGAGGGAAATTCACACAGGAAGTGCCAATTTATACAATTCAAGCTGGCAATAATAAACACTCTATTAGATGATGTAAGGAGCCAGAAGCCAACCCCAGTGCCTGACTATGAAAGTGGTGCTGATGCGAGTTGGATTCTGAGACGATGGAAGATGGAACAGAAATTAAATAACTAAAGTTTGAAGCATGAAGTAGTTTATCAGGAGGGTTTCAACTGAGTCCTATAGGGGAGGGAGAAGTGTATTTGGGTGCATCAACAGACAAAGGTTTATGTCCCACAACAGAGGAAACAGCTCCAATAGTGCCCAAAAACATTCTTCCAAAATATGCACGTGGTCTTCAATGCCTATATACCAATGATGGGAAACAAACAGCATGAACTTAATACAGGTGTCATCCCCTCCCAAGCAAGACAGTCTCTCCAGCACTTCTTTTAAGCGTCTTTATTCTACGCACGTAGAAGACTCTAAGCACTCGCAAGCCCGAGTATGCACAAGCTGTGTTGACCCCTCTCTACCCCCGTTTACCCAAAACTTTTCTTATGACCCCTGCCTCTGGAAGGAGGGGCACTGTGGGACCAGGCGACCCTCCGCTCTGCACTCTGAGCCCCCAAGTGGCCCGGCCTGCGGCTGTGCCGGCTGGCCACGGGGTCCGCATCTTCAGGCGGCCAGTGCTCTCCATCCGAGAGACTAATCTCCCCAATTCCAAATCTCCCCCCTCATGCCCTTCGTCTGCTTCATTCCCCAGGCGGGAGGGAGACTGGGCCGTGGGTGTCCTTGAGCTGCTTCCATCCAGAGCAGGCTTGGGTGGGTACTGCAGGAGGGAGTCTGCGGGTCCGGGCCTGTCCGTTACACCAACAATTGCGTTACCAGTGCGAGAGTTCTGAGCCACCTCTGGCTCAGCCAGCTCTACATCATCCTCAGAGTCTGAGCTATCAGCCCCACCAAACAGGCTGTTTCTTGCGTATGCCTGGGAATCTTGCCAGAGCACGTACGCACGCACGCACGACAACAGGAAGGTGATTAGAACCTGTAAGTTTAACAGAAACTTGGTAGGATGACTCTTCTGACTGGAATTCAACCACTGAAGGATATAAGCTGTTCAAGGAGAACAGGAAGTGAGGCAGAGTTACACAATATTGTTAAAGATACATATTTCTGCACAAAAATACAGTATGATGAGCTTAGTGGCCACACCGAGCAGGGGGCTGGACCTGATGGTCTTCTGGCCCCGTCCAACTCTACCACTGTACGATTCTCTGAACTTCTGTGGGTTGAAAATGACACAAGTCTCTTTCCTTTCCATTTACCAGACACAACAGATACTGAAATGTCTCCTGTGCTACCCCCATAATTAAACACCCTTATCTTTCCCTCAGAGTTGATTCCTTGAATGCTGTGCAGCACAGCAGGTGGTGAAAAAGGTCTTAAAAACCTAATGAATATGGAAACATTATTGCAGAAAAACATATACATGTGAGTATCGAAAGAAACTTATTTAATAAATTGAGGTTCTTTCATCTTTAGAAAACAACTCATTAAATTTACTGATTTACTGTACAAAACTTTCCACCATGTCAAAAATATTACCTTGATACAAAAAGAGGTTCTAAAATCATGCAATTAAAAAGAACGCTCTACTGTTTATTTTAAAAGTATTGACCTTCAGGAAAATGCTCAGCATCATCACCTCAGAAACCACACAGTGCTCAGAGGGGCGGTTCAGCAGCGGCTTCCACAGGACCTCCCTTCCCTCCTGCAGGAAAGGACACGAGGCAGGAGGAACCCAGGCGCAGCAGGGGGGAAGCGTGTAGTGGTACTGCAGGGCAAAGAGCGGCCTTCCAGCACAGACCCCAAGACAACACATGCCAGGCCCCCTGGATGCGCACCCTGGGCTTGTCCCAGAGGCTCACAGGCCACTAGCCATGTGATGGGAGGGGGCTCCTCTTGCCCAGAAGGGGCTCCCCAGTGGGCGCCAGGGCCTGCTGCCCACGGCAGAACCGGGCTGCTCCAGCAGGCTGAATCCAGCACAGAGAAGGGAGAGCAGGCCCCTGTCTCAAGGAAGCCCCGGTCACTTAGGGGTACAGTCGCAAAGCCAGAGACCAGAATGATGGTGGCAGCACCCTGGGCAGCTGCTGGCTGGAATGGCTGCTTGGAGCCACAGCTGCCAGATGGGGACGGCCATGTTTCTGCTGCTTCTCTCCCAAAGGCTCATGGGAAGCCACTTGAGAGCATTCAAATCCCCTCCCTGAGATGCTTCTTGTGTGAAGATTAGACACAGAAGACAGAGTCTCTTCCACTGGAACCGCGGCCATGGCCAGTTCTTCAGGCTGGCAGCTCCCCGGCATGGGTAGAGAAAAAGCACTGCGTGTGCAGCAGCTCACAAGAACTCGGCCGTGAAAACGGTCTCCGCATAGTCCTCGCACAGCCCGTGCAACTCAGCCGCCACGTCTTGCACAGCCTCCTCTGTCAGCTGCTCTGCCAGGCTGAAGGGAAAGAGGCCCACAGGGCAGAGGTGAATGGCCAGGTCTCGCACTCCAGGACTCTCTCACTGACCCACTGAGGCCCTCTGTGAACAAGGGGTCAGGGGCCTTGCCTGCTCTGGGCATGACTGTCTTCCCGCCACCCCACAACTCAGAGGGGATGGCAAAGAGGGGGCTTCCTCTCCGCTGTCGCTAAGAGATCTGCCCAGGTGGGAAGGAAGGCCCCAAGAGAGTCTCTTTCTCACAGCAAGGGGCTGCAAAAGGGCAGGCAGCCTTTCTGGTCCCGGCGAGGTGGGGGGGGGGTGCGCGAAGCCTCGCAGGGGGGCCTGGAGAGGGGAGGGGAGGTTGCTTGCCCACTCAGGCACAACCTGTGGAGGAAAGTGGAAGGGGCTGGGAACGGGATTCCAGCCACTGATGGGCAAAGGCTGCGATGATGACGACGACGACTGCTCACGCTCAGGTACCTTGACCAGGCTGGGAAGCAGCACTGGGAAGAAAGGAAGAGGGAGGGCTGGGGATTACAGGAGTGGAGCTGACTGGAGCCAGGGGTCAGACTAGATGGCCTGGGGTGCCCCTTCCGACTCACTTTGTTTCTGCATTCTAGGGGAGGGGAGGGTCCCTCCTCTTGCGTGTTCAGCATTTGAGGGCAAGGCATGGGCCCCGCCTGGTGGGATCACCAGGAAGCCAATTGGCCACATTCCGTGCCATCAGCCTGCCATCCTTCCAGCCAACAAATGCCTCTCTAGTCCAGGCCCCTGCATGGCCCTTGACACCGCACCTTTCTGCGATCAGCCACGGGTTGAAGTTCTCCACTGCCTCGTGAGAGATGCCCTTCAGGTGCTGCATGTAGCACGCCTGGTAATCGCAGATGCTCTGAAGCATATTCTTGGGGACGGAGAGGAAGGTGCCAGCCCACTTCTGGGGGCGAAGGTGCCATGTGGAAGGAAGCGGAGTCCCAGGCCGGGGCTCCTCCACTGTTTCCATGTCTCCCTCCACAGCACTGAAAGCACAACACAGTGAGAGATGGATGGATCCCTCCCTCCCTCCAAGATGGATGCTCCCAGAAGCCTCACGCCAGAGACTGCCACCCAAGGCCCCCTGCCTCCAAGGCTGTGCAGGCTCCCTTTGGGTCCAGAACATACAGCCCTTCCCACCCAGACCTCACTCAGGGCCCTTCCCTCAAGGAGAGTGAAGGCACCACAGAGGTTCAGTGAACTGGCTCCTGACAAGGTCCACCCGCCCACCGCACTGCAAAAAGCAGGAGCACCTGCCCGAGCTTCCTTGCTTGTTTTTCAAAAGGTAAGTGACTTCCCTGGACTGGCCAGTCTAGGGAAGTCTGAGGGAGCCACACTGCTGTGATCCAGTGGGGCCCTTCCTGGTGGCCATCAGCACCACGCAGGCCCTTCCATCCCTGAGCTCCAGCAGGCAAAGGGTGCCTCCATCCAGTTTTGCTTCCTCACAGAAACAGCAGCACTGCCATCACATAAACTGTGGGAGGTCAGACTGCTGGGAGAGCACCAGAGCTGCTGGGCAAGCTCTCAGCACAAGCGGCAAGGAGGCTGATAAGTGATCAGGACGCTGCAGAAACAAGCAGGCTGTGCTCCTGTACTTCCGACTCACTTGGTGTCCAAGGGTCTTTCTAGAACAATATCCACTTGCAGTTCTTTGAGACTATCCAGCTTCTTTATCTGGATGGGAGGAGGAAGTGCCAGCTCTTGGCCTCCCACTGCACACTCTCTCCCTAGGTAGAGGAGGAAAGTAAGAAAACTGTGCAGCCTAATGTCCATCTCAACCAGCTCACAATGTGGCCAACCCTCCTGCTCACAGGAAACCCGCCACAGCATTTATTTATTTATTTAAAGTTTTTGTATATCGTCCCCTTGCTATATAGCCTCGGGACGGCTCACACAAATAAATAAATATAATACAAATACAGATAAAACCCGGAAGCACCCTGGCTGCACCATTAAAACCTATAAATATTATAAGTTGTTAAAATATTGTTTGAATAAAGAGGTCTTAGCCTGGTGCCGAAAAACAAATAACGACGGTGCCAGGCGGACCTCCCACCCAGGTTGCCCAGAAATGCAGCCTCCATGGGGGTTCCATAAAACCTTCTCAGGCAGGGGCGTTCTGGTGCTAGCATCTTACATATACAAGAAACTCCCCAAAATGTGGACCTAGTTCCTACATTGTTACCTCTTTTGGGTGCCAGGCAAAGCCCATTCTCTTCTCCAGGTCATTTTAGAGACCCAGTTCTAGATTTTTATGTCTGCCTGCACTGTACTTGGTACCTGTACTGTTTATTGTTTTGTGTTACACTCAAACCTTGACTTTCACGGCTTAAATTCGATGGATTTTATTATTCATGAGTGTGCCATTAAATGGGAATATTTTGGAGTTTTGTGGTCTACTGTGGCCAACGGACCACTACGCCACAGACAGTCACGCAGGGAGTGCTCCCTTTCCCAGCCCCGAATGGTGCACCACCTCCAGCCAGGGCAGGGCAGGCACTGGACTCAGGACAGGGTGTGCGATCACAGGCAAGGCTCAGGATGCAATGCAGGACAAGCACCCAGCAGGCCATGCCTCAGGACTCGTTTTAGGTCAAAGGTTATTCAAATTGCAAAAGAGGAAATTGTAATGCAGCTACCAGGACATGTATGGTATTAAGAGTTCAGGGCTTGCGGGAGGGCCTAAAAGATATTCACATTTTTCCACTGGCAGAGCTCCTGTTCCCGAACCTTGCAAATAGGGAGAGCTGAATGCATATTATTTGCATTCCGTCGTTATTCGCTTTTCGGCGCCAGGCCAAGACCTTTTATTTATATGTCATTTTAATTGTTGATTTTATTTATTGATTTTAACAACTTTGGCCAGTATGTCTCCAATTTTATATTATTGTATTGGTAGTATTTATTTATGTTTGTAAGCCACCCCGAGGCTTATGCGAAGGGGGAGGCATATAAGTTTGCTAAATAAATAAATTTTGCATTTCATTCTTTAGCATCTTAGAATGTTTAACTGTTTGTAATCTATTCAGAGAAAGTTAGCTGTTGGGTGGATTAAAAATGAAATAAATGAACAAATAAATGATCATCAGGACTAGTAGTTCTTGCACTGTTGCTAGCCTCCTCCTTCCTAAATTTGTCTAATCTCCTTTTGAATCCATCCAACTCGGTGATCAGCATTATGCATTTCATAGTGTGATTCCACACTGAGTGGTGGATTTCTGTTTATCTGTCCTGAATCTCCTACGCATCAGCTTAACATGTGTCCCTTTGAGTTCAAGTATGACAAGAGAAAGGAAAACAGGTGGAATCTTGAGGCAGTTGAGGAGCAACAGCCAGAGAAATAACTGCCTGGATTCCTACTACCGGGCTGGGTGCAGGGACCTTCCACCACATTTCATCAGCCCCGTTCCTAGACAGGGAACACATCCCCTAACAAATCCTCCTTCCCAAGCACCTTCTTCCGGAAAGAGGCATCATCTAGAGAGGAATCTACAGGGAACTTGTCTCAAAAACCCTAATCCCAACCCGACAGGCTCATGCAAATAGGGGCAAGGCACCAACCAGGTACGTCCTCACTCTTACCACACCCCCTTGACAAGCTGTTTGCTCATTACCTGGCAGCTCCTCCTCCACCTCAAAATGCCAAAGGACCAGAAACTCACCCTTCCTCTTGTCCCGAGTCCAGAATTCAGGGTCTGAGTAAGCCACCTGGGTGTAGCGCCTGTGCACGGCCTCTTGGGAGCGCTGCAAGACACACAAACCCAGCGTTACTTCACAGGTCATTCCAGGCAGGGAAATGAATGCTGGTGGCACGAAGGAGGCACAACCACCGTGGCCTGTCTAAGGAAAGCCCGCCCTGTGGACTGAAAGGCCAGAGCCTGTGCAGCAGGAGGACGGCTAAGGGGGCCCACTGCATTGCACACGGTCCCTCTCCCCTCCCCTTTTTATCCTCACAACGATCCTGCGAGGTAGGCAAGTCTAAGTCAAGGACTAGCCCAAGAACCCCGTGAGCTCCATCTCAAAGTGTCCTTCCAGATCTGGATCTCCTGCTCCTCAGTTGCGACCACTGTCCCCACCATGGTATCATCTGTGAATTTAGCCAGCAGGCTGGTTATCCCTTCCTCCAGGTCACTGATAAAAAAGTCAAACAGAATTGGCCCCAGAACTGAGCCCTGGGGGATCCCACTTGTCACTGGCTGCCATCCTGATGATTCCCCACTGATATTTATTTATTTAAGACATTTCTATGCCGCCCCCATCGCAACAAAGCCTCGGGGTGGCTCACAAAGAATACATAAATACATATATAAATAATGATAATATAACAATTTTTTAAAAATCGTTTAAAAACCCCCAGTGCATTCTTGGCTAAAAATTTTAAAATCCAAATGATAGTCCCCCTCTGCTTGCAGCCCGTCAACCGTGCCCTCATCCATCTTGGAGCACCCAGACAAACAGATCTAGAAACTCTGAGTAGGGACAGGGGCCTGGAAAGAATCCTGAAGCCAGTGGGTCCCTCTGCATGCAGCTGGGCCATGTTCTTTGTCATGGCATGGAGCTCCTCCTGGTGTGAACACAAGGGACTTCCAGGAGCACCTCAGAAGGGACCTTGGGACAGGATGCAGCACCAAAAGAGTTCCTTTGAAGAGCCCCCATCTTGAAATCACTGCAAATTGCAAGTTGCCTGCAGTGAGGCCTCTCCTGAGAGAAATTCAGCAAGGGTCAGATGTCAGAACCTGAATGCACCTCAATTTCCTCCATCCTTTGCAGCATCAACTCCAGATCAGAGGAGCTGAGCACAGGAACAGCTTCGAATTCTGCATTCTCATCACAGTTCAAACCATCAGCAGTCTGACAGGAGACACAGAAAAGAGGTTTTGCTATGTGTGACCCCATAACGGATGACTCATTCAGGACAGGATTTCCTCCCCACAAAGAGTCCTGGGGGGCAGAGGAGGGTTGCCCGCTTGAGGCCCTGGTGATCTCGTTCACACAGGACTAGCCAACTTCCAGCTCCTGCCCTCCACTCATCCTCCACTCTTGTCTGCTTGACAAAATATTTGGCAGATGCATCTGAATCCTGAACAGGCTTTGCAAGAAGCAGTTCTATAGCCAAGCACTGACTTGGGTTCACCCCTTAAAGCTGGTGGAGGAGCTCACTTGTCCCTGAAAAACTCTGGCTGGGCTTCGCACCACTTGCCAAAGCAGTCGCCACTGACTAGCCAGAGCTGGTCACAAAGGTCCCGCTTGCCCTGTACAGGTGTGGGTCAGGACACTTCTGCCGAGACAGCTGGTTGCTATGGGGAGAGTGCTGGAACGGATCCTCTGCTCAGTGGCTTCTTTACACACTCTGATCTTGACATGGAAGCATTTCACAAAGAGCAGCACTGCTGGGGACCACTGGGAAACTCCTTCCTAACTGGGCCAGACCGCAAAGGCTTCCTAGAGTTGCGGGGTGAGGCAAGGTTTCCTCCGTCCCCAGAGCCAGGGCATACCTTTCCAGCATCCTGGGGTTCCTGTGAATTGTCCAGCAGAGGCTTCAAGGAGAGATTCGCCTTTTAAGAGAGAAAAGTATACCAGAGGATTAGCTGGGTCTCCCTACCCCATCTCAAGTCTAAATGAGAGAACCAAGAAGACCCACGATGCGTCCTGCACAGCCAGAGCAGCCCCGGCTTCTGAAGTGGCTTCAGCTTCTGAAGGAAGGGAAAGCAGCCTGCCTGTCACAAGGTCAGAGTGGTGGGGAGGGGGTGTCGAAAAGCCAGAGCGTGATCTTGGTTCTGACTCCCGCCTAGCCACGGAGCCAGCTGGGTGACTCCAGGCCAGACTCTCAACCCAGCCTAACTCACAGGGTTGTTGTTGTGGGGATAAGGTTGAGAGCAGGAGGAGAATGATGTTAGCCACGTTCAGTCTTTGTAAGAAAAAAGGCAGGACAGGAATCAAATAAATAAATACAAAAATCAAGGTATAACACCATGCAGCTTCAGATCTCGCTGTGCACCCACTACAAGGAAGATGCCCAGCTGAAACACACTCAGAGCAGCCTGTAGGAAGGGGAAAGATGGCCATACTGAAGAAAAGCAGACAGTTTTGAGACCAAAGGTCTCTGCAGCCTTCTAGAAAAGGTTGATGGATATTTATGGGATGCAGCCAGCAAGCACAGTGAAGTTGGAAACATAAGAAATGGGGGAGGGGGGAAGACAAGAGGCAAAGCCAGATATGCACAGCAAAGGGACCCGTACTTTCAGTCAAGGTGGGACTCGAGGTGGTGATTGCACAAGCCTCTGAGGCCACAGCAAAGCTTCCACGGGCTCCCGTAAGCTCGCAGGTGAGAAATTCCTCATCCATGCTTGCAAAAGGCAAGAGGTAGGGATGGCAGTGAGAAGAATGGGATGATGCGTCTTGTGAGCAACACAGCAATTCTTGGGGAACAGAGTTGCAGAATATCCTCGAGTGCAAAGCTATGTCAAAATACTTGCCAGGGGTGTGGAAGGGAGATGCTTTCCCTTGCTGTACCTGAGCTTTTGCCAAGAGAGGCTCCAGGAATTCCTGAACAGCTTGTCTACTCTTCTCCAGTCTCTGGGTCGGCGAGGTACCCTCAGCTCTAGAGGTGTACAAACATGCCCCACAGTGAAAGTCTGATCCTTAACACCTTCACTCTAAGATGACGTGTGATGATTGAGCACACATCTACGGAACAAGGATAAGTGCTCCGCAATTTCCAACCCGTAGAGAAGAACCATGCTTGAGATGCAAGGAAGATGGTCAACTGCCCTCCAAAATAAACCCTCAGGTCGGCGTGCACCCAGGCCTGAACTCACAGGCTTGCTCTGGTGGCACCCGTCTTTTGCATGGTTGTGATGTCACCACCGGGGACCAGGATGAAAACAGCCCCAGCCACCCGGGGCTCACTCCTGCTCCCTCCACATGCAGGAGGAAGAAGGAAGGGAAGCGGCACCTCAATACTGAGCAGCTCCAGAGCTCAAAGTCCTTCGCAAACGGCAAGGACCAAGGCCTGCACCCCCTGCCTGCACTGCTGCCTGCTTGCTTCAGAGATTATATGCGGAAGATGCACACTATGCAGGCGAAGGTCATCAAGTCAGACTGGTGAGCAGCTGCATAGCCTTCTTGGACCTCAGGAAGCCCAAGAAGCCGTGGGACAGCGGCTTCTGCTGCAAGCAATCTGGATTTTATGTGCACTATTTGTATTGTGTTTGTTTATTGTATGTATGCCATCCCAAGGCTCATGCAAATGGGACGGCATACAAAAATTCTAAATAAACAAACAAGAGCACTGGAAGTGCCTGTCCAGCCTGGCTCCTGACAAGAGATAGCTGGGGCCGACTGATCCAGGTCTCCCAGCAAGTGCCAAATGGCCCCAGGCATCTGGCGAGAACAGTCACTAACTGCTTTTCCTTGGAATCAGAATGTTCAATCTGAGGCATGGCCATGTTTCAGCTTTTTGCCAGTTATTTTTCCATTTCCCAGTTATTTTCTGGTCCATGCTAGCCTTAGAAGTCACGCCCAACTCAGATATACTCAGAAGAGAAATTCCTTCCTGTTTACACTTCCATGCCAATTTAAGTTGACAAAATAATTCATGTGTCTGGGTAACGGAAATGAGGAGTCCTGGAATGTGCCAAAAAGGCACAGCCACACTGCTCCCAATCCCTGCTCGCCACTGCCAACCTGAGCACTTCCTTTTTCATGGTGCCTGGGGCTCCCTCTCCCAATGCCTCTTGCCCTTGAGAAGGATTTCTGCTTCTGCAGCCTTTCTCTGTGTGCCTACAAGAAAGAGACAGAAGGAGATTGTAACTCATGCAGTCCCTTGGGAAAAAGACAATTGGCAGAAGCAGTAAATGGTGGCCTTGCGTCACCAATTGCAGAAAGTTTGGATTCTACCTCAGCAGGATTTACACTCTGTAAAGGAACTAATGAGCACGATTGAGAACGACCTGCTGGAAACATCAGCCAGGGCATAAAGGTAGAGGACTGCCAAGGCTTTTGGGGAAAAGAGGAAAAGTGAGCGCCGCCCTTCAAAGGAGCTTGCAACTGCAGTGCCAACGCTCACTTCTGCCACAGGGAAGGGCCTCCCAAGGAGCCTCTGCAAACAGCACGTCTCAGGTCCAGCTCTTAGCATCTCTGCACAGGAAGACGCTTCGCCTGTGGCCCTGGGGAGCCACCGCAACCGGTCCATCGCTGAGTCTTACGTACTGACAAGAGAAAGCCGCTTCCAACATGCGAGCCTCTGGACAGGACTGCAAGGTGGCTCTTCCGACCCGCTCAGACCATCTGGCCCCATCTCCCCTGCACACCGCCCTAGCAGCTGCTGACCTACCGCTGAGGCAAGGCCAGGGGAGAAGTAAGGCCGGGAGGCACCCAAGGGGACTGGCTCTCTCGGACAGGTGGCTTCATCTCCTTGAGCTGGAAAGCAATGGTGGGCTCTTGGAACCGGGCCTGCTTGACTAAAGGCTGAGCCACTTTTGTCCTGTGAGGCTGACCACTCCCCTGGAGAAACGGAAACACATACAAATAAGGTGCATTTATAACCGCTTAAGACATTTTCCTCCAAAATAATGCCCAGTGCCTTGTTTCCAACAAATGCAACTCAGAAAAGCAACATATTATTACAGGAAGAGAGAGTCTATCTGGCAGCACCTGAAATTAAGTTCAGAGACAAGTAGGCAGAAGAGAGACCACCAAGCATACACCAGAGTACCTGTGGTCTGGTGGAAAGCTGGACGCCACGCTTCTGCAGGGGGCCGCTCTCGAGGCCTGCGCCTTGCTTCGTGGGCTGGGTTCGCGCCACGGCCTTGCTCCTGGCTTGTGCAGCTGCGCTGCGGTCCAGAGGAGACGGCCCCTCCCTGCCCCTGGTGCAACTGGAACCACTTCTCCTCTGTGGCACCAGGATCTCGTCAGGTTCCACAAGTGGATCTAAAGCCAAGGATCAAAATGCTATTATTTATCAAGTAACTTAAAGGTCCTTCAGCACTTCACAAATCTATTCAGCCATTCCCCCCCCCCCCTCACTTCTCAATATTTTGTAACATTACAACTTGAAACTGAAATGACTTTGTGACTAGTGGCTTTGTCATTACTACATAAGGTACACAAGAGACACCTTCTCAGGCTGAAGGTGCAAAGTCTCCCTGGATCCAGCCCTAGACAAGCTTAATTTGGGTTGTGTCAGTTTTCACTTCATCATGTAGAATATATTAAGCCTTTTTCAGCTTTGAACAGAGCAAGAGCTTTTCTCCTAAACAAAGTAAAGTGGTGATAAACCTCAGAACCAGAAGCCTCTTTTCGCCTCCTGGTGCCCGCAAAGCAAGACACCCTCGACAGAGAGAGCCTCCAAGTCACCACTGCCCTCCCCACGCACATGGCGCCTCTTCAAGGGGGACCGCACTCAACAGACTGTCAGCCACGGTGACACATGAGCAAGCAGCTCTTACTTCTACCCACAGTATCATGCTTGTGCAAAGCGAGGCCCCTAAAGGACATATCCTGCTGTGCAGCGCACAAGCCAATGAAATCTCTCTTGACCCACCAGGGAGAAGCTTCCTGGCCACTGGTGGCTTCCTCAGCTCTGAGGCAGACGTTTTCTTCTCTCTCCTTGGCAGCCTGGCAGGGCCCTTCACCAGGTCAGCCTGAGAGGGAGACAGCCATTTTGGCCCTCTCTTAGATGTCTTCTGGGCCAGCAGACAGTCCAGGTCCTGCCACAATACAAAACAGTTGAAACAGATAAACCTCTGCAACTTGACACCCCCATCAGTTCATGTGCGATTTCCTTTCCTGCCTAACAAACAATCAGGAAGCCCCTGGACAAGCTGCAGGAATGAAATGATCTGATTTGCAGGTGCCCCACATGCAGCAGCCCATAAAAATATTTGTTTTTTTCTTTATTTGGAACACTTATATGCTGCCCCATTTGCAAAAGCCCATTCGCATATTTAAGCAGCATCTCATCCACACAAGGAGTTTAGAAAACAGCTGAAGCAAACACGCGGCAAACTCAGTTGCTGCACGGCATCTTCAGTTAATTGTGAAGCCAGAGTGCCCAGAAACCAAACGGTCCAGCCAGCCCTCCAAAGCCCAAACCAAAGTGTCACCCAGCACATCCTCCTCCTCCAAGGCCTATTTGTGCCGGCTGGCTCTTATCCGTGGAGCGCAAAGCTCAGCACGCACCCGCAGGAACCAAGCAAGCTGCTCTCTTCCCAGTCGCATTCCAGACTGACCTCTATTTGCAGCAGCAGGTCCATGATGATGTCGGGCATGCAGGAGTCCATCTCAAGGCGGGCGGAGCAGAGCGAGAGCTGCCGGACAAGGTTGCCCAGTTCCCTGCAGTGGCCAAGAGCCGGCTGCTGCTCCGGCTGGTCAGCACAGTGGGTGACAAATGTCTGCAGGGCCCGGACGGCCCCTCTGTGGGCTGCTGCCAGTCTGGCCATGGCTCGCGACTGCATCACAAGAGGAGGAAGGGGCTGGCTTGAAACAGCAGTCCTGTAGCCAGGCACCTCTGCCAACTGTGAGGAAACACCCTCAGTGCACTCTGGCAGGAGCTACAGCAGTGGCAGATGGCAGGATGCAGGGCTAGATGTCCAGCCAGAATTGAAGGCAACCCATTTCTCACTTCAGGGAGACGGAAGGGCACCCTGGGCACTGTGCCAAGCAAAGCGCTCCCAGCCTTCCCACCCCAATACGCTCTAGTCCCCTTCACCAGGAGTCATTCAGGGAGACTCCGGCATGGGTGGGAAGGCTGTTCCCTCACTGTGATTTTGCTTCCACATGTCTCCATAGCAACTCAGTCTCACCTTCTTTGTGTGCTTGATTTTATGAGGACTTAGCTTTTCCAGATCTTCCTGGATTTCTTTGACCTGGTTAATCACACAGCAAAATTAGCCAGATTACAGACAAACACGTTAAGTCCTTTGTATGCCTTCCAGTTCACAGCTGCCTGGTTTTGGCTGCCAAGCTACAGATCTGGAACCAGAGTTGAGGTGGGGTCGGAACTACCCCAAAGCCCAGAGAAGCCTCCAAGCAGGGCAGAGCCAAAATCCAAGTTGTGCACAGAACTCGAGCAGTCAACTTGCCCAGGGCTCACTCAGACCTGTTGTTGAAGCACATAGAGCATGCGGGCAGAGCGTACGGCTTGTTCCTGCCTCCGGACACGGATGCGGTGCTCTTCATCCGGATCCAACACTGTCTCGCTTCTCTCTGAGGGCAAGGAAATACAGGAGGCTGTGCTCAGTTAGAAAAAAGCAGACCCTTTGGCACTAAAACCATGAATGACTGGCACACACATACCCCAAGTTAAGAGGGCCCCAGATGATACAGAGCCCAGCCAGGATGCATGCAAAACTGCATTGCTTCCAAAAGATGCTCCAAATGCCCCCTTCCTGTCTCCACCCCAGTCCCAGTGTTAGCAGCAGGGAGTCTTGCTGTTGATGAGTCAGTCAACCAATACTCCCAAAGATTCTCTCAGTTCAAGCTCTTTGCTGATCTCTAATTAAAACAAGTCAGCTCATTAACCTGTCTTTTCCCACGTGGAGGGAGGAAGTATCTGCCTACCCTGAATGAATCCTTCACCGCCAGCCTTAAGAGATGATCAGCCACGGCTGGAAACAGGCCCCTTCCCACAGGGCTACCCATTCAAACCAATGGGCTCTGCTGCAGGCAGGGGACAAAGATGCCTCCTAAGACCCCAGAGAGAAGAAAGAGAAATCTCTGGACTTGGCAGCCCCCCGCCCCCGCACACCCACTGAAGGCAAATGGCGGTGGAGGAGACAGGGGGTGCTGGGGATCAGCCCCAGCAGGTGCAGAGCAAACAGAAAGGTGTCCCTGCCTCAAATCATCTTTCTGAGGCCGGCCTGTCCACAACAGGCAAAAGCCACTCCAGAGACCTCCACATCCGTGACCACAGCGGGGGCTCTGACACCAGCCAACTGGCTCCTCACATTGCCCTCCCCTCCAGAACAGGGGTGGGCCACATCTGGGCTTGCAACGCACAGCAACAGCCTTGACTGCCATGGAAACATCTGTGAAAAAACAGCCAAGCCAGTAGGGAGAGAGCCAAGGGCATCGGAGGAGGCCCCAATCCTCCTCCCCACAATGCATCTATCTTGGCTGGGTAAGGACTCCTGCCTTTTTCTGGCACTGCACCACAACCTTTCTCACGTGCCAGCCTACTCCACCAGCCCTTGCAGTCCGATATTCCAATGGAAGGAACTCAGGACTAAGCTTTTGCCCCACGGCAACAGTTCACCCTTCTCTCCCTCACCTTTCCTTGCCAGCTGTTCGATTTTCTGGATGTACTTCTGAAGTTCTTTCTGCAGTCGCCTGACTTCCAGGCTGCTTTGGTCCTCCTCCTTTCTGGGGACTTGTGTGGGCGGCCCAAGGCCCGGATCACGTGTGGGGGGTGAATCAGATAGAGAAAGGTCTGACTTGACCTGAGTGGGTGCGTAGAGGAAGACTTTGGCTCCAGAGCCCATCGTCTCCATCTGGGAATAGTCGTCAAGCTGGCACTCAGTGCTCAGAAGGGCCCGGGAGCTGTTTCGCCCTGCAGCTGGCCTGGACTCTTCTCTCTTGAGCTGGTGCAGCTTCACTTGCTCCTTCAGATGCTTTCGCTTGACATCCCTCCTGGCCAGCAGCATAGCCCGATTGAGCTCCTCTTCAGAGACAACAGAAAACTCCACAGAGTTGGAGGGACCCAGTCTACTGCCGGCCCCTTGATCCTGCCAGCCCTCCGACTGCGGCAACTTCTCTATGATAATGGGACAGGGGGTGGTGTAGCGGGCAGGCATGTTCTCAAGCAGGGCAGGCACCTTCAGGCTGAACTGGAGCTGTACCAAACATCAACATCCACAGTTACAGTGCTGGAGCAGAGAGAGCAACGCACTGAGATCAAAGAGATCAAACTTTCAATCTGCTCTCAACCATTAAGCAAGATCTTGCTGGACCACAAGGCCCACTGTCTCAAGGCAAGGCAGCTTATTGTAAAGAAACATAAAAGATGTCCACTAGCTTACCTTGAAACCCCCAAGGGGGTGATTGCAAGCTAATCAACTTTAGCTCATCAGAGCCAGAATACCCAAGAGACAATGGCAAGTAAAGCTGACCATCCTTGCCACCTCCCCCACCCAGTGTCTCCCCTTTGATGTTGTCAGCACCTCTTGGAAGGGAAACAAGGGAACCAACTGTGGATTAGTGGATTATCCGAGCCTGGTCAGAAGACACCCACCATCACAATTTCTCTATGGGAGTGATCCTACTCATGCTTTGGCAGAAAACAAAGAAGTCCCATAATGCCCGGTATGTTAACTGGGGCATGCTACGCATTACTGAACTTTTTTTTGGCTGAACATGCATCCTAACTGCATTTAAACCAGGTTTCTATAGCCCTTTGGAGTGCAGCAGGACTAGCAGCAGGAAGTAGGTTCACTCCCCTTCACACACACACTTAATTATGTGACTGGATTGTAAGTCATTGCAAGATTGACAACAGGTCATTCCTCACCCTGGTTAAAGTTTGTCAGTACATCTCTAAGAAACATGCAACGTACATTAGGCCAGAGCTAGCAGTGTGAAAATGGCCAGTTTATCAGCTCAAGTTGGCCTTTCAAAATGTCTGCAAACCAAGCCCACAAAGGAAGCAGTTTGAGGCCAGTACCTGGGTTTGTGAGGGGCCCGTGGCACTTTTGTTTGCCTGCAGGTGATGGGATGTCAAAGAACCAGCGACTGCCCCTTCTTTCCTGAGTTCCATCACAGCAGGCAGGTGCCTCTGAGAGTGCAGATCTCCTGCCAGCTCCTAGGATGTTGCTAAAATATGAAGATCCAACCAGTATTAGAACTGCTAATAGGAACATATTCTCTACTTAGTCCCTAAAGACTCTTCTCTCACAACCAAACAGATAAGAACCTAATTTCTTTCCAGAGTGTGCCAAAAACCACAGCACACTCCAACCCGCTAACTATTATATCAGGGCAGGGCAGGAGCAGAGCTGATGAGCGAAAAAGAGAACAGTCCCTATAGGCATGGCACAGAAATGTTTTAAATAAACCAGAGTCCACAGTTTGCCCCCCTGACCTCAGCCTCTGAAAAAGACCAAATGACAGGCTCCAAGGCTGAAAGTCCTTCCCTTCCCTTGTGGCTTGCCCCTGTGCCTGGCATTCCAAGAGAAAGTTGGTTTGTGTACTTTCTACAGGGATGAAGAACTTGGGCTGCTTGCAGAGCCAGGCCAGAAGCCCCGCCGCTCTTCACGCCCCAGGGTCTGCTCTTGCGATGCGCAAAGGTGACGTGGAGGCTGGGAAGCCGGCGGCAAGGGGCAACGGATCCCCCCACGAGGCCTTTGTGCCTTGACGACTGGCAGTCGGGAGAGGAAAGTCCTCCCACGGGGCTAGCTGAGCCCCAGGGCTTCAGCCACAGATCCTTGGGCCAGGTGGGCAAAGCAAGCAGCACGCGGCCAGCTGCCGCGCCGCTGCACCCGCTTTTCGACCGGCAGGATGCCGAGACGAGCCAGACGGGAGGCAACCGCTCTCCGGGCGCATCGCTGCTCTCGGTCCAGTGGAAGCCCAAACGCCGTTAGGCCGCAGCGGGCACCGGGCACCCGCTCCCGCCAGCGCCG
This sequence comes from Varanus komodoensis, assembly GCF_004798865.1. Taxonomy (NCBI): domain Eukaryota; kingdom Metazoa; phylum Chordata; class Lepidosauria; order Squamata; family Varanidae; genus Varanus; species Varanus komodoensis. Next base: position 99,625 of record NW_025336495.1, on the reverse strand, counting down.
CGGCTTCCGGCGCTCACCCAGCTCAGCCGCTTCGCTCCACTCCGCTCCCGCACCGGGAGCCGATGCGGAGCCGGCGAGGCCCGCGAACAGCCGCAGCCGCGCCGTTTCGTGACCCCGCCTCGGAGCGCGGCCCGCGGACCCTCGGCGCTCTCGCACAGCGGGTCTGAGCGCCGGGCGGCCTCCGGGAGGGCTGCACCGCGAGGGCTGCGGGGAGCAGGAGCCGCGGCCCGAGGCTCGCCAAGCGCTCGGCCAGGCCACCGGCGCCGCCTCCGTCCCCTCGCAACCAACAGCGGCCGGAACCGGCCCTCCGCGGCGGGCGGGCCCCGGGAGGCGCCAACGAGCGGCGCCAGGAGCGGACACTCCCCACACGCCGCCCGAGGCCTTTTGGCTCCGCGCAGCCGCCGTCGCCCGGTGGGCGGGACCTGCCCGCGGCCGCTTCCGGCTCGCCTTCCCGCCGCCATCGTCTCGTCTCCGCGCTGCCGCCGCCGCCGCCGCCGCCGCCGCCGCCATGGGCTGGGAGGAGGTGCCTGTTCGGGGCTTCGCCGACTTCGACCGCGTCGCCCGTCAGGAGCTCCAGCGCCGCGGAGAGGGCCGCGTCTTCGCTTACTTCAGCGGCAACAAGGACCCTGCCAGCGGCGCCAGCTGGTGCCCGGACTGCGTCAAGGGTACGGCATTCGCTTGACTAAGCGGCGGCCCGATCCGGCCTCTCCAGCGAGCGGCTCCTGGCCAGGTCTCTGCCGGCCCTTCTGCGAAAGGGGCCGCCGCCGCCACTACGACGAAGCCTCGCCTGGGGCTCTCTGGCTTTGTTGCGGCGCATCTCCCGTCGTTGACCACTGTGGCTGAAAATGGCGGCGGGGGGGGACCGGAGAGAAGCTGCTCTCCTTGGCTGGTCGCATGCACGCAAGCTGCTCGAGGCAGAAAGCGGCGTCCTGAGGGCAGAGGGGGGCTCTCTCTCTGAGGCCTCTGGCAACCCGCACGGCCCGTGATCAAGAATACCGGGAGCCGGAAGGCATCTGGAGATCTTCTTGCCCACCCCTCGTATGTGGCAGGGGTTGCGTTAGGTTCAAAGATCAAATGCTCGTGTTGCCTGTGAGGTCTCACAGCACATTTCCTTTTTCTTTATTCCAGCGGAACCCATTGTGAGGGCTGAACTCCCACATCTGCCAGAGGGGTCTGTGTTCATTTACTGCCAAGTAGGAGATCGAACTTAGTGAGTATGGTGAACTGAGCAAAGTAGTTAGGCCTATGCAGTGTTATTCCTGATCAGCAAGCAGCACAATGCTTTACCAGTGTCAATGTGACTAAAGTATGCCCTGCTGCCTTTTAGGGTATATTCAGAGAATGCTATGCTTTAGTGAGAGCTACCTCTCTGCAGGTTTCTGCGCTTATCAGCTGGACTTTGCCTTGTCATCTGAAGCAAAAGTCTTCAGGTCAAACTTGGAGTGCATCTAGGAGATGGCCCCAGGAGATAAAGGCCATTTAATGCTTTATGGTTTTTAGGTATACACTTCAAAGTGTAACACTGTATTTGCAAGTGTGATTTGTTACAGCTTCTTGCTCTGCTTGGTACAAGTCCTAGATTTCTCTTTGTATAGCATGTGAATTCCCCACACACAGACATGCTCTTAGCTGATCATGCGAGTTCCTTTGAAGTGCAACAGTGCTTGCAGATATCAAGTTTAATCAGTTTAAATAAATATCACACTGATCTTGGGTGGGAAGTTGTGGGGAGAGTGAATAGTGATTGCAGGCATATACTTGTGCCTTCCCAATCATTTTGAGATGAAAGGCCGTGAGGGAAGAAAACAAAAGTGCCCTTCTAAGCTCAATCAGGTAAGGTGCATTTTGATTCTGTACTCTGTGGCAAGCCTTGATGGGGAGAGCAGTCCCATCATGGGAGATTGTCCTCACAGAATACTGAACACAGCTTTCTGCACACTTGCATAAATGCATCTAATTCTTTTTAAAGCTTCAAAGGCTGATTTTTATTTTTCTATAGCTGGAAAGATCCCAATAATGAATTCAGAAAGAAACTTAAACTAACTGGAGTACCTACACTACTTAAATATGGAACTGTAAGTATATTTGCAGTTTATGAAGAATGGTTTGGAATGGACATTATGTGGTTAGGGGGCTCTGTGCTTCTCTCTCAAGAATTGTCCAAAAAGATCCTCCATATTCTTAAAATGGGCTTTTTGGACCCCTAAGGTATTCTAAAGTCTTCTGAAAACTATGCACATCTGCAGAGCAATTCAGCTGATTCTAAGAAATGTGGCCCGATCCATCAGGTTTGAGGAATCCAGCAGTAGTTTCCCTTGCTCCTTTGCCATAAAGGGAAAAGTTCTTATTTCCACAATTGAAAAGAAATGCTTTCCCCACTTAACATTAGAAAATGCTGAGAAGTTCAATCCTTCTGAGCTGTGTCCTTGTTACCTCTTAGTAGGCATGCTGTCTGCTCTTACATTCTGAGTGTACATTACAAGAGTGGACATTCTGAGGCTTGGTGCGTGGGAAGCTATTTGAAAGTCTGCGGAGTGATGAATTTCTGCTTGCTTCTGAATATACATGCAGATTTATCCTACTTATTTTTGAGTTGATCGGCCCCCCACTACAAAAGTAGTAAGGAACAGAATTTGAGGTGGAGAGTAGGTAAATTTTTCAACACTGTCCATTTTGTCTGTGATTCCACTTAGCACTGCAATGCTGCTCCTGAGAGCATCTCCAAAACGAAATACAGCCCTGAAGCTGCAAGCTTCACTTCCCCTATACATATATTTACTCAAAATTAAGTTCCATTACATTCAAATAAACTTTAGTAAGCATATGATTGGGAATACAATTAGGCAATATTTCTATTTTATTTTGAAAACTGCAAAACCCACAAGTGCAAAACTATTGAAGTGTGGCAAAACAGCAGAGGATGCCAAAGCAAGGACTTTGCCCCATATGGTATTTTTAACTTCTCTAAGGTTTATAATTTCTATTCCAGATGCAAAAGTTGGTGGAAGAAGAGTGCTTTAAAGCAGAGCTTGTAAGGATGCTGTTCACAGAAGACTGAGCTATTTCTGCTTTAATCTGGATGCTGCTACCAGCTGAATAGCTGTACAATGTGCTTTAATTTGGAAGGGGACCATGATCATGTCTTAAAGTACAAGTAAAGGGGTTTGTGGCCTACAAATCAATTTATCAGAATAATTTTTCCCATTGTATCTTATGAAGTACAACTTGGTTCGCCCACTTATGGGTATATCTGGAGAAACTGATAACCAACTGAATTGCCAGTGTAGAAGTCTCTTAACCCTGCCTCAGTGCACTGGTGGTTATTCATCAAGCCATTCTCAAAGGCCAAAAGAAAAATACAATATTCCCTCTTAGAATACTGTATGAGAAAGAAGCAAATCCTATTATGTAACACATGTTAATTTACAGGGTTTTATAAAGACAGACAGTTCCCTGCCCTCAGAGTCAAAGAGACAATAGGAAGAAGGTAGGAATGAGCCAGAGCTAATGCAGTTATTCTTCCAGACCAAAGCAGCAGAAAATGGGTGCAGAGTTTGAGGAGGACTTAAAGCAAACTTATGTGTAAGTTTGAATACATGAAAATTACAGTTCCTCACAGGAAAACTAAGTATGTGGAGAGGGTTGAGCTATTGTTTAAGTTCATGCATCAAAATCAACAGGAATGGATGGTTGTGAGGCAATGGTCTAAGTGACTGCTTAGCTACTATGGTAAAACATCTAATTTGACAGAAGCTGCCTTTTTCCAGAAGGTTTTCCAAAAGTTAGTGCCACATTGCAGCAAAGACTCACCAATGAGTAAATAATATTTCGAGATTAAAAATTGCGTAACATTCTACATTCTGTATTGCCCAGCAAGAAGTGGTTCTCTGTCGCCACTTCTTTTACACCTGTGGCTTTCATCACCTTAGCAATCTGGCAGGCAAGTACTGCAGAAACTGCCCAGGTTATTCTAGAAGGAAAAAGCATACTACAGACACAAGACTCCTCCTAAGGAAGAGAAAGTCGGGACCTTCTGCCAACTTGGCATTTCTATTCGCTATCCCCAACCACAACCAGTGTACTAAGAAAAATAACCACACACTTCTACTTCACAAGAGATTACCACATGCTCCCAAACTACCATTTTGCTCCAGTCCCTCAGTAACGCAATTACTCCCTTCAATTCAGCTGGGACAAGAGCTGGCAATTTCATCTTACACATTTCAGAAGTAACTTCTACAGTCTCTGGAAAACCAAAGCCAACCGAGCAAGCTGCCAAGCTTTCACAGACAACAACATTTCACCAGTGCAGTTGCTCAGATCAGGTAGCTGCATCCCGGGTTGAGGCCACAAAGTCCTGCGTGTGCGAGCAGTGTTCTTGGGGTGCCAAACGGCTCACTTGACCGAAGTGCTGTTCTGCTGCTGCTGCTGCTCTGCCAGAGCCTGCTGGAGGCGCATCCGTTTACGGGAGTAGTGTTGCCAGTGGAGGATCTGCTGCTCATCGATGAACTTGGCGCACTGTGCGTTCACCAGCTCTTTGCGAAAGTGTTCGTACTGGAGCAGCTCCAGCATATGTAGACACTGAGGGTACCTTTACGACAGAAGGACCACTTGTGCTTTAGGGCAATGTCTTTTTGGAATACCTTTCCCTCTGGCCATCCCCAAACTAACAAACAAACACTCAATTCTGCACACCGGTGAGATTGATTTAAATCAAAGCAATCTAAATTCCCAAGGCACTTAATCTAAATCATGTTTCGAAATACTATGTTGAGCAAACAAGCATGCATATTAATTGGTGATTAGAAGAATTAAAAGATTGTTTTGTATCTACAGAATCTATGGCCTATCCAGGATCTCAGGTTACATGAGGCATAAGCCTTTTGCTTGACCATAGAGTAGCCGGAGCCAAACAATATGACAAGCTAGAGAATGACTTACGTGTGGGTTGTCACTGAATCAAGGGTTGTTCTGTTGTGTGAAACCAGCCACATTGCTAAATCATGGTTTGCTGACCACACACAACCCAGAAAGAGAACCCATCATTTGCTGTTGGGCTTTGAACTATGTCTTGTTTGCAATTAACAAACCATGGTTTGTTAGGGCAGCTAGATGAACACCACAGCAACCCAGTTTAACAACAAGCTACACTCAACCTATACTCGGACTCGCCATGTTATGTGAACCAGGCCAGTGTATATTTTCTCAAAGAAACAGTTGGGAAAATAAAGAATCACAGTTTGGCCTTCTCTACATTCAGTTCCACCATTCCTATTTAGTGTGCTTCCAGGAGGGCTGTGTGCCATGTGCTTCTGGAGCTCAAGGCAATGTCAACACAATGATAACACTTACTTTAGATATTTGGCATATTCTGGTTCCTTCCAGTACAGCAAATATTTTAGGTAGTTTACAAATGCTTTGTCTTTGAAATATCCTCTCTGGGCAAGAACTGAAAAAAAAATATTAAAGTGGCTTTTCCCAGTTTGTTTATAAATTTCTCCCACTTTAGAGAAACACAGACTAAGAGTCCAGGACAAAGGTCAATCACCGCCCCCCCCCCCTTTAAATCTTTAATCCCACATTTTATCCAAAGGAAAGAAGTTGCTACAGAGCAATTCGGAAAGTGAGAGCTGGTCCATATAGTTTTGTTGGGCAGACAGTTGAATGAACTGGTTTGTTTTCTCAGTCCCTGGGGTGTTTCCTTTTTTGTCCAATCCGCCCTGTAGCCCAACTGCCTTTCACAGAATCCTAGAATAGCAGAGTTGGGAGGGGCCAAGAAGGCCATCAGGTCCAACTTCCTGCTGTTGCAGGATACCAGTTTACACCATCCCATTCAGGTGGTTGTCCGGTTTCTTTTTGAATGTCTCTAGTGTGGGAGAACCCTGAAGAAGGGGATGGCAGAGGATGAGGGGACTAGATGGAGTCACTGGGGCAGTGGGTGTGGGCTTGTGTGGACCCCAAGGGATGGTGGAGGACAGGAGAGCCTGGAGGAATGTTGTCCATGGGGTCATGATGGGTCAGGCACGACTTTGCAACTAAACACAGTGTGGGAGAGCCCACCACCTCTCTAGGCAGCTTGTTCCACTGTCATATTGCTCTATGTTGTCACAGCTTGAATCAATTATTCCATGTCCATACTCTGGTGTCAGCAAGAAGAGATCTTGACCCTCCTCTTTGTAACAGCCTTTGAGGTACTTATAGAGGGATCTCATGTCCCCCCTCAGTCCTCTCTTCTCAAGGCTGAACATGCCCAGTTCCCTCAGTCTCTCCTCACAGGGCAGTATTCCCAAACCCTGGATCATTTTCATTGCACTTCTCTGAACCCTTTCTAATTTACCTGCATCTTTCTTAAATCTTTGTGCCAGAACTGGACACAGTATTCTGGATGAGGTCTGGCTAGTGAGGAGTATAGGGGAACTGCTATTTCTAGTGATTTGGAAGCAATACTTCTGTTAATGCATCCTAAAATGGCATTAGCCCTTTTAGCAGCTGCATCGCATTGTTGGCTCATATTTAGCCCATTATCCACAATTACTCTGAGATCTTTTTTAGTTCTGCTGAGCCACGTGTTCCCCATCTTGTATCAATGCATTTGGTTTCTTTTTCCTAGGTGGAGGACTTGGCACTTGTCCTTATTGAATCTCATTCTGCTGCTTTCAGCCCAGCATTCAAGCTTATCAAGATTGCCCTGGATCTTCGTTCTGTCTTCTAGGATGTTTGTTATTCCACCTAGTTTTGTATCATCTGCAAATTGGTCCAAATTGGTCTATCTTTCCTTGTATTTCCTCATCCAAATCATCAATAAAGATATTTAAGAGCATTGGGCCCAAGACTGAACCCTGTGGCACCCCACTAATTACCACCATCCAATTTGAGAAGGTGCCATTGATAAGCACTCTCCAATTTTGGATTCACCTAATTCAGTTTTGGATTTGACTCACATATCTGTCCCAGGTACTTACAATTGAGGTAATTGGGGTTCGCCAGGCACTGCACAAATTCCAGCTCCAGCTGAAACCTCAGCCGATTCCCAGTATCATCTGAAGCCACAAAAAGAAACAAAAAAATTACAGTATGCAACATGGCATGGGCTGATATAATGTGCTGGCTGTTTTTGTTTACTTTTAAAACCACTTGAGACAGAGCTGTAAGCATTTAGGAATAGCAGGCCCTCGCCTGCACAGAAAACGGGCAAGCTTCGAATTATTAGGCACCGACATCGTCCGGCGAATGCAGTGGGGTCCATTAATCCATTTAAATGGTTCCCATTCCGTTCCGTTAGAGTATCTGCCTCCGTACTCCGCAAACGTAACACCCCCTCAGCACAGGAGGTTCCCCGAGCCAGCGGGGACCGGCGTAGGCGACTGTTTCCCTGCGACTGCAGCGCCGAGGCCAAACGCCCGGAAGAGCCGGCACCGCTCGGAGCCGGGTGGTCACGCAAGAGGCTGCTCCAGCGGCCCTCGCACTCGTCCCTGCCCTGCTGCCCACTCAGAACAGGCTCCCTTTTGTTCCGCGGCCTCTGGCGCTCCCTGCCCGAGCAGGCCTCCCGGAACAGCCCGCACCTTGTAGCCGCGAGTCCCACGGACCCCTTTCGAGCTGCTCTAAACTGAGCAGCGCCTACTGCAGCGGCGGCGAGGGCAGGGGGCCACACTGACACGCCTCGATGGAGGCCCCATCCTGGACCGCACTCACCGCTCTCCATGATGCGACGGCCGCCTCGACCTCCGCTGCTGCGGCGCTCGGCCAGGCAACCGGGCAAGGCGCCTGCGCCCGCGCCTGCGCCCTTGAGGCGCAGCCCGGTGCACGCCGGGAAGCCGCTGCGAGGCGACCGTGTTGTCGTTGCCGGGGCAACCGCGATGGTCGCGCCTGGCCCCGCCCTCTCGCTCTCTGCGCTGCTCCCCAGCTCTGGCCGGCCTGTTAGCCTTCAGTTGTATTAACATAAATAATCATTTCAGGCTGACGAACCTTATTACCTAGAACCTTATTACCCACTAATTACCACCAACCAATTTGAGAAGGTGCCATTGATGAGCACTCTTTGTGTCCGATTCAGCAGCCAATTTTGGATTCACCTAATAGTTTTCTATCTGGTCCAGTTTTTGCTAATTTGCTTTTCAGAATCTCATGTCGAAAGCTTTGGTAAAGTCTAGGTAGATTATGTCCACAGTGTTCCCTTTGTCCATTTGAGAGGTTACCCAGTTAAAAAAAAATGAGGTTAAATTAGTCTGCTAGGATTTATTTTTGATAAATCCATAATGGCTTCCATTAATTTTGTAAGCCGTCTTGAGCGCTTGGCAGAAGGACGGGCTATAAATGTAACAAACAAACCTCACAGGGTTGTTGTGAGGTTACAATATGGGGACGCGAACCGTTCAACTCACGTTGCGCTTTTTGGTGGGGAAGAGGATTAGGATGGCGGGACAGAGGGCTGTGCAGAGATCTGGGGCTCCAGTGAAAGATGTGGGGCTCTAGTTGTAGTGACACCGTCACCGCCTCTGATTTTCAGCCTTGCTAGCCAAAGGCCGCCTGCTCTTCCCTCCACCTGCTGGACTAACCCCTTTTTTACCTGGGGCATGCTGTTCTGTCTACCTTCAGCCTAGTCTGACTCTGTAAAGTTTTGTGGGGGCAATGCCTGTGGGGCAGTATATCTACTTCACGGTTTAGTCTGCATTTTAAAAGGGCTGTCTACAGTGCTTAAAAGCTCAGACTGAAACCAGGAGTGGATACACTGCTCCACTGGTCTTGGAGCAACCAAGGGCTTTCCCTCCAGGATTTCAAGCAGGAATTCTACCTGGAGATGCTGCCAGGGATTGAACCTGAGACATTTTGCAGGTGCCTTACCACTGAACCATGTCCCTTTCCTGGTTTTAAAAAAAGCAGAAGGATTTTTTCCTTAAAATTGTACAATATCTCTTACTCAAATGTACAGATCAGGATATCTGGCTTGGCAATGGTACAGGTGAGATCAGTGTGGTTGATCCCAAGCTGAGACCTAGTCTGGTGCGGTGGTTAATGTCGGATTGGGGATCTGGATTGTCTAGTCTCCACTCAGCCATGAAGCAAACTGGGTGACTTTAGACTAGGATAAACTGTAGCTGTGCAACCCACCTTGGGTTCCTTGCCAGAAGAAGAAAAGTGGTCTGTATCCAACAACAACAAAACATCAACAATGACATTTATAGCAGCAGTGGCAGCATTAGTCAGAAATGTGTTGTGGCTCCAAAGAAAAGGCTAATACGATTTTGAGCTGCATTGAAAAAAGCAGTGTTTCCAAGTCACCAATGTGCCAGTGATGGCTGTCTTCACAGAGCATTTCAAGCAGGCCCCTTCTGTCATCCTGGCTTCCTTCAGACATACAAATCCATCAGATCACAGCATCCCTGGATCCTACAAAGGGGCTTATTTCCAAACCAGTCACGTTTGCTATTGTAAGTTCCATTCATTCATGAAACAGGCTGATGTTGCCAGCCAAACCCACTTGAGTTCATTTGACTGAAATTGTTTGCAAGGCCCTCCTCCTCTTTTCCTCCTCCTTCTGCATCACCACCACCACCACAAAGGGCTAAGACTCTAGTTCTGTCCAGGAGAGCTCAAGCCAAACCTGATGCCCTGCATGAGAATGTCCTAAAAAGGACTCTGTGCAAGGCTGATTTTTGGCAGGCTGGTCCCAGCTCTGTCTTGCCCAGTGACCCAGATCCTCAGTGCACAGGGAGGCTCAAATAACCCCTGTGGTAACCCACAGAGCAATCCCAGCAAGATTTCACTGGACGTTCCTTTATTTTTAAAGCTACCATTTATATAGCAGCCTCAAAATGTCTTTCTGACTTTTTTTTAGTTATGGTTTTGTTATTTTTAAACAGTGAGATGTTGTAAACCTTTTAGCTGCATCCTATAATCTGACCCATTCCAAGAGTACATTAAGGAACTAAGTTATAATGCTTCTAACGTTGACTTATTCTTAGTCTTTCTTAATATGACAGGGTATCTCTTACTCAAAGAGGCCATAGTGGTTATAACAAATCCCTCCCCAGTAAACACAGCCTTGGGCTAAAAGCAGAGAGCAACCACACATTCACTTGCTATTCTGATTCCTTCAGAAGATGGTGCACTCCTTCAGCAGCCCTGGTCAAGAATGATCACGTTCAGATGCCAAAATATACATCAGTATCTCTATTCCTGGCCACCAAAAGCTGGAGTCAGTTTTTGAAAGGGGAGGGGACAAGGATGTCCCAGAACACTGAGTTTATGGAGACTACGGCTTCTTCCTGACAAATTTAGCTCAGGATGCCGATCGGCGGAGTGGGGAGCCCCTGCAGATCCTCCAGCCTTTCCCGTGCAACCCCGGGAGTGTGCACGGCTGAGATGCTCCTCTGTTGCCAGGTGCTGCACTTATTTACGCAGAGAGATGCTGTCCTGCTCTGACTGAAGGTCCGGAGAGTGCATTTTCTTGGGGCTGAGTCCTATAAGTTACACACAGAAGGTGGAAATACTCCCTGGCTGCTGCAGTGCAGAGCAACATCGTCAGTGCATGTGCTCTGTGCACATGGGTGGTAAAGCAGCCTTCCCTGCCTGTGCTCTCCAGCTGCCTTTGCCTGCAGCTCCCAGCCACTGGCTAGGCAGGCTTGGGCCCATAGTTCAAGAGCATCTGGGGGGCCATGAGTTGAGCGCTGCCAGTTCAGACGAAATCCCAGTCAGGGAAGAGGGAGACGAGCCCTGAAGCTCATAATGACAGCTCTTAATCAGCCCAGCCAAAAAGCAGTTAATGAGGGAGAAAAAGATGAATCAGACCATGGTCATGATTCTGCAGGAACGAGGAGAATTAGGGCTTGATACAGAGACCTTGCCATGTACGACCCGTCTGCCTCTCCTCTGCCCTGCCTTGTAAGCTGTTTAGGGTTACTGTGTTGTGAAGAACACTGCAGTGTCTTCAGCAAGGCAGGCACGGTTGCAGAACCCTTTGTTGCAGAAAAACAGAGACTGCTGGGGCGGCAAATGTTTTCTTCCACACATTACTGAATGTGCTTTCCACACCTGCCATCATTTTCCAGTCCTGGCTTCCTGAAAGCTTGATGAAGCCAAATGCCCTTTGGATCTCCTTGCTATCTCCTGGACCCTGGGACCAGCCTGTGCCTTCCCTTGCCTTCTACGTGAAACCTGAATGTGTGTTTGTTCTTTGCAGCTCCAGAGACATGGCAGGCAGCGGAGCTGGAGCTAGAAATGGTGCTGGGCCAGTGCGGCCGATCCCAGGCCAAAGAGCAGCCAGTGACCGTTCTAGGGTTTGCCCATCCAGCCCCTGAAAAGCCCTACAAGCAAATTTTCCCTCTCCAGGCTTTTGGGAAAGCCCCTCTGCAGTTGCATTTGCATTAGGAGCTCTTTTCACTGCTGGCAACAGTGTGAATGTGGACGTTCAGCACCTGCTAGCAAAGTTGGGTCCATTCTTCAAACCAAGCAAAGGCGCTTTCAGCTCAGGAATCTGCTTGTCTGTCTTTTGCAGTGTGAGCATAAAGCCCACTTTCCTTCAAGCTGAAGCCCAGGGAGGAATGGAAAGGCAGCCGCTCCATCTGCTGTGCTGGAAGACCAGCCACATTTGGCATTTCCTGTCCCTCGACTCTCCATTCCAGTTGACCACAGTAACAGCTTTCCCATCCCTTTTCCCTCTTGTATCTTGTCTTTTAAAGGGTAATCCTGTGCGCTGGACCTGTTTTCATTTCAGCCTTTTCAGGTAAAGAGTGGGACAAACATTCTTTAAATGAATGAATACATGTGCCAGAAGACTACTTCGTGTTATAAATATTGCTGTTTTCCTTTCTACTCACTTTCTCCACACTGTAATTTTAAAAGATTTGCTTAGTCACATCTTCTTTCTTAAAACCCTTCAGCCTCATGCTGCCTCATACAGCAGCCTTTCATCATAGAAACACAGAAACCGAGCAAGTCAGAAGGGGCTTCCCGGCCCATCTAGTCTGACCCCCGGCTCCAGCTGACTCCGCTCATGATATGCCTACCATGCGGATCATCCTGAATTATCCACAGTACTGGCAAACTTGCCTTCCTCACTGCTAACTCATTATTCCATCTACATACTTGTTTCCGGGGTAGCAAAGAAAAGGAATATACGAGTAGCATGAATGGTTTTAAAACAAAACAGGATACCACAGAACCTAAAATATCCTTACTAAGAAGAAACTGAACAACAAAACCCAGAAAGGTAAAACCATAAAAAGAGCTCTCCTGTGATGGGTGGACTTGAAAGGTAGATTTCCAGAAGTCTGGGACTTCAGCTTTCAGAAATCCCAGAAACATGGCCAGTGGTCAGGATTGCTGGGTACACTGAGCACATCTGGAGATCTGCTTTCTGCCTCCCCATGTTCTAAGATATGACTGGGATAACAGCAGCAGATTGTCTCAAGTAGGATGTCAAACCAACCGCGGTTATCCCCTGTAGGATCGAAAGGTCTTTGGGCATGGCCTGCCTTCTCAAAGTTACCTAGAAATCTTCAAAGCCCTTTTCCAGCAAATGTGCTGTTTCCAACAGAATTTTTACAGCTGCTCAAAAGAGATGCTCTGCTTGCAAATGCTTATTTATAACCATTCGAGCTGCAAGCGGCAATTTCTTTCCTCTTGCTCTGTCATTACGCACTGACAGCAGCCGGATCGCGGAGCAATTGCTGCCTGGTGTGATGTGGAAAGCATGCTTGATTACAGGTTTGGCTGACTTGCCAGTCCATCCAGTGAAGAGGGTAGCAGCTGGTGATGCTGCTTAGTCCACAGAAGCTCCATTGTGCGCGGGCATCGTCCAGTGTGGCACGAGTGGTTCATTCAGGTCAAGGCGAAGCATTGCTGTCCTGTGACAAAGCTGATCACTTTGAAAAGCAGCAGCGAGACTTGATTTCTTACGAAGCATGGGTGAAGGCCTAAGCCTCTTCAGATTTTGCCGGCCTCTAATTTCTGTCATTCCTGACTGTTGGTTGGGGCTGATGGGAAGTGAAGTCCAGCAGCACCAGGAGAGCTACAGTTTCAAGAGAAGTTGTCTTTCCTTTCACCCTCCTACCTTTGACCTGTTTTTGACGCCCGGCTGCCTCCTCTGGCCGGATCCAGTTGCAAATGGGTTCAGGAGGATGTGCCTTTTGCTCACACCTTTTGCATGTCAGCCAAGGCACAGAGAACCCTGGAACACGTCAGCCTGGCTTGGGCATGCGGAGGCTGACCAGGGCTTGCAGGCAGAGTGCAGTGACATAGGCAGGCTGTCCCAGGAGACCCGAGTGCTTCCTAGGGAAAGAAACATCTTATTCAGCAAATGATGAAATGAAACGTGGATGGAGCAGGTTTAACAAAATCCATGCATCCTTAGAGAAAGCTTGTTTCACTGGCTGAGCCTCTCGCATCACACACTTAAGATGCTTTCTTTCCTTGATGACCTGACAGTACTTGCGTCTTTGCTGGAGCTCATATCCTCACATATAATGCACAACACTGGCAGCCACCACACTTCCAGGGAGAGACTCTGCTTCAAGTGCCCATGGGGCACTTTGTTTCTGTTGCCGGTGGAGCTGGAGCCAGAGTGCCAGTGCCCGCCCGCCCCCTGGGCAGGTGGCCAAAGACGCTCCGGAGACTCCAGATCGAGCGGAGCTTCGCTTCAACCAAGGCACTCGCCAAATGCAGACGAGGCGTCCCACCCCATGATGCCTCTTGCAGCAAATCGTGGCTAAAATAGAGCTGCCAGGTTGCTGACGGGGACAGGGCGTTATGCTCACATGACTCCAGTCCTCCATCAGCTTCACTGGCTTCCCATTGAAGCCCGGGCCCAATTCAAGGTGTTGATTATGACCTACAAAGCCCTAAACGGCTTGGGTCCTGGCTACCTGAACGAGCGCTTACGTCCGTATATGCCCGACCGCCCTTTGAGATCTGCGGGAGAGTCCCTTCTCCGGGAACCCTCCATGAAAGAAATTAGGAGAGTAAGTACCCGGAGGAGGGCTTTCTCTGCGGTGGCGCCCAACCTATGGAATTCACTCCCCAAAGAGGTCCGCCTGGCACCGTCGTTACTGGTTTTTCGGCGCCAGGTAAAGACCTTTTTATTTAAACATCATTTCAATTGTTAAAACATATGATCTGGCCTGGGCAACTTCTTCTTCCTTCTCTTTCTCCTCCTATATTTTTATTTTATACTGATAATTTTAATTTTGTATTTGTAAATCAATGTATTTTTTGTATTGTTATATTTAATGGTAATTTATTATGTACTATTGTATTTCAATGTATTTTATCATGTTGTAAGCCGCCCCGAGGTTTCGGCAAGGGGCGGCATAGAAATGTTATAATAATAATAATAATAATAATAATAATAATAATAATAATAATGAGTGACGTCGCCTGGTGCCTTTACTCTTTCCGAATATGTGCATGGCTGCTGGGGTGATGCCGGGGCGATTCGGCTCGCGTGCCGACAGAGAGGGCTCTGCGTGCCCGCTGTGGCACGAGTGCCACAGGTTTGCCATCACTGCTTTACCCTTCCACTCACTACTTGCCACATCTGTGTGGCCTGCCTGGGGCTGGCGCTCTCTTCCTCGTGCCGGTCAGTGTCTTTGGACTTTAATCCAGACACTGCTTCCTTCAGGAACATTCAGGTTTGGTTTTATCCTAGTTACATGATGTCCCAGGGATCGAATCCTTTAATCATTAACAAAATATGGGGTGATGAGCTCAAAGAGAGAAGGATGGGGCAGGTCAGAGCTGCCTTGCCCCACCCCACTGATTTGTCCCACAGGACATTTTCCAGTCCCAGCCCCCTTTGTAACCAGCCCCCCAGCAGCCTCTGTCTCTGCTTTCTCCGGAACACTGCCCCCCCCCACACCCATCCTTCTGGCAGAAAGCCAGATCTTCTTTCCTATTGATCCCTCCTCTCCCAACAGAGGACACCCAGCACTGCCCGTATGAAGGCCTGTGCCACTCTGCTATATTTTCCTGCCTAAGATAAAGAAGTGGTTGAAAAGAGTCCAAGGGAGAGCGGCAAAAATGACCCAGGGCTTGGAACCACTGCCCTGGGAGGAGAGACTGAGGAACTGGGCCTGTTCAGCCTTGAGAAGAGAAGGCTGAGGGGGGACATGAGACCCCTCTATAAGGACCTCAAATGCTGCCACAAAGAGGAGGGTCAAGATCTCTTCTTGCTGACACCGGAGTGCAGGACCCAGAATAATCAAGGCAAGTTGTGACAACCCAGATTCAGGCTGGGCATTAGGAAAAGCTTCCTCACTGTCAGGGCAAACGCTGGAGGGGAAAGCGACTCATCTCGGCCGCACCTCTTCGGAGTTTGCAAGAGGAACGTGCTGCAGTGGGGCTCTCATCCAGGCTGTTTTTCATTCAGCTCATAGCTTATGGGTCTTTTTCTGGCTTTTCAGTGACTGCATCTCGCAGGCTTTCCACTCAGCCGCCAGTAAGAGGCTCTAGCGCTGTCCAGGCCAGAGTAGGCAGCCTTCTCCTCGCACTCACACAGCATGGACTTTTCGTGAAATTCAACCTCTTAATGTGAGGCACCCAACCTGCCCGGCCCAGTCTAAGCAAAGACTTAAACCAGAAGCAGGAATACCGCCGCTGGGCTGGAGTGCAGCTGAGCCGCTGTCCCCTCCATGTATCTGCTGCCTCACCTCCTTTTGTCCCAGCCTTTTGGCAACCCATCAGAATTCCAGCAATAATCATCACGGCCAGCAGGAGGGAAGACTGGCCTTCCACTGCCCTGCATCCAATCACCATTTTGGCTGGAACAGCAACAGTACATCCACCCCCCCCCCTTTTTAAGCTAATTTGGTGGATCTTTTAAGAAACACAGATGGAGAAAAAGCTAAAGAAGCTTTTGTAATGTGATAACCCTCAAGTCTCTTCATGGCAACAGAAACTTTATTTTTGAGGGGCCCTCCATCTCTCAGGGAAGACATTTGGCCTTCTGTCAAGATCTTTTGCAATGGGTGAATATGTCAAAGTTATACTGTTATACAGTTCTCAAAGGTGCTGCAGCTTGTTTTGAACCCTGGAAAATGGAGGATGCCCTTGGATGGCTGCAGTCCAGGCTGGTGGAATAGCCTGAAGTGCTCGCCCAGCAGGAAAGAAAAGACCATTTGTCTCAACTGCCTGGAAGAGTTTGTTTTGCTCCAGTTAGGGCAGGATGATCCATTGTGCAAAATAAGCTATTGAGCTGGAGCCCTCCAAGTGGACGGGCTCCCTTGAGTGGGATTCTGTGGCAGTGGGGCACATGCTTCCGTGGCACTGTGCTCCTGGACCGTGCTCGGCAGCTCCCGACATGATGGCTGTGGGAACATTTCCCAAGGGACTGTGCATGCATCCAGAATGACCCTTGGATTGCTCAGTCCACTAGTGCCCTAAGTGCAGGTTGCAAACTGCAATGTGCTTGCATGAAGGCACCTGCCAGCGTGTGTGTGTCAGCACGCAAAGATAAGCCCTGTCAGCTCTGAGGCAATTAATCCAAGTGTGAAAATCGGGGCCCCATCGTCGTTGAGGCCCCATCGGTGCGGGTGTTCAAAGATAGGCTGGACATGTGCGTGGTGGGCATGTTGTGAGCGGAGCCGGCTGGAGCCAGGGGTCAGACCAGATGGCCCGGGAGACCCTTCTGACTCACTCTGTTTCTATGTTTCTATGAAAATGCTGAAAGCAGAATCCACACTTCAGCAATCCACCCTCCTTTCTGGAATTCTGGTCACTGAATGGAAAAGGCTCTGGGATAATTGAAAAATTACACTAATCAGTTTTACAAAATGCAAATAGTCTTTTATTAATATTGAAGGCAATTAAATAACATCATCAAACCTCTCTGGCTCCTGTCTTCAGAATCTGGATGCTCCAAATATACTTCCCCCCATCCCCATCAGTGTCCCCCTTCAGCCTCTTCACTGCTGCCTTTTTGGTTTGGAGCTTGCACAGGAGATGTCTAAAAAGACACACTGCTAACACCTCCTGGTGCATTTCAAGAGCTGGGCTTCTGCCTCCCTGGGGGCTGCAGCCTCGGGCATCACAGTACTCCGCCCAGCGCTGCCTGTGTTGCCTTGTGCCATTATTCTGCAGTCAGCAGCCACGTGGGCACTGGGCTAGTGGACGAGGTCCAGGTGAGCGGGCTCATCCAGTGCTTTTCTATCCTAAGTGCTTCTTGACCTACAGGTGGCATGAGCCCCCATGCAGTGGTGAACTCGCAGAAACTGGCAGACAGGAGTGGCTGTTTCCCCTTGCTCAGCACTCCCAGCGGCTGCCGCTTCCTTCTTCTTGCTGAGTCCTCCGAGTCCTGTCAGTATCATTGGCCTCCATTACGGAAACGCAGCTTGCCGTCAGGTTCTGCTTCCTTAAATATCCCATATTGTGACCCATAGTTTCTCTGGAGGCACAGCCAGACTGAGTCTTCCCCACAGGAGTGGCAACCAGGGTCTCTTAGTCTCATCCAAAAACAGCCTCATTGTCTTGGGTGACGCTGGAGAAGTCTCTGGCTGCTTTGCCCTGGCCCCAGATAACTGTGGACCCCAGGGTAGAGGGTGGGGGATTTGCTAATGCCAGGGAAAGGTTTGGGACAAAATAGCAAGCTGAAGGGAGTCCCCGGCCTCTCTCTTCACTTCCCCAGGGTGGTGTTTGCCCAGGATGGAAAGTTGTCCAGGTGGAACATGGCTCGTCCCCAGCTGTTGACCGCCAGGGTTATGCATAGGACGCCAATAATGTTCATCACTATTCCCGTTTTAGCCTGAAGGGAATGTAAACAAGGAAACAGCCAGGTGAAGTCCAAAGGACTGGAGGGCCCGTCCTCAAGCCGAGTCATTGAGCAACCGTTCAGGAAAAGGGGCAGTGTGGCTGAGCAGGTCCCCATGAAAGCCCCTCCAGGTCTCTCCCCTCATCCAAGAGCACAATTGTGCAGCAGCCTTTGCTCTCCCTGGATGGGTTCTTGGAAGCCCCAGAAGATAATGCACAACACTGGCAGCCACCACACTTCCAGGGAGAGACTCTGCTTCAAGTGCCCATGGGGCACTTTGTTTCTGTTGCCGGTGGAGCTGGAGCCAGAGTGCCAGTGCCTGCCCGCCCCCTGGGCAGGTGGCCAAAGGCGCTCCGGAGACTCCAGATCGAGCGGAGCTTCGCTTCAACCAAGGGACTCGCCAAATGCAGACGAGGCGTCCCACCCCACGATGCCTCTTTGCGGGCCCCTCACATCAGGTGGCCGGCAAAGTTCATCCCCTTATCGCCTGCAGTCCCTCACTCCCATTCTCAAGTCTTGTGGGACGCATTGCTTCTAGTGACCTCGTGGAAAACAGGCCAGGTCTGAATGTGCTCAAGGGGAACATTGCCTCTGTGTAAGAGTAGCAGCTGTGATGGGATGAGGGAGGGAGGACTCCCCGCCCCCAACAAAGCTTCTGCATTTATGGTCTTTGCGGAGAAGGACAAGTAGCACGATGCAAGCGCTGGGGCACCTGCTTACGAGGAAAGGCCCCGGCGCTGGAATTGTTTAAGCTGGAGGTGGGGAAGAGACAGGTGTGCAAAAAGGCTCAAGACGTGCCAAAGGAAGGACTTTGCACAGTGCAGAGCTGAACTATAGAATTCACTTCCAGTGGTGGCCACCAATTCCAATGTCTTTCCAAGGAAATTGGACAAATCTGTGGAGGGGGAAAGGGCTTTCGGTCGCTCCTAGTCAGGATGCTGCTGTGCTGCCTCCAGGACCAGAGGCAGGACGCCGTGCACACCAGTGGCTCATGAGCATGGCCAGAGAGCTGCTGCACTCTTGTCCGGTTTATGGACTCACTGTGGACAGAGCGCTGGGCTGGGGGGCCCTTGGGGTGCTCCTGGGCAACCGTCACGCTGGACCAGTCCAAGGAGCTTCCTGGACTCCCTACAAACTGCCGTGTGGGAACCGTGGAGTCACAGTAGCCCTGCACGGGCTGCTGGGTAGCCAAAGAAATCCCCACTGGCCCGGCAAAGTCTGCCGGCGGTGCCCACCCAAGCCTGCAGTGGGCAAGCGGGAGCCGGCAGAGGGCAGCCTTTTGGTAGCCACCAAGGAGGCCTGGCAAAAGCAGGCCTCACCACGCTTACCATGTCTGAGACGTGGAGGTGGCCATAGGAGAAGACTATGGCGTTTGGAGGGGTTGCCACGGGAAGCATGAAAGCAAACGATGCGCTGAGCGTGCCCGGGATCATGAGGTACAGCGGGTTGACCTCGATGGATTGGGACTAGAAGGAGCAGAGGACAGACACAAGAGAGATTACTCCCTTCCACTTGCCACCGTATCCGCCAGAAGGCCATCACGGCAGGTTCCAGAGCAGTTTCCAAGGAGCCTTCGCAGCCCCTCGTGCTGCCTCCCGGGGCACCTCCCCGAAGCTAACCCTGCTCCGGTCAGACCTCTCTGAAAAGCCTATGCCGCCAGCTCTCTCTGCAACCGGGCCTTGGAAGGTGTCTTTGAAAGAGACCCGCTGCCCCCTCTCTGTTTCCCTCCTCTCACTCTCTCACCGTCGTTAGGTGCATCCCTCTGTTGGAAGCCCCTCAGGACAGAAGCCGTCCTCTTTTGTTTTATACATGGATAGGCCAAGAAACAACTCAGAAACGCTGGGGATGGTTCTTAGGACTTCTTAGATGTAAGGTTAGCAACTGGAGTCAAAGGACCAAATTTAACCCCGTGAGGGAGGAGCCACTAGGGGTCATCCCCAAGTGAGGGGCAGGAGCAGCTGTGGCCCTTGGCTCAGTTCACTATGCACTGCTTGGAGGGCAGTGATGGGCAGCAGAGAATGGAAAGGGCCGTCCATGACACAGGGAAAGCGTTACCAATGATGCGAATACGGGGAGGAAGAGGGTGGCCGTGGCTACGTTGCTGGTGCACTCTGTGAAGACGGCGATGACAAGGGAAAGGATGATGGCGATGGCCCAGGGGGGGATGCTGTGCAGCGGGGTCATCTGGTCCCCGAGCCACTTGGACAGCCCTGAAACCTGCAGAGGGAGAGACACAATTCCTGGCTTAACAAGCAGTCTCCCAAAAGAGAAAGTGCCACCACCTGTCCATACAGAGTCCCTTCCCTGTTGGGGGAACACAGCTGCGTGGAGGAGAGGAGGGGGCAGTTCACCCAGAACTGGCTGTCAGACTGCCAGCTCCTGGCTAGTGGGGCAGGAGAGACCTGGTCAGCTCCCAGCAGGACTGGCAGGGACTCCCATGCTCTCAGCCAGAGCACCTCTCTGGGCACAAAGTGCTGGGGCCGCACGACAAGGACAGGCCTTTCCAAAGGGTCCTGGAAGAGGGCAGTGAGAGCAGCAAGCGGTCCGGAAGCCACGTCCCCTGAGGAACAGCTGAAAGCACTAGATGCCTTTAGCCTGGAAGAGAAAAGCTAAGGGAGGAGGCAGCTGCTGCTCTGTGGCAACCCAGGTTCAGGCTGGGCATCTGCAAAAGCTTCCCTACTGCTGTAGCAATACGACAGTGGAAGCAGCTGCCTGGAGACATTCAGAAAGAAGCTGGACAGCCACCGGCATGGGATGGTGTGACGTGGGGTCCTGCAACAGCAGGGGGCGGACCTGATGGCCCCTTCCAGCTCTACTATTCTATGATGCTATAAAAGTTGAGCTTGCCGTGACAGAGATGGAGCTGACTCTTTCCCTGTTGCTCCTGAGGGCAGGTCTAGAACCAGCACTTTGCAGGGAAGCCAATTTTGGCGAAACGTTAGGAGAAATGTCCTAGCAGGACAGATTGCCTCTGGGGGTGGTAGGCTCTGCTTTGCTGGAAGTACCTAAGCGGAGGCTAGATGGCACCACTCAAAAATGCCTTGTAGGACGAAGACGCTGAAGCTGGAGTGATCCTGCACAGCTCTTGATCATGAATGCGATCCCCAACCCAGGGCCCACTAGCTGTGTCGAATCACCGCAGCAGGAGTTGCAGCCCAGTGTCTCGGGAGGAAGCCCAGCGGGGAAAGCCGCAGTCCACCAAAGCCTGCCAGGTGCTGCTCTGCCCAAGTTGGTTTGCCAGGCTTGCTGGTGGCAACAAGAGGGCTGCCAAGCAGGGCCTCCATCTCCCGGCCTCAGCTGAGCCATGGCTCCCAGCACACCAGGACGGGCAGGCCCAGCAGGGCCCCCTCCGAGTGCCGGCACTCGCACAGCCAGGCCAAAGAGGCTTCCTCCCGACCCTGCGGTGGCTGGCCAGCTGGGACAGAAGCACACAGAATCCTCTTTGTCTGGGCTCTGCATCTCTCTGATCTAGCCAAGGCCCTAGAGGAGGACAAAGGGAGCCTGTTTTACAGACTCTTCCAGCTGAATGCCTGATCTTTTCGCTCCAAACCTGTGAGGTAAAGCCTGGGAAAGACAGGCAGGCCTGTCTGAACGAACAGTGGCAGCTTGCAGCCTAGTACTGAGATTCACTTTCCAAACCAGTTCCCTGCAGGCCAGCCTCTCCCTGTCCTAATGTCGCCTGAATGCAAAGAGCAGCAGCTTATACGGCCGGCAGCAGCCACGTGGAGCGCGCTGCCCTGACCCAGCACACGGACAGCGCCGGATGCATCCTCTCCAGCAGTCACAGGAGGCATGGCAAAGGCCAGCCCCCGGAAAAGCTGGACAGGGTGACTCACGCAAGGGGGGCGGCACTGAGCAATGGGTGCCTCCCACCATGGGGAGCAGCCAAACCTGCCAAAGCTGCAGCTTGCGTGGAGCAAGGGGCCCGGGCTGGGGCAGCGGCCAGCTTCTCATGCCAGCTTCTGCAGTGGGCTTGGGAACCACCCTGGGGAAGCCATTCCACAAGTGCTGTCCTGGGAGGTTTTCCCACCCCGTGCTGCTTCGAGGGTTTCCCTGAAAACGGGGTCAGCATCTCTGATGAACGCTGCTGCACAGGCCCTCCAGGTTCCAAAACAGAGCCAGACTAAATGCTCCCTGGGAACTGTGCTTACTAGTTCAGAAGCTCCCCTGCCACCCACAATTTCATGGCAGAGAAGACCTGGGGCTCACTTAGTTGAAAAGGAAAGTGTACTTTGCACATGCCCAGAAGCACAGCCATCTTGTTCTCTGAAAACAGCTGAGCCTGACGAAGATAAGAGGTGGGACTACCTGGGGTCGGGGGTGGGGACTCCCCATTCCCTGAAGACAGGTCACGGGTGGCCTGTGGCCACCCATCACTCTCACGGCTGCATTCGGATGCGCACCAATCATTTGAGGTCACTCCTTGGGAGGGCACCTGCCTGCCGCTTTGGGGGCCATTGCCCCACCGCCAGCTCTGGACTGAGCCTCATGGGGGCTGGAGGGCACCCCGGCCTGCACAGCACCCCCAGCCTCCCTCCCCTCCCCTCCCCTCCCCTCCCCTCTTCCAAGAATGGGGCCAGCCCCCCCGCCCCAAACTTACGTCGCTTCCGCTGGCCAGGGCAAAGCCTCCCCCGAGCAGCAGCACGATGCTCCACGGCATCTTTCTCTGGGTCACTGCCCAGTCCAGCAGTGGGGCTGGGAGAAATGGTTCCCTTGCAGCTGCAAGAAGGTCACAGGTGGTCAGAGGCGGCAGGAAAGGCCTCCCACAGCCAACCCCACGTGCGTCGGGGGGAGGCGGCGGCGGCTTGGCCTGACGTGCCTTCGCTCAACAGCCCCACCACCGGTGCCGGTTCTGCTCTCCCCAGAGCCCCGTGGGGCAAGGGCCGAAGTGCCCCCGTGCCGGGGGAAGCCCTCCTTCCTTTACCTTCCCCGGCCGCCTCCACATCGCAGCTGCCTTGGCCACAGAAGCCGCACCGGGGCCAGGTGGCGGGAATGATGAATAGCAGCAGGGCTACGAAGATGGCCACCGTGGCGTCCGTCACATACCTGGGTTGGGGGCAGGAGAAAGGAGGAGCAGTGGGGGACGGGCCCGCTTGGAAAGATTAACTGGCCCTCGGGCAGGAAGCGGTTTGGCATCTCTGGTCCAGAGTCTGGGCTGCCTCGAGGCACCTGCAGCCTGCATCTCCTGCCCACTCGAGCCAACGGGCACCCAAGGCAGAGGACTGCTCTGATGCCAGCCACTGCCAGCAAACTGCTCAGGACAGGGTCCCACCTCCTTACCCTCAGAAGTCCCCTCAGGGTGGAGACTGGACTTGCCCTGCTGCGTTTCCACAGCTGAGCAGCAACTGGAACTCAGAACAGGCTGGACCAAGTGTGGCACTCATGCCCCATGCTCCACAGCCCAGGTCCAACCCACCCCAAGTTGTGCTGGTGGCTGCTTCTGGTTAGCTGCGTTTCCCTCCTCCCTGGATTGCGTCCTGCTGAAGCTGAGCCCTTACCCCGTGGAAGCCCAGAGAAATTCGGGAGGGAGAAGGCCCAGGCCCAGCCCTGGTGAGAAGAGAGAGGTCACACAGAGGCAGCAGGCCACCGGACAGCTGCCAGCAGCACTCACTCCTTGTCTTTGTTGAAGAGGAAGGTGGCCCAGCCTGGGATGAAGCCGGGGTCCCTGGTGAACCAGAGGACGACGAGCAGCATGAAGGTAAGCAGCACGTTGAGCTCAGCAAAGGACACGGGGCCCAGCTTCCGGTGCTCCTCCTTCAGCATGCTGAGGGCAGCCTTCTCCTTCTCGGTCCTTTGGGTCCCACAGCCCCACGTCTTCCGGAAGCTGCAGAGAGAGGGGCAGGAGGGTTGGACCCCGGCTGCAGCCCTGCCTTTTTGCGAAGCTGTGTCTTGGGCAGGTCGGGGCTGGCTGGTCGGCCTCTCCCACTGCAGCCGGGGACGGGGCCCAGGGCAAGGGCAGCTGGGCTGGACCAGGCCCTGGGGCCTCCTGGGCCAAGTGGAACTCAAGCAGGAGCAGTAACTGTCCAGAGGAATGGAAGAGGAAGCAGAGGGAGGGAGGCAGATCCAGAAAGGGGGCCCTGGAGAGGGGCCAGGGCAGGGGCCAGCATGCTGCATGGGTGGAGGCAGCAAGTGGCCAGAACAGCGAGCGCACGGTGGCCACTGGGCAGGGTCCCTGCCAGACAGAAGCCACAGCACTAGCCAGATGAGCAGGTGGCCTCCCGGGAACGGGGCTGCCTTCTGCTCAGGGTCTTGCTGATGGCTCCACATGGCTGGCAGGGAACCATCTGCCACATCAGGTGCAGAAGACAAAGTGGTCGAGGAAGGTCCTCCTGATATTTCTGGTCAAACTCCCTGTGAAGCCCCCGTTTGCCTTCCTGGCCCCACATGGCTTTTGTTGCCCCACTTCAAAGGGCAGCCTGGATTGGCCTGCAAAACGCTCCTGCCCCACAGAGCGCCTCGACAGCCGCCCCAGCAGCAGCCAGGAGATCCTGCTCGTCTCCCAGCCCATTTGCACTGGAGAAGGCGATAGCCGAGGCAAGCTCGCTGTGGCCAAAAATCAGCCGCCAAGCGGTTTCCTCCCCCCGCGTCCCCCTCCCTGCCAGCACGAGTCCGTACTTGAAGCCCATGAAGGAGAACTGGAGCCACAGCCAGGCCAGCACCAACATCAGCAGCATGTTGGGGAAGGCAAAGCCAAACCAGGAGGCAAAGTTCAGGATGTCGCCATTCTCGGGGAACAACCTGTGGAGGGAGGTTGGGGCAGTGTGAGGCAGCCGACAGGCAGGGGACGTGTGCTCCATGCCCTCCCAACAGCCCGGGGGTGGGGGGGAGTCCGTCTGGGGCAAAAGGCTGCTCCGGGGGCCTCCCAGTCTGGGGCAGGCCCTTCCTGTGCGGGGAGGGCAGGTGGGGAGGCATTTCAAGGGCTTTCACCGTAGCCTGTGCAAGATACGCCAGCTGCCTGGGGGGCTGGAGGAAGGGGCCTGCCACCACACAGACCTCCACTGGGCAGGACTGGAGAGTGCAGAGCCGGAGCTCCCTCCCCGTGCTTCAGGGGAGACTTACTGGTTCATCTGGCCTTTCAGGACCAGGTTGGGCCCCGTCCCAGTCAGCGTGGCCGTTCCCCCAATGCTGGCAGCGTAGCAGACGCACAGAGTCATCCCCTTGTTGATCCGCTTCTTGGCTTCCCTCTCTTGCTCCTTGCAGTCTTCAGAAAGGTGGCCGTTGGCTGAAATGAAGGGACACAAGCACAGCTTGGCATCTTGCAGGGACGTGGGGTGTGGAGCAGCAGAGATGGCGCTGCATGAAGACCACTGCCAGGCTGTCCGGACAGACCCACCCCCTCTGGCCTCCTGCCCCAGCCAGCCAGTTTCTGTTGGCTGCGTGTGCATTTCCCACCTTTTTCCTCCACGAAGTCAAAGGGGCTTTTGCAGTCCTCTTCCTCTCTCCACCTTATCCTCACAACGACACTGTGAAATCACTTAGGCTGAGAGGGACTGGCCCAAAGTTTCCCTGTAAGCTGAATGACCAAGCGGGGACTCAAACCCAGATCTCCTGAGTTGGCTCTCTTCCCTCAGCTGAAAGCTACTTTGACAGGACTGAAAGGTACCTGGCCTGGGCCACTCACCTACTACAACTGATACCTGATATCCGGGGCAGTAGTAGTTTTTCTTTTTAAAAGCCATCTAACTGGTAGCTCTTGCTACATCTTCCAAGAGCTAATGGTCTGCCTTCTTCTCAGAACTAGATTTCACCCAGTCCAGTGGGGCTCATGCCCAGAGAACTGGATTCTTGCTTGCAGGAGGCAGTTTTCAGTCCTCGTGGGACTTCTGTGTGACTTCCCTACCACCACCGCACTCCTCAAAAGGGAATGATAAGACTGCTTAAAGGCTGAGTGGCCCATGGGGGACACAACCGGAAGTGTCAGAGGCATGAGGGGTCGTAACCACTAGGCAGGAAAGTTTGAAAAACAAGGAGGTAAACAGCCAGCCAAAAGCCCTGGAAACACACCCAGGGAAACACAGTCCCCATTGTGTGAAATATTCGCTCGATGCTGCAGTCACTGGACCTGCTCTTCTCTATTTTGTCTCTCTGTGGCGCAGCCTTTCCCACCTAGAGCCTTCTAGTCACTTTATGCAGCAGCTTCCTTCCATGCAGTCCGGCATGTCCAGGGAAGACTGCCCCAATCTGAACCCTGCTGGCAGAGATGCCTTTGTCAGCGGAGGAGAACTCCCCGTCCACTTCGTCAAGTGGGGCTGCACCTGAGAGAGTTGAACTCTGTCTGCCTTGAACCCACCACAAGCCCCTTCCCTGTCCTCCTGAACTACCAGCACTCTATCTTGGCTGGTTGAGGAGTCTGGCCCTCTTTTTCCCCCCGAGCATCTACTAGTGTGGATCCCATTTCCCCCAGAAGTGTTCCTCTTTACACTTCCCAACTGACACCCTACCAGGCATGGCTGTGTGTGTGTGGGGGGGTGGGGCGGGGGGGGCTTTTACCTTGCACCACAGAGACGCTGAAGACCTTCTTGCCCTCCAGTTCAGACCCAGCGCTGATGTGTCCAGCAGCCAAATCTGTGAAGGCCGGATCCTGGTCTGAGCTGTTCATCTGGTCAAGAACTGCCTGGACGATCGGCACCATCATGGCCGTGGTAGCCGTGTTGCTGATCCACATAGACAGGAAGGCTGTGACACCCATGAAGCCCAGCATCAGGCTGCGGGAGACACAGCGGCGTTCTCTGAGCCAGCGGAGGGGAAACAGCGGGCTGCCCGTCCCAGCAGCAGGCAGGATCCCCTCCAAGCAGCAAGCAAAGGATCTGCAGCCTCCTTCTGCTCCAGCACAGCTGGCTGTGCACCTGCTGGAGTGCGGGGGGGGGGCTCCGGGGGGCTCCTCAGACTGCAGGGGTGCCCACCACCTACCTCTGGACCAGAGGTGCGCCCTAGCTCATCCTGACCTAGTCTAGGAAGTGGGGAGAGTTGCTTACAGCGCAGGCTTTACACCAACAATCAGTAGCACCCGCAGTGCAATCCGCTTGTGCAGGTTCCAATGCTCCACTGCAACTGCCACAATCAGCCCCCCCACAAAGAGCATGTTGGTATCCTTCAGGTACTGCATGCATACCTGGGGAGGGAGAAGAGGACCAACTCACCATCACTCAGCCTTGGCTGTTGTGCGCGAACGACAAGATCTGGAATAAGCTGCACCCTCCTCCCGTCCCCTCTCTTCTCCGGCAGACACCTCCTCTCCCTCTCCATCGCTTCCCAGCCCATGGCCCTGACTTAGCAGGGCCCTCCCCATCTCTCCCTGCTTCTCTGCCTGCTCTGGTGCAAGACCTTCTCTGGGGTCCACGCTCAGCCCAGTCTGGAATGCCTTAGCAGAAGCCTTAGCAATGTAACTCTGAACATGTGGAGAGTGTCTTTGCCTAATCCATAATGCTGCAACTTGCAACTCCAGTATCAGAAGGAAAGCATGGTAAGGAGACTCTTCTCTGCAGAAGTCACACTGCAGCCCCTTCCACTCTTCTCCTTCCCCCCTTCCTCCATCCATCTGTTCTAGCCATTCCTCAGTTTGTTTCTGTCTTTCCCCCAGATTGTTTCCCTGAAAATTTTACTGGTTGCAGCTGATTTACAAAGTGTATATTTTAAAAAAATGTTCAAAAGGCTGTTTTTCCTGCATTGCCTGGGTCTCTTACCTTCTTGGACTCCAGGATGCCGAACATGGGGAACAAAACTACAGGTAGCAGCGCCGTGATGGCCAAAGGGATCACTTCTGTGCACCAGAACACGGCCATGAGGATGATCACGTAGGCACAGCGGGCCTCCTGCAGAGAAGGAATGGGATGCTGGTTGCAGGAAGCAGCTGTGAGGTGGCTGAGGCTTGAGGCCCTTTTCCTCAGGGCATCCCAAGGAGCCACTGGACACGGCAAGAGGTGCAGGAGACTGTGCCCTGCCCCCGTGGTCCCAACACACCAGGATCAGGCTCAGTCATTGCCCCCCACCCCAGCCTGTGATTCTGGGCACTCACACCCACTAGCTTCCATGCCACCCCCTCCCCAAATAGCTGCTTTCCAAAGCAAATGTAGCAGAATGTGCTTGAGCTGAGGCCGTTCTGAAGCAATGCCAGACTGAGCTGCAACAGTCCTGAAATAGGAACCTCGTTGTTTACCTGGTACCTCTCCTGCTTCAGAAACCGGCATGACTGATTGCAGAGTAAATTAAGTGTCTCCCTGGGTGACACTAAAAGAGCTTTCCAAGAAGTATTTGAGAACAGGTGAGAGGTAACTTTTTAAGGGATTGGTCGTGTGAAGGAGGGACTGTTACTAGCACACAAGAGAGACTTTCCTCCTGTGGAAACACCTACACTGTGAAATCCTGGCAGGAAAATCATGCCTCTGCCTGCAATCAGAATGAATTTCTTTTGAGCCACAATTAAACTGTCCACAACTGAGACTTTCTGGATTAATGCTGCATAAACACGCCAGCTTAAACTGCTGACAAGGGACTGAAATGGTCTAGAATTTGTTAAGGCAATTTTCCTGTGGGAAGACCAATTAACTGGCTGGAAACGGTGCTTTGGTGCAAATACCTCCTGCATCTCAATTCCCTTTTGGCCAGAATGACTATTTATCATGCTTCACTCTAGGCTGGGGCAACCACATGCACTTAATCACACTCCTCCAGAACAAACAGAAGGCTTTTGCTAAGGTGCTGGGTTTTAGTGTTGAGTCTCCTCTGCCTGTAGGGAGGGGAGATTTGTTGTGCTGTGGCAGTAAAGAGTCCCGGGGCAGCCCCAAGTCAAACAAATTAATTGGCTGGTTGCTAAATAACTCCTTCTCATTTTATGGCTGCAGACTGACACAGCTGGCACCCACCTGGGCAGCTACAATACAATGCTTACCTTCTGCAACTGGGGGGGGGGGGGTAGGAGAGTTTCTAATAATTTAACTTAAAAGAAACAAACTGTCTGTTTCATGTGCATTGCTTTGTGTGCTCCAGAGAACACCTGTCAAGCAGTACCCAGTTCTAGGAAAACGCATCCCAGCAGAACCACCCAAAGAGTGTGCTTACTCTATCACAAGAGCAGATTAGAAGGGAAAGAATGACAGCAGATATACACTGGGGAAGAGGGGTAAGCCTGCCCTTCAGTGATGAGGCTGCTTACGGGCTCCACATACTGCTTTGGATCGGACCTTGGTTTGCTTGCAGTGTCAGTGTGCTCTTTAGCTTTTCCATTCTGCCTGAAGAAGAAGCCCGGTGCAACCTCAAACTTCTCTACTTTCATCAACACTGGTTGAAGTTTCTGACCCCACCAGGAGCAAATCATTGATTTAAAGTTAAAGAATATACCTGGGCTTAGCAATTAACTTGAGATGAAGTTAAGAAAACCAAGGACCAAAAACCAAGTCCTCTTCAACAAATTTATTAATTATTTGAATGAGGAACTACAAGGAAAGATAATCAAATTTGCAAATGACACAAAACTGGATGGACTAGCAAACACCCTAGGAGACAGAATGAAGATCGAGGGCGATCTTGATAACTTGAACGATGGGCTGAAAGCAACAGAATGAGATTCCATAAGGACAAGTGCCAAGTCCTCCACCTAGGAAAAAAGAAAAACCAAAGGCATCGATACAAGATGGGGAACACGTGGCTCAACAGAACTGAAGAAGAAAAAGATCACAGATAATTGTGGATAATAGGCCAAGCATGAGCCAATGATGCGATGCAGCCACCAAAAGGGGAAATGCTCTTTTGGGATGCATAAACAGAAGTTTTACTTCCAAATCATGAGAAGTAGTCATTCCTCTATACTCCTCACTAGTTGGATCTCATCTGGAATACTGTGTCCAGTTCTGGACACCAAGATTTAAGAAAGATGCAGAAAAATTAGAAAAGGTCCAGAGGAGGGCAACAAAAATGATCCAGGGTTTGGAAACACTGCCCTGTGAGGAGAGACGGAGAGAACTGGGCATGTTCAACCTTGAGAAGAGAAGACTGAGGGGGGACATGAGATCCCTCTAGAAGTACTTCAAAGGCAGTCACAAAGAGGAAGGTCAAGATCTCTTCTTGCTGACACCAGAGTGCAGGACACGGAATAATCAAGGCAAGGTATAACAACCCAGATTCAGGCTGAACATCATAAAAGCTTCCTCACTGTCAGAGCAACACGACAGTGGGACCAGCTGCCTCGGGAGGTGGTGGGCTCTCCCACACTGGAGACACTCAAAAAGGAACTGGACAGCCCTCTGAGTGGGATGGTGTAACTTGGTGTCCTGCAATGGCCTTCATGGCCCCTTCCAACTCTGCTATTCTCTGATTCTAAGGAAGAGACATGATCTTTGCTTGTAAAATACAAACCACCACAATTAAAACAGGAAACTCCCTGCTTGCGTGGCTCGCCACTTCACAGCGGCTAATAGGGCAATGCCTGCTATGGTGGGTGCCGCATGGCGAAGAAGAGGGAGAGGACAGAGAAATCACTGGCAGCTTCCTGTTCAGCTGCACAGGATGCAGTGGCAAGAATGTGGCCAGCTGTGGGGCCCCCGGCAGAATCTCTCCTGCTGCTTGCCTCAGCAGGTATCCAGCTTGGATACCTGGGAGGTGACTGTGACGTTCCCGGGCAAGGTGACGTTCCCTAAAATGCCACCTTGTGGCGAGGAGTTCCACAAGTTAACGATGGGTACTGTGGAGAAGGTCACCCTTGGCATGTTCTGGACCAGGTGGCCTGTGGACTACACTGTCCTTTCGCACACCCACATAAGGAGAGGAGGTGGAAGAAAACGTGCCCCCTTCTGCCCCCACCCCCGCGAGGAAGAGTGAACGGTGCAGCCCTTGGATCCTCCCGAGGGAGAAAAAGCTGAGATGGACCAGCCGGAACGAGCGCTCGCCTGCCCGCCCCTCTGGCACCGGGGCCGAGCAGGGATGGCCTCCCAGGCCCCGCCGAGCAGCGCGGTCCTGCTTTCGCCCCCGCCGATCCTACCGGCGCTGATTTGCGTGTGCCACCTGCCCAAAGCCTTCCAGGACGGGGGGGGGGGGCAAGCGGGCCCGAGCGGCGCTCGCGGGACGCGGCAGGCGCCCCAGGCCGAGACCGGGCGCCGGGGGGCTGGCGACCCGCGGCCAGCAGCTGACCCGCGGCCGCACTGCCGGCATTCCCGTTTCGCGCTCGTTCGCCGGCGCTTCGGGAGTGAAGCTTCCAGGAACGGGCGAAGCCTTCCGCGTGGCTCCGACGCTGCGCCGGCTGCGCCCGCCGCTCCCTCCGCCCGGGCTCCCGACCTGACGGCGTGGGGGTGCCGGACGCCGAGCCGGTGACGGCGCTCTCCGAGGCCCAGGCCCAACCCCAACCCCAACCCCAACCCACTCGGCCGCCAATGTCTTCCTGTGCTTCGCGGGCGGGCGGGCGCGGGGCGCAAGGCTGGGGCGGCTCTGCCCGCGCCCGCGGTCCCCTACGAGGGCTCGCCCGCCGCCCGCCGCCCCCACCTGGCGACGGACGAGCCCTCGCTCGGCCGGCAAGGGCCACTCCCGCCCCGACGGGGCCCCTGGGACGGCGCCTGGGCGGGCGGCGCTCGCGGCATCCCGGCGGCGGAGGCGAAGCGAGCGGGGGCGCCTACCTGGGTGGGCACGAGCAGCGGCAGCGGCAGCAGGGCGAGCGGCGCCCCCAGCAGCGTGGCGAGGCTCTTGCAGCGCAGCAGCCAGCGCAGCGGCGGCGACGGAGCCATGGCAGCGCCTGGACGGGGCGGACGCGATAGCGCCGCGCCGCCGGGCGAAGCCTTTTAAGCGGCCACCTCCCGCCCCCTTCCTCGCGCCCCGGCCGGGCCGAGCCGGCCCCTCCCTCCGGGGCTCGCTGCCCAGGCCCCGGGCCGGCCTCCTTCTCCCGGCCCGTCCGCCGGGCCAGCTCAGCACGATCGCTGACGGAGCGTGCCTCTGGCCATGTGCAGACTGCGCTGCAGCCCGCTCCGCGGGAGCAGCCCGCTGAGACGGTCTCCCTCTCCCCGTGGGCTCTCACGGAGCGAGGCGCACCCGCTGATCGCCCCCCGCCCCCAAAACCCCTCTTTAGGAGGGTCACCCAGCTAGAGCTGCGCTCTTGAACGGCTCCCTTCTGCGCCAGTGAGGAGGCCGCCCGGGATGCCCTCGTGCTGGACTAGGAACTGCGAAGGTGATGCAAGGCCGAAGCTTCCAGCCACGGAGGAGGGAGCCTCTCCTCCTGAGTCCTGGATGCGGACCCAGGGAGCCGGAGAGCTCGGCAGCGGGCAGGTGCAGATGCACCCACGGAGCAAGGGAACAGCGTCCTGGGAGAACCACGTGGCCCTCCACACTCGTTGCTGGGCACCACAGAAGAGGGCGGGTGGTGCCAAGTCACCAGGCTGCCTCATTCCTGCCCCAGCCCCCCATGACGTTTGTCCGGTCCTGGAACCTGTGGCTACTAACGCCACGCATTGCCACAGGAGCCTCTTAAGTCAGAGTTCCCCCTTGGAGGCTCTGAGGGGATTCACACGTGTTAAAGGCAGAAATAAAACCACCTTTGCTTCATTTGCAAAACACCATGTGCTGGATTTAAGTGTGTCTCCTCCCCACTTGATAAGGGGCCTTGGGGATATTCCCATCCGTCTCTGTTCGGTAATGGGGAAAATGGCTCTTATAAAGAGCATGTCATGAGCGAAGCTGGCTGGAGCCGGGGGCCAGACTAGATGGCCTGGGAGGCCCCTTCTGACTCGCTCTGTTTCTATGTGAAGATCCCTGAAGTACAAGGAAATGGCACAGAATTCTTGAAGTGGCTGCTCCAAGTATTTCTCCTCACATGCATGCTTGCCTGTTGCTTGGCGCCTGCAGGGCTTCTTCCCATAAATGGAACTTCTGTTGTGGGGCAGTGGGGAAGCAGAGGCTCTTGCCGCTGGCTCCCAGAATGGGTGAACAATTTTGCCCAGCTACTTTCATGAAGGGGCTGACAGCGGGGACGAGCAGCAAGAGAAGGCACACACATGACATACACCATAGATCTGTTTCATGTACCATTTCTCTGCCCATTTTTTAAACAATGGCTGCAAACTGTCCCAAGACATCTGGTATGGGACAGTATAGAAAAGTTTTAAATAAATAACTAAAAGCTAGCACAGATCTGTAATGCAGCTCTGCTTGAGCACCTGAGACCATGGGCATACCTGGTTGCTACCTGGTGAAAGTATGTTTTTAAATAATTGGAAAGGCTGCTGCTCCCCCAGTCAGGGCCAACTTGGGCAGCTGCATCACTCTCCACTTGGGCTGATCAAGGGGGTGCCCCCATGCTTTGGGGGCCAGGATCTTGCACCACAGTCCAGCAGGCCCAGCGGCTCCACCACCGCGGCTCGCGCACACTCCAGGCGGCTGTTTCTCTTCCCCTGTGCCTGGGGAAAGCGGCATGTGCCCGTGACGTGGGAGTGAGCACTCAGGGGCAGTGCCCAACAGTTACCAGAAAAACCAGCCTCCCTGCATTGCTGGGTGAGGCGGGATGCCAATCCAACTGAGTCCATTTCTGATCTCCATGGTGAGTGTGGCACCGGCACCTCCCCCTGAACTCACAGGCTCCGCACAGGTCAGTCCTGAGCGACGACAAGGGAGGAGTGGAGACCGCAAAGGATGTGCAAACCTGCCAAGGGGCACGGATCATGTGCCAGTGCCATTCACACTCCAGAACAGGCCTGCCTGTAGGGCAGATGAAACGGCTTCCCCTTGGCTTTATGCATCCTGCACCCGCACTTGTGGAAAGCAGCTGAACGCAACAGGTGCTTCCTCTGCAGCACAACACCCTCCCGTGAAGGGCTCCTCAGAGGCCAGATGGGTCCAGCTGGAGAGAGGCGAGGGGTTCATGGTGGCTGTGCTGGTCTCCAGGCATGGTGTCCCGTCTGGGGGTTCTCGGTGTTTCTCTCCAGAGCAGCGATTGTGTGAGGTTGCTGAACTGCAAACAGCAGATGATGGAGATAATAGGGCAGCTGAAATGAACACCACCAAGTTCTTGGAGTGCTACCAGGAAATTGGACTTGATTCCAGCCACAGAATTGGCTGTGGCCTGACTTCAGGACTAGTAGACGTGGTTGAGAAGGTGCCAAGGGCCCACCCCTGGCAAGTGCCCCCTTGCACCTTCCTCTCCCCACTGCAACTGGCTTGCTACCTCTTGCTCTGCTCCAAGCAAGAAAGGGGAAAGAGGAGCCGGAGCAAGTTGCGACAGCCAGCCCGAGTGCTGTTGCCAAACCTGGTGAGGAAGAGGAGGCCCAGCAGCTTTTGACTATGCAGTGAGAAGACCTGCTTACTGGGGGGGGGGTCCTGAGGGCCTCAGAAACCTACAGGTGGCCTTGCGTTACCAGAGAAGCTTCAACTGGCCAGCCACCTGCCTTAATTTCTTCTTGGGGGAAAAAGGAGGATCCAGTTCATCCTCTACAGGTGCTTGCTTTCAGTAGCTCTGCATCCCTTCCAATAAATGAGCAATCACTGCGGGGCACACACAAAGTGCTTTTCTATAGACACAGCCATGGGCCAGACCACAGCCGTCCTCTCAAGGCCAGCCAGAAGTTCTGTTCTTCCTTCCCAGTCTTCTGAGGAGAGCCCAGAAGCATTTCTGGAGTAGGGAGGGAAAGTCCCCCAGCTCTGCTGGCTGGTTTAGCTGGACTTTCGATTGGCAGCCATCACAGAAAGAAAACAAGGAAACAAGGTTGGTTGAAGGAAGTCTGTGTGGGGCAGTCAGGCTGAATGCAGAACTGATTAGGAACACCTCCACCCAGGGACAGAAATCCCCCAGCCTGCCTTTCTGGAAAGACCCCCAAGAACTGAATTGAGTCTCTCCATCCTAATCAGGGGATGGCACAGCTGCTTGGAGCTTTCTGGCTGGGCAAACTGGCTGGCTCACCAGCCAAACGGCAGTCCATTCTTAGCAGGTTTTTTGGAAAGTTACCACAAGTCTGCCTCTGCAGCCTGGTGGGATTGCCCAAGAGAAGCTGGCTTGCTCCCACTCTGAGGCCATCCTCTGTCCAAGGCAACCCTTGATGGAAGCACCGGAAGAGCGGTGCCCACGGCCTACAAGAGACCCACTCAAGGAGTGTCCCTGGTGGCTGGGTGGGGGTCTGATCTCTTCATCTACTCTGGGCTGAAGCAAGGAGAAAGCCCCATGTGGACAGAGGGCAGCTTTCCAATGTTTACTGATGCAAGAGAGTCACACTGCTACTCAACCCATGCAGAGGTATTTCAGCTGAACATTCGCCCTGCCTGCCCTTTCAAGCCATCCTCTGCAGCCTTCCCCCCATGTCCCCCCACGCAGGGCACCAGAACAGCTTCCTCTCCTTTCGGACTGTTACGGATCCCTCTGCTCTACTTCCTTCATAACCTCTCTCTCACCAGCCTGCCCTCCAATTAGAGCTTCTCCCTAGGCAGCAACCACAGTGGCAGGATACCCTCCCTGCTTGCGTCTCTGCAGAAGATCCATGTTAAAAACACAATTTTTGCAATCCTCTGGATGATTTATAAATCATCCCTCTGGTAAGTACTTACAGCCCCTCATTACCAGGGCAGGCTGGCAGAACGGAGGCAAACGCCACCAAAAGCTAAGGGCCTCTTTCAGGCTTCACTGATTTGCCCTGTCCAGATGGCACTAGGGAGCCCAACCAGCTTCTGCATGGCAGAGGGAAGGAGGGGCAGCCTGGGTGGCCAGCCACCCCCACCAATTCCTTTCTCCCAGAGTGCCCCATCTCTTCAGCATGCTCTGTCCCTTACTCCAAGCTCGTCTGTTACAAGAGCACCTACGGCAAATCCACTGCTCTGGGTGAGACCTCTTAAATTCAGCTGCATTGACCCCCTCGAAGTTGCCTTGAAGCTTGCTAGAGAAAAGCCCTTTTAACCTCCTTAGGCTGGCAGGCTAGGACATTGGCTTTTCCAAACAGGGAACCCAAAGAGCTGTTCTCCTCAGTTAAACTCTGCTTTGCAACATCATCTGTGCCACAAATTCCAAGAAATGTCCATCCTCTTTGCCACTGAATGTTTTTGTTGAGTAACACAGAAACCAGGAAGAGAAAAGCATGAAGAGGAGAGGAATTTCCAGTCCCTGCAAGGCTCCAGTGCCCTCTAAATTTAGTTTGGTTTGCCACAATCTGCAGCTAGCAATATCCATGCCACAAAAGAAAAACCATGAGGAGACCCGTGGCAGCTTTCACACTAGGAAGCTGGAAACTCTTGCCAGAATAAATGCATTTGTCTTGAAGGTACCACTCAACTCTTAGTTGTTTTTGCTGCAATAGAGTAAGACAGCTGTGACCCCTCTGGAAACCGTTGCAGTGCTGGGAAAGGTGTCAGGCCAAATTTTGTGCCTTCGGCTGCTGCTGCTTGAAGGGATAGGCTTGGCTGTTCTTTCTGATTGATTGGTACCTGTCCAGCTTCATGGCTCAATTCAGTTGAAGTTTCTTCCAAACAAGGAAGCCACATTTATTATATCAAGATGCACTTCTGGAAGATGCAATACAGTTAACCAGTACCTTCTCAGCTGTAGCCTTGCTGGAAAACAGAGTTTTACAACACACCGGAAATTCCCTGCATTGTCTAACCCCAAACTGATCAACATTAATCCATCTGTGGTCAATGGAACAGAGTAATTTCATGGACAACAGAATCCTTCAGACCAGGAAGCCAATACCAGTTTATCATCAAGGCACCTTTTAAAATCACCTTTGCCTTCATTTTTAACACAAATAGGTTTGCTTCCCAAAAGTGGTAGGGTGGGGAAAGAGAGTCTGCTCTGCCACCCCTCTCATGGGCTTCTCAGTGCTCTGTGACGGCCTTGTCTGCAAGCTGCTTGTCTGTGCAACCAATGGCTGGGGGCATCGCGTGCCTTCCAACACTGCAAGGGCTTTTGGGGTCAAGGCTGGGCATCCATGGCGGTTGCTCCATGGCTGGGCCTCTCAAGGTCCCATCCTTTTCCCATACTGCTCTATGCCAGGACGGTGATTCTTATTTGCAAGGAGTTCTGAGCAGAAGCCCCAGATCCAAGGCTTCCTCTTTCCTCTCTGACCCGACTGGCGCATCAGTTCCATGGGCAAGGCATGTTAGCAGCAAGGCCTGCATATCAAAGTAATGCGCTGTCGTAGATGATGGCGCTCTCTCCTGGCTGCTTTTGGAAAACCCTGATCCTTCTGGACCAGCTTTGGAACTAACGTGGCCTCGGCTACCCTGGTGGAATAAGACAAGAGGTTACGCTGTCTCTCCAAGGAGCCACCTTCCGGGCCATCAACTACGGAATGCCTCAGTCAAGGGAGAAGGAGTTTAGAAGAGGTTTAGGTGCTTCAGCTGCAGTTCCCCTGTGCTGACAGTGTCTGTACCAGGAAGGGCTGTGCCTGGAGTCAGTCATGG
The DNA here is from genome assembly GCF_004798865.1 of Varanus komodoensis. Taxonomy (NCBI): domain Eukaryota; kingdom Metazoa; phylum Chordata; class Lepidosauria; order Squamata; family Varanidae; genus Varanus; species Varanus komodoensis. The sequence continues at coordinate 62,532 of NW_025336495.1, read as the reverse complement.
GTTGGGCAAGGACAAATGGAATGACATAGAGGTGATGCTGGCTGGCTGGCTGGCTGCCTGCCTCTTCTATGGACCCAGGCAGTGGCACTTCGTCTTTCCTGGTGGGTTGCAACTCACCCCACCCTCCTTAAGAAGCCGACTCACATCTTGGGGAGGGAGGCTTTGTGTCAGGAGATCTCAGGAGAATCTGAGGTGGGGTAAAAACTCCTCACAACTGAGGTGGCTTTGGAGGCCGTCCAGCAGGAGGGGAATTGGTACTAATTTCCTTCTCTTACATGGAACCAGGATCCATCCCCTAAACCCATTTCAGTGCCAGGCTCAGAACTGTGAAGTGTACGTGCAGAGTAATTTCTCCTCCCCAGTCCTCTCCCTTGAGTAACCACAGTCAGCCCCACATGACATGGGTTTCCAAAACACCAAGTGGGGCTGAGCTGCAGACTCCTAACCTGAGAAACAGGACCACCAGCACGAGTTCCACTGTGGCTGCTGCAGCCTGTCTGGCTATCTGGAGCCAACAGCTATGACTGGCTGATTTAACAATACCCATTGTTACATGACCAGATGCTGGGATGATGGTCTGTAAAACACTCTGCTTCTTTAAGAATGATCCAGACATCAGAAGTGGCCCAAGGAAAGGTAAGTTTCCTGGCCTTTGGTGACACAATAGCTGCAATCAGCTGCCTGTGCCCTCCACATCCATATCCAACAATTTGCCCTGGCACCTACCATGTGAAAAGCCAGTCCCGGGCTGAGGTGTCAGAGCCAGCAGAACTCCCCCTTCTTTGCCACTCTTAACAGGACAGAAGCTCTTGAGGGGCTGCTTTGCATCTTCCACCCTCTTCAGTCTCCTCCTGTCTGAACTGAGGGAACTGGGTCTCTTCAGCCTGGAGGAGACTCAGGGGATCTGTTGGCGACATACAGGTGTATGAGGGGATGTCATATGGAAGTGGGTACAGACCTGTTTTCCCCTGCAGAGGAAGGCAGGACACACTCCAACAGAGCCAAGCTCAGGGAGCCAAGGTTCAATTTGGATGCCAGGAAGCACTTCCTGATGGTTAGGACCCCGAGGGCATGGAATGGGCTTCCACGGGAGGTGGTTGAGGTCCCATCGGTGCGGGTGTTCAGGGACAGGCTGGGCATGCACATGGTGGGCATGTCGTGAGCAGAGCCGGCTGGAGCTGGGGGTCAGACTAGATGGCCTGGGAGACCCCTTCTGACTCGCTCTGTTTCTATGTTTCTATGAACTGCTTTGCTTTGAGAAGCCAATGCATCCTTACTGTGTTTGTACTCCAGCAGCAGCTGCTGTCACACCACCATGTTAAGCACTCTCAGCAAAAAAGACAGACTGTTTCGTGGGACCCCCAAAAGCAGAGCAATTATCAGAGCAGAGCCTTTTGTGCTCCATATGAAATATGACTGAAGATGCTTTGGATGCCAGGGACCCTGGGGAACCAAAGCTCGCATCCACCACTAATGGATGGGGGGGGGGGTTTAGAGGAAATGGCACCTCAGCATTTGTGCTGGATTTCACAAGAGTGATGTACAGATTTTCCATGAAAAAGAATTGGCTAAGAAATCTGCTTTTGACTTCCCTTCCACCCTGTGCCACTGCTCTGCTTTTCTCTTAGCCAGTGTGGGTGTCCAGGGGAGGGGGGTCCTCCAGTGGCTGCCTACTATTCAGCTTTGGAGAGTTCTTTTTATATTGATGTTTTCCTTAAAATACACCTGCAAAACAGAGGTTTCTTTCATGGCAGGCTCTGAGGAAGGCTTCTAGAATTTAGTGCAGGGTGCCATGTAATCCCTCCCTCATAAAATCTGAACAGATCTGAAGGGATCTCCATGATCCTCAGAACTTTCCAAAATCTAGCAGGGAGGGCCACTGCTTAGTGGAGGTTGAAGGGCAGCCATGTGCTGGAGTTCTCCAGCGCCACCAGTGGGAAAGAGCTCAGAGGGTGCGGGGCCAGGCCAAGTCTGCCGCCTTCCGCCAGGCACCCTGGAGAGTCACTGGCCAGTAGCCCAAACCTGGGAGGCCTGACACCACTGGAGCCAGTCCCAGGTCCAGGGCACCCAGGCTGGCAGCTTCATCTCCTCTGTCCACATAGGCTCTGGCATGGATCCCGTGAGTCCTGACCAGGCTCCTTGCCGTGGGGGGCCTGCTTCGAGGTCATCCGGGGCTAGTCCTTCAGTCACGACAGCCGTGCAGCCGGTGGCTCAGCCCAAGGGCCACGTTTCCTTTGAAAGAAGTGGGGCGGGTTTTCCCAGCGGTGGGCGGGGCCAAAGAGCCGTCACGAGGCTATGTAGCAAGGGGACGGCATATAAAAACTTTAAATAAATAAATAAAATAAAGACAGACAGGGCGCTGCCGAAATCCCAGCCTACCGTCGCTTAAACCTCCTCCAGACCGAGGCTCTGATTTAGGAGAAGGGTGTGCAGAGCAATTGCGCAAAGCTGGGACCGGCGCTGGGACCCGGGAGGGCGAGGTCAAGCCTGGATTTCTGAGGCACCGTCTCTCAGGGCTGCGCGGCGCACCACCTGCTCCGCATGCAGAAGGCGCAAGCGAAGACGCCTCCGGCGCCCCCCCCCCCCCGCGACTTGCGCATCCCCGGCGGAACGGGGCCCTTCCCGGGAAAGCGGAGGCAGAAAGGCCCGAGAGTGGCTCTCTGCCGCCTCCTCGTGGCCACCTCGGCGCTCCGTGCGCTGGAGGGCTGCCGTTGAGCGCTCCGTCCGAGGAACGCTCCAGGGCAGCCTCCCCTCCCTCCAGATGAGCGGGACTACAATTCCCAACACTCTTAACTACGGATACTGCTCTCTGGGGCTCCCTGGTGTGTAAATCAGAGCGGCCGGAGAATGGCCTCTCCCTGGCCCCCGCCCGAGAGCGCCTCTCCCCGCGGCGGTTCAGTTTCGCTTCTGTCACGGCAGGTCGCAGAAATGAAAGTGAAAGCGGGCGAGCCTGGCGGAGCCATGGAGGAGCCGAGGTGCCTTTGCGAGAACTGGTAGGTGCTGCCTGCCTGCTGTGGGTCAGCGGAGGGGTGGGCGGCGGTGGGGAGAGATGTTCCCTCCAAACGGAACAGCAGGGTCGCCCCAGCACAGCGCGAGCGGGGCGGGTGGGGCTTCAAGCCGCCGCGCTTTCCTCGCTTTGCCTTAGGGGCCTCCTGCAAAGTGCAACTTACTTACTTACAATATTTCTACCCCGAGCTTCTCAAGCGTACCAGGGCGGCTTTTAACTTCGGGCTTCGCCTTCTTCAGCCCTGTGCCCTCCATCTGTGTTGGGCCGAGCGTGCTCCAGCCAGCCCGGGCGGCCCTCGTGGGGTTTAGGAAAGCCTGGCATTGCCGCTTGGGCCTTCAAGAACGCCTGCAAAACCTTCGCCCACGAGCCTTGTGGCGGCCTGTTTGCAGCATCCCTTGACATTCCGCCGATGCCTTAGCCGAACCCCGCTCGCACGCACGCACTTGCTTCGGATATCATTCTCCAGAGTGCGTGGGCTGCCTGAGCCGGCCTGCAGACCTACCGTCTCCATGGGACCTCACCAGCAGAACCAGCGGGAGTCGCCCGACCCTGTATCAGAAGCGAAAATGGCGCCGAACCCACATTTACGTTAGATCAACCGAGATGATAGAAGTGGAGCTGCCTGCCCCGCTTTCCAAAGCAGGCGCCCTCGGAACCGGGGCGAGCGGGGGAGGGTACCCACAATCAGGCACAGGCCCTTCTGCAAGAGGAGGCCACCTCCCCGCCCCCCATCAAAGGGAGGCTTTGGAGTTTCTCTCTGTGGTTTCTCCGTCCATGGCCATGTTTGCCCTTTTTTTTTTTTTTGCCTGTCCAGCAAGCGGGAGGTCGCTGCAGCCAACTTCTCGCTCCATGAAGCTCATTGCAGGCGCTTCCTCACCATCTGCCTCCAGTGCGAGGAACTGGTTGCCCTGAAGGACATGGAGAAGCACGTTGAAGAGGCACACCGGCAGGTACGACTCAGCCCCTTCCCCCCATCTGTCGCTAACGGACCTACTGGGCAGAGGTGCTCAGCTGCAGCTGGGCCCCAGGCTCCCATGAGGCCCATGTTCTCTTCTGCAGAGGGAAGAGATGGCCCAGGATGGCTTGTGTCCTTAGAATAGCCTCTTATGGGGGGAGGGGGCGGGGGGGGGGGGGGGTTGAAGTCCACATTTCCTTTACGGGAGGAGGCAGGGGGGCTACAGTCCACAGTGGGTGAGAGCACCCCATCTCTTTCCCACTACCCAGCACATACCCCATTCATACACCTCCCGTTCGCATACCTAGGGTAGCATGGGTGGGAGGGAACTTCTGCGACATTGTGGAATCTGACCCTTCCCCTACAGTGCAGGTGAGGTCTGTCAAAACGCTGCCTTGGGGCAGGAGCTCCCCACTAAGGGGAAAGGCTGGCTGTTGCCCTGGACCCAGCAGTCCCCTCTCCATGCCCTCACCTGGCGGAGGGACATCTGCTGAGACGTCAGCAGAGCAGGTGCCACTGACCCAGCCTGGCAAGGTCCTGCTGCCCCAAAGCCCCGAGAGGAACCGCTCCTCCAGAACAGAGCTGCCCTGTTCGTACAGGCTGTGCCTCAGCACTCCACATGCCTGCTTCCCCAGTGGACGTGGCGTGTGCCCTGGAGTTTGGCACAAGAGAGAAAGCTCCCTGATTGAGCAGGCAGAACCAGAGACAGCCCATGAAGTGGCCCAGAAGCGCCAGGAGCAGGTCAGTGCGCTGGCCTGGGGCCTTCCAGCAAAGAAGCTAACGGGATCCTCTCCGCTTGCAGGTCAGGTGCCAGCTCTGCCATCAGCTGTTGCAGCAGTACCTGCTGGAGAGCCATGAGGTAGGAGGGCCCTGGCAGGAGGGTAGCGCTCCCATCGGCAACTGGCTGCTGCTCTCCCTCCTTCCAGGCAAACGGACTCTGAGCTCCCCCAGGCTGTCACGCATAAGCACAGGCCATCCCTTTGGCTCTGGTGTGCCAGCATGGCTTTCTTCCCTGGGGTATTCATCTGCCCTTGAGGCACTTGTGAGGCCTCTGCACTGAGGCAGCCCTGCCCCAGCATCTGTGCCCAGAACAGTCATGGGAGAGAGTGCACACCTCAGCCTTGCCATGTGCAAAGGGGCAGCAGGCCTCCGCACAGGCTGGCGCTTGCAGGTGCAGGGCCCACTCCCAGCCTCCCTCCTGTTCCCAGGAACTCTGCCCCACCTGAGAGAGGCTGGACGAGCTTCCTTCTCTAGTGCTGCTGCCCGGGGGGGCAACCCTCCCCCCTGCCTCAGTGTGAGGGTAACTGCTGCTCACTTCTCCTGCCCCTGCAGGCTGAGGATTGCCCAGCTCGGGTCTCCAGGTGCCACTTCTGTGAGCTGGAGCTGCCCCACAACAAGCTGCCAGGCCACCTGGATGCGTGTGGCAGCCGCACCACCTTGTGCAAGGACTGTGGCAAGTATGTCATGAACAGAGTCCTCGAGTGCCACAAAGTCAAGTGCCTGGCCAGTGACCTGCTAAGAAGGGACCCTGGTGAGTTGGCATCTGACCTGCTGCTGCTGTCTCCCCACACCCTCCCGGCCAGAGACCAGGTCTTGTCCCTCAGGCACCCTCTCAGAGGCAGTACCTGAAGGAGCAGCGACTGTGGGGTCCTTGGTCTGGCTGAGCTCCCCTAGAGCCTGCCACAGAAACACAGAGACAAGTGGCGCATGGGTAGGGGGTATTTTTGGCAGCACATCTGGCTGCCCAGAGACTCGTGGAGAGAGGGGGTTCCCCCCACTGCACTATCTGTTCCCTTCAGGAGAGCTTGCTAGACAGGGGTCATACTTGTTCAGGGCGATGTGGCTGCTGGGTTTCCAGACCTCGACAGAGACGTCAGTCCTCTGCAACAGAGGCATGGCAGCTGCCACTGACCCTCTTGGCTGTGGGGAGGCCTGCTGCTGTCCTTGCCAGAGCAGCAGAACATTTCTCTTAGTCCCTGACCTACAGGATGCCAGTAACTCTTCCCTCCCTCCTCAGCGGCACAGAACAATTTGTGCCAACAGTGCGGTCAGTGGTTTCCAGATGAGCAGTATCTACACCATCTGGTAAGCCCGTGAGCCCCCTGCCTTTGCCAACCCTTTTTTTTGGTGGGGGGGGAGGTAGGGCTGACCTTGAACAGAAACTTGGATGGCCACCTGCAGGAGGCGGCGGAGGTGCCCAAGGAAAGGCCTCTGCCCAGTCAGCTGGCTGTACTGGAGTGTTGCTGGCGGGGACCTCTGTGCGAAGTAGGCGTCCTGACCCTGGACTTCTGGTTGTGCATCCGTGAGCGGAGAAACCATGTGCTTCCTCATCACTCTGAGTTAGCCTAGTGGCTCACCACAGACTTCCAGGAATCTTTCTTGTTTCAGGTTCTGTTTCCTGGTCAGTTCTCACATCCTGCAGGAAAGTTCAGGTTCTGACAAGCTCACTATGTCCCCTTGCCTTGACATCCCTTCTCCTCTGCAGAACACGTGCACCCCACTTCCTCAGCTCCTGGAGACGCTCAGCACCAGCTACCCCACAAAGCACAGTCCCCCTCCCCTGAAGACTCTGCCTCCCCCCACTTTGGACACAGCAGCCGAGAAGGATGTGCAGCCCAGGAGAAAGAACCATGAGCCCCCACACCTCGTCAGGCACTCCCTGAAGACCCCCAAGAGCAAGAAGGGGGCCACCCACCTGGCCTTCACCTCCACCCTGACCTCAGCAGAGCCACAGTGCCTGGATTCCACTGATTATGACCAGTTGGCGAGCTGCTCCCACTGCAACATCCTCCTCCCAAGGCCCACCTTGCAAAAGCACCAGGTGAGTCAGGACAGTTCCAAAAGCTGCCTCCAGCAGGGGCAGTTTCTCAGTATGGGGGCACATTCTCTGGTGGAGTCCACACAAGCCTTCCTGTGCTGAAATAATTGCCCTGTCCATTTCCTGACGTGTTTGCTCAGCACAACTGACCAAAAAGTTCCCAGCTGGGGGATGGGAGCGGTTTCCTTCAGAGCCCATCAAGCGGGTGGCACCTTGCGGTGGGGAAGGAAGGTTCATTTTCTTTAGATTAAATGAAACTGTTTATGCTCAACTGTCTTTTAAACATGAAAAGTGTACAAAACCTGAAAGAAAAACAGCGGCACTGTTTTTGAGTGAGCCCAGGATCCCCTTTCCCCAACGCAGTGCTTCCCAATGGCCGCGCTGACTGCAGGCAGTGGACACTGCTGTCGAAGGGATCCGGGTGGCTCCGCTTTGGGGTGGGCATTCCTCAGGTGACCGTGCGTGGCAGCTGTGGACACATCCTGGTGCATTTCTGCATTAATCCTGTTTCAGAAAAAGTGCCAGCGGGCGGCATCCCTGCAGAGCCTTCGGCGGAGTCCTCGTTTTCTGGGAAAAGGAGGTACCATTGCTGCTGCTCCTGATGGGCTGTGCCAGAGCTGAGCCCAGCCGCGTGCAAGGGCCATGCTGTGGCAAGCACAGAGCCCTCCCACTGTCAGTTCTTCAGCCCTCCTGGCATCCCTGATCACTGGCTATGATAGTTTGTTGTGGCGAATGGGAGTTGGAACCCAATAGTTGCAAAAGGGTCACAGTCCTGACCAAGAGAGGGTCCTTCTCTTGTGATCTAAGGAGGATGCACTTCCTCGTTTCTTAGCTGCTAGAGAAGTTGGGTGGGGTAGCCCTATCTTGTCACCCCTGCATTGCCCCCGCTACCATCACAACTTGAATGAAGCTAGTTAATTTCCTGACCCAACCCCCCTTTTCATGCCACTTTTCCACCCAATAAGGCCACATCCAGCAGCAAGAGAAAATTCAGTCTAAGAAACAATACTAGCCACAGGTGGGAAAACGTGGCCACACAAACTTCTCTGCATCGAGGAATGAGAAAGCCACCCCAAGACAATATTTGTGCTGTAAGGTAGTGGTTGCATGACAGATGCTCCCGCCCCCAAGGCACATAAGGGGGGTGTGCCCCCCCCCACACACACCAGGGTTTCTTCAGTTCTCCAGTAGCAGCCACACCCACCTCCCCAGTGCCACCTGCCTCCACTCTGGTGCGGCAGAGGCAGCCACAGGTGGGAGGTGGGCCTCCATTCAGGAGGGCTGGGAAGAGGCGGTGTCTTTTTCCCCAGCAGCCTGTTGTGCCCCTTCCTATCTGATGGGGAGGCTCTGCTGGTAAGGATGGAGCTGGTGCTTCATAAAGCTCCCCATGCAAAATCCCCTTTCAGCTGCTCTGCTTGCGCTCGGCGTGCTTGGAAGCAGCCTTGGAAGCAGACACACGAGGGGACACTGTGGCAATCGGCCTGTTCCAGGGCAGCACTTGGTCCCACTGATCCCAGGCAGTGGCCCTGAACCCACCCAAAGGGTGGCACTGGCACCTGCTCAAGGTGCACTCCGGGAGGGCAGAGTGTGTGGGGCTTCCCTTCCACAGAGCTGCATGCCCTATGGCCGTTGTTCTAAATGGGGAAGGAAGGGCTGACCTGCTCCAGAACCAACCCCTTTCCTTGTCTCATCTTGCAGGAGAGTCGCCGCAAACAGCCCCCGGAGAAGCCAGCTGGCAGTAACACCTCCCTGTGGCCGAGAGCTTCCTCTCCTGTCCTGTCCTGGCCTTGCATGGGCCTCGCTCTGCCTCACTAAGAATAAAGGAGCTACAATTTGTGCCCAAGACTGAGCACAGGCAGCCATTCTGGAATGCGTGACCTCTGGGATGGGAAGGAATCGCAGAGACGTGCCCTGCCCCTCAGCCCCTCGTGCGGGTGTGCAGTGCCTGGCAAGTGGGGTGCTGCAGGCCACAGAGCCAAGCAGGGCTGCTCTGCATTCCCCCTCAACCGCCCTCGAGAAAGGAAAACACAGAGAGAGGGGTGGGGAGCCTTTTCACATCTTAAGAGGCAAGGGGGGTGATTGGAAGGACAGTGTGGCTGAACAGAGCCCACACGACTGTGAGGGAAGAGCCGACAGGAAGAGCCCTTTTAAATCCTTGTGGGACACACAGTGGGAGGACCTCGGCTTTGAGGGTTTCCTTGTGTGCAGGCAGCCCCCACAGCAACTCCCTGAATCCAGCACAGTGAGGCAGAAGCCTTCCCCTCCCGTTAATCTCACTGCCCTTGCCTATTTGTAGCTCACACCAATTCTCCTGTGCAAAGTGCGAGTACACACATTGACACCCCTCACCAGTTTAGCTTTGCTGTACTTTCCCTCCCAAACGGCACTGCGCCCAAACTAATATATGCTGATGTAAAAGGTGGCTTGGGCAACCCCAATCTGCCTGTTCAGGTTGGCTGTGAATGTGTGAAAGGTGGTGCGACGAGACACGGCTTTGCAAAGCCTGAGGGAACCCACTTGTGTCCGATTTAGGGTTTTCCCATCCAGTTTCCCCGAAGCAAACGGTCCCTCAAAATGGGGGCCCAGCTGCTGCCTCGGTGCGGAGCGTATCCAATACAAGCACCAGAGAGAAGTTTGCATCAAGCCATGCATCTCATGATCAGCTACTTTGCCCTCGTTCGCTTACAACTTCATTGTCCTTTAGAAAGTTTAGAGCAGAGCACCTGCTACGGACACCAGAGGATTCAGGGCAGCCTGGCCCTTTTGGGGGGGGGGGGGGTTTAGGGCAGGGGTCCTGCACAAGGTCAGTAGTTGTTGATGGAAATAGACTCCCTCATCTGCATACACAGCACTTGGTCAATGTAGAGGGTGTTGGCCTTGACCTCAATCTCTTCCTCCAAGGAAAGCTGCCGGCGGTTCAGACCCTTCAGCTCTGCTTGGGCCTGAGCCAGGGTCTCTTTCAGCCTACGGGAGGAGCAGAGAAAGGGGTAACTGCAAGGTCCGGATCGCGACCACTTCCTTCTCAGGATTGCTGCTGGGAACAGGGCGAGCCCTTTTCCAGTCCCAAGTACGCCAACTCTTCCCAAGTATCTGTGTGTACGCACAGTCCAGTGGAATAGCTGCTGGGAGCTAACAGGGCAGTCTAAATTGTGCACCACAAAAGCCCTCAAAAGAGTAATAAAAATAAAACCTAGTTGGGATGAACATGGCTTTTTGCATCATAGTTTGTCAGAAAGACAGCCAGTCCCTTCCTACCCAGCTTGCTCTGCCCTGCTTCCTGGGATTCTTGAATGTCCTCCCTTGTCTCTTCATGTTTCTCTTCACAGCAATCCATAAGAACTAGACACGTGCTCTCCGAGAGGCATGGGAGGTTTTGTTCATTCTCTGGGAGAAGGTGGGACATCTGGCCAGCTGCAAAAGTCTGACCCATTTGGAGGGCACGATGCCTCTGCGTACCCCAGCTGGGCTGGATCCATCCTGGTCTCTTCCCCTGATAACCCCCGATGGAACAGCCCCTTCAAGTTCCAGCACAGCTGGGGGAACCTAACTCCATACTGAGACTGCAGATTTAGTGTGCTGTGGAAAGCCACTTTCCTTTTTAACAGACTATGGAGCCCAAACCCAGAGGGTTTCAGGGCATCATGCAGCAAAGCCTCCAAGACCACCAGAAACGGCTTCACTATAGCCTGCACTCCCTTGAGGATGGTGGTTAGTCCCTGGGAGAACCCTGCTGGGGAGCCAGGCCTTGTGGCTCTCTCGGGGCTGAACTTGCCTCTGGATATTGTGGCTGATCTCCTGCACTTCATGCATGAGCCGGCACTGCACCTTGTCCCGGCAGAGCTCCACGTTTGGGCGGTGCGTCCGAGTCTCCAGGCGTGTCTGGGCCACCTTGGCTGGCCCCTCCTTGTCCAAGATGGCTTTCCACAGACTTTCCACGTTCTTCTCTTGGGAACTGATCTCCTCCATCACCTGCAGCCCAAGGCAGCTGGTCAGTGGGTAAAGTGCCCTGGGCAGCCCCTGTGTGACGAGCCAGGCAAGGATGGCTGAGCAGGAAGCCCGCCCCACCCCACCCCCAGTCCTGCCTGTTTTTTCCACCCAGCACCACCTGCACAGGCTACTCCAGGAATGAGGCAGTGCTCCGTTTCTCCCATGACGGGCTCCATGGCTCCTGCAAATGTTGGCCTAAATGGGGAGCCCTGCTGTGTGTGCAGGATGCTGCTATGGCCGCCCTCCCTGCTGGAAGATGGACCTGCAGCCAGGCAATGAAGGAAGAGCCCTCCCCCCTCTGCTGAGTCTTGCGGGAGGCCAGTCAGAGCAGCCTCTCTGGAGCAGCAGGCCTGGATGCTGCAGGAGGCATCATCAGAGCCCATGAATGTCCCCAACACCAGAAGAGAGGCTTGGGGGCTGCCTCCTGAGCATGGGGGTGCTGGCCTGCCTTTAGGAGCCCAGGGGGCTGGGATGAAGAACTGGTGCTGCCTGGTAGGAGGTTTTCTGCTGACAGACAGAGATGGACCTTTCCTGTCCACCCCCGTTGGGGACTGAACCCGGGGCCTTCAGCAGGCACTGCGGATGCTCTGCCACTGAGCTGCATCTGGTTTTTTTTTTTTTTTTTTTTTTTTTGAGAGAGTAAGATTCCAGTCCTTAAAATGCTGAATAAAGTGATGATCTTAATAGGGACATAGAAAAAAGCTGCCCTGACAAGGTCAGAGCTTTGACCCTTTTATTTCACATCTGCCTGCAGCAGATGCAAGCAACTTGCAGGCCAAAGCGCCCAGAGGGGCACAGCTCCTGTCAACCCTAGCAAGCATATTGGTGAGAGATGATGTGAGCTTTCGGTCAAACAGCCTGGAGAGCCATACACTGATTACTCCGACTGGTGGCTCTGCAGGTTTCCTAGCGGGGTCTTGGCACCCTGGCCTGCTGGGGAATGACCTTAGGGTGGTTCTGCATAAATGCAGCATGGAGCCTCCCTCTCCAAAGGTGGCCGTATGTGAAAACCTGGCAAGACAGCCTCGTTTGGGGTGGACTTTTATGATCAGAACTAACGAACAGCAGATGTTGGCATACACCTAGCTTTCTTCTGAACTAATAATCTGTTCAAGTTGTCAAGTGCTGACATGGAGATGGATTGGAAGCAATTAATGAACAGAACAAAAGAAATCAGCCAGTCCCTGCTTCGCAGCCACCTGTTCACCCACACTTCACCTTGGCCAGATGCATTTCCAGCTTGCTTTTGGCATCCTCGGTCTCCTTCACCCGGGCCCGGAAGGCCGTGTTGACCACGTCATTCTGCTTGCGCATGTCACTGGCAGTCTGGGAGAGGATGGTGTCAATCAGGGCCCGGAGGGCCAAGGAATTGTTCCTCTGCTTGTCAGCTTTCTCAACGTTCATGTTGGAGAAATCCACCCACTCCTTGGGGCTCACTGAGCTGTCGGAGAGGTGAGGAAAAGGCAAGTCACTCACAGCAACAGAATATGAGTAAAAGGAGGGCTAGATTTCTCAGGGATGCTGAACCAAAAAGAAGTGAAAGTTCCAAAATACAGAGGTGGCAAAGCCGCAATCAGATCAAGAAGCAGTGGCAAACGATTCCACGCACTCTTTTAAGTGACTTTGCCTCTGAAGGCTCTGCCAGTTGCTTGAGCCCCAGTCTCCTTGCCCTAAATTCCATCCCAAGCAGTGCAGCACTTCTGGGTTTCAGAATAGCAAAAGCAAGCACCTCCTTCAAACAAGCCCCACAAACAACATTGGTTAGGAAGTTGCCTTCAGAAGAGCCAGACGCCACTCGGTCCTTTGAGCCCTGTATTGATGATGCCAGCTGGGAGCAGTGGCCCTCTAGGGAGTCAGGGGTCTTTCCCAGCCCCTCCGACCTGCCCATGGTGCTGCAGAATGAACATGGAAGCTGCTGCACACGAGGTGCAGCTCTCACCTCCCACCCTTACTTTCCCCTTAATTAAAACTGTCTTGACCTGGATGCTCCACTGTGTTGGCCTGTTTGGCCATCAGTTGAGATCACACTGATTTCCAGGAGGGACCTTTCAGAATGGTGCCAGACTCCCCTCATTCTGGGTGCAGCAGCCCCCCTTCCCATTCTTCTCTTAGTCAGCCATCATTGCTTTTTGTCAAATGAACAGCTAGTGTTACCCCAGAAAAAAGCACAGTCCAAGGTTAAAGAGGACAAGGAGTGCAAGAGATGGTAGCATGGGGGGCAGCGGGGAAGGAGGAAAGCACCACTCGGAGTGAAAACCCACCCTGGAGCAGATGGAACTTGATGGGGATCTCAGCCCAACGAAGATGAGGTGATCGGTCCCTGAGTCCATGTCCATCAGGACTGGACATGGACAATCAGGCCATCGATGTGCATGCAGACTGACCTCTGCCCCAAGGAGCTTACAACTGGAGGGAGGGAGGGAAGATGGAGCATGTAGATGGCAGCAACAGAGTCACTTCAGCCACAGACAAGGACTTGGGTTGTGCTGAAGGTATCTTGGAGGGGGATTCTGATAAGGGATTTGTGGGAAGGCGGTGGGGGTGCCACATGCAGGTGGGCAGAGACCTGCTTTCCCCTGTGCAGGAGGGCAAAGCTCAGGGAACCAACATTCAAGGTGGATGCCAGGAAGTACTTCCTGAAAGTTAGGACGCCTGGGGTATGGAATGGGCTTTCACGGAAGGCGACTGAAGCCCCATTGGTGAGGGAGTTCAAGGACAGGCTGGACATGCACTTGGTAGGCATGTCATGAGTGGAGATGGCTGGAGCCAGGGGTCAGACTAGATGGCCTCGGAGGCACCTTCTGACTCGCTCTGTTTCTATGTTACATCATACAAGTGTTTTGGGAGGTGATCCTAGCAGGCCAGGAAGAAAGGTGGCTGCACTGTCTGAGGGGGACCAAAGGACTTCCTCTTTCTGGTCAGTTCCCTTCCTGTGCTGAACTTGATGGAAATGAACAGAAGCCCAGTGAAAGCAGAGCCCTGGCAGAGAGGGCGCAACTGCAGGTTCTCCCCGGGTGGCTGCCCGAGTGCACCACTGCACGGCTATGACTCACTTTTCCTCAACCTTCACAACGTTCTGGGCATAGGCAACGTCAGGAGTGTTGTTGGTCAGGCTGGAACAGTAGTTGTCGATGCTTAAGGCTGTCAACTTGTCCTTCAGGTCCTTTTCAAGATTGTATTTGGACGAGCGGTTAAGCCTGGAAGAGGAAAGGAAACCAAGTGAATCCTACCTGGGCATAAAGTATTAGAAACATCCTGGGGCCAAAAAGGTGCTGCGACCAAGTAGGATGGGAAGGTGTACGTACAGTACTGTGTGCACACACTACTGTCCCAACTGCACAGAGCAGAGAACAGCTTTGCAAAATGGCTTCTCTGCCTCACCAAGCTCAGTGAGCCATCTTGGGCAAGCGCAATCCAACAATCCAAAAGCCTATGAAGGCACAATCCTAGACTTGTTAATCTGCAAGTATAGATTTGTGCTCTTAGAAACGCATCTCAGAACAGATGATGGGCTGGGCATTGCACAAAAGCAATTTCCCTGCAGGTCACAGGAACAGACAGAAGGGTCATTAAGAGGTAGGACATCAGTCTCAGGTACATGTCTATCTAGAGCACCATGCTAGCAGTGGGAGGGAGAGAGCAAAATGTCCCTGGTCCAGCTAGCTCAGAACTGTCAACTCTGTTTGAAAGCTGTTGTCCCAGGGTCCAGACCAGACACCTCCACCCATAAAACCAATGATTCTTTCTAGGGGGAAAAGCCAAAGAACCCAGGACCTTTGATGATCAAAGCGAGCACTTTTCTGCTGTGCTGCAGAACTATCCCCCCCCCCCCCCGCCGCTGCCCCACCACCACCACCACTTTAGGCCCTTGGATCAGCACGGCAGGCTCCCGTGTTAATATCACTTGGCTCCAAGCTATGAAAAGAGTATGCGTCACCAACTGAACTGTTAGTTGCGTTTGTGCAAACACACACTTTCAGCCCTGTCCTGCCGTCCAGATCCTCTCCAGAGCCCCTCAAGTTCTTCTCCCCACTGCCCTGCTTTGGCTGTCCCATACCTGATTTGCTCATTGGCCTGCTCCAGCGTGCGCCCAAGCAGAGCGATGACTCCCTGGAGAACCTCAACCTCCTTGATCAGCTCCCGCTCCACTTCATCATGGACCAGGTCAATCCCAACCCGCCTCTCCCTGAAATGAAGGAAGGAGAATCCTGGCTTTCTTTTTCCGACACAAGGATTGTGCAAATATAGATATGCATGTTGACAGGGGTGCAGATATGTTCATAGCAACAAGTCCAATAACTGGCTACTTGTGAGGCCTCCTTGTGACAGATGCATGTTTTCTTAGGGATTCTTTGCTTGTGTTCTGAGAGAGGGGTGGACAGAATTTTGCTGCCTACAAGGAGTGTGTGAAAGCAAGTACAAGACCATTTCCACACAAGCATCATTTTGCTTGGTCAGAAGCTGAGTTTAAACAGCAGTTCCACACAGCACTTAGTATAATGCTGTGCTGATTTATCAATGTCTAGTCTCACAGTGCTCACCAGGTGTTCCTGCAATATTAATTAAAAGTTTCCTCTGTTCCTCCATTCCCTTTTATTGCCTCAGCATGGATGCAGGAATTGTTCATGAACTGCCCTTTCACTGTGGGGCCTGTCTGAGGAATGGAGCCGTGACACCATCAAAGGGACTTCTAGAGAAGCTGTGGAACTTCCTTTACGTAGAAGACATAGTTTTGAAAATGGCACCCAATGAGATGACCTCAGGGCAGTTCAGCCCAAGGGATAAATTGCCAGTCTTTTTAGAGCACCCTGAAAAGGAGCTGAATGTGAAAGAGCTGCCACCATCCAGTCCAGATTCCCTCACAGAAGGAGAAACAACACCCTCTCACCGGTTCAGGAGGCACTCCTGGGCAATGAAGAGAGGCTCTTTACAGCCCTCCAGGGCTTTCTCTAGCCTGCTCCTGAATGCCAAAAGCGCTTCAGTCTCCTTTGTAATCTGATCGAGCTTGTCATTCAGTTGCTGCTTCCAGAATTTTATCTCCTGGAGTCTCTGTTCTGCAGGAGTAGGAATGACAGATCAGTTCAAATGAGAGAAGCAGCAAAGTCTTGGGGGTGGGAGGAGGGGTTCTCAACACAACTGGGAGAGAACTGGTAAGAAACCAAAAAGGTTAAAGGGCTGGATCTCAGGGGTCCAGACTGTGCCAGGGAAGGAGGCTTTGCCATAGCTGAGCGGGAAGATGTGGAAAGAAAACACCAGGAGTCCTGCCTGGCACTTCCTACCATGGATGCAAGGTGTGAAATCTAACCCTCATCAAAAGACTTACACCCAGCAAGGAGGGAGGGAGGGGGAGAGAGAACCTTCCTCAGCACACACATGCAGTGCATTCTGGGGCTCCGGCCCTCACCTGCAGCTCCGTTCCAACCACAGGAATATCGCCTCTCTGTCTGAATCCCCTGTGAAGCCTCGTGCTTTCCAGCCAGCAGATGCAGCTCTGCTTCTTTTCCATATAGTGAACTCAGTTCAGGGTACTTGGATGTTTTCACTAGTACCCTTTTTAACCCATCTAGGGGGCATCCATGATCAGACAGATTACATAAAGATAGAATGAGATAATGCCTGCTGAAATGCTGCCTGTCTTGGAGAAGGGTTGTACTTCAAATGGCAGAGCTCCTGCTTCACCTGCTTGAAGGTCTCCAGTTCAGTCCCTAGGGGCACCTTGGAAAGATCTGCACCTGAAATCCCAGAAAGCTGCAAAGAAGCAGACTGGAGCTGGGGCAGGAGGCGGGGTGTGACTTGGTATAATGCAGCTTTCTGTGTTCTTATTTAAACGAGCCCCATGTTCTTCCATTTTTGCATAACTACAAGGCCTGGGACTTTATTTTTGAGGCAGTCATAGCTCAACAGTAGAACATTTACACTGCGGGCCAAATAGAGATCCTGGGTTCAGTCTTCTGGATCACTGCCCCAAAAATGTACAAGGTGGGGTATTTCCTATTTTTGCCCCTTTGCTTATAGGACCCATTTTATAGGTGAAATTATGGCAACCAGGATGGTAGTGGAGGCCCAAGAGAAGGCTGGTGACCAAGCCCTCCAGTTGGGCCTCTGTGCACTCGATGGCAGCCTCAGAGGCACCCCCACAACCAGGCAGCCTCATCACCTATTTTCTTGTTGACATCACTCTGGGTCTTCTGGGTGGTCTTCTCGATTTCATCCACCAGCCGCTGGCTCTCATCCACCAGGCGCTCTGAGCGCGACCGCTGAG
Organism: Varanus komodoensis; assembly: GCF_004798865.1. Lineage (NCBI taxonomy): Eukaryota > Metazoa > Chordata > Lepidosauria > Squamata > Varanidae > Varanus > Varanus komodoensis. Next base: position 45,503 of record NW_025336495.1, on the reverse strand, counting down.
CCTCTGCCCCACTGTACTGGACCTTGTTTGCAACGTACCATTCAGGGGGCAGGAATTTAGGGGGCGCCTGCAGCAACTTGGCCATCGGGGTCAGGTCCTGCGAAGAAACAGAGAGCTAAAGTCCGTCCGGAGAGCAGAGCCCCCTCCCACCGCCGCGGAAGGCCGCACGGGCACGGCTGCTCGCTCCCCAGCCAACAGCAGCCTCCCTGGTCCGGCCAGGGACCCCTTCGCGGCAGCGACGGCGGAGTCAGCGGGGGAGCGGCGCCTAGGAGCGGTCCCCGCCGAACGGCGGCTCCGCAGCCCCGGGCCGCGTCTCAGGAGGCGGCGGGGCCCCAGTCTGGCGGGGCTCCGGGAGGAGGCCGAGCGAGGAAGAGCCCCTGCCGCTCGCGCTCGCCGCCGCCACCGCCCACCTCCTGCAGCGGCACCAGGGCGCGCGCGACTGCCCAGGAGCCGGCGGGCACACAAACCCGTCGCCTTGGCGACGCCGCGCGCGGAGGAGCTCCAGGGCGCACCCTGATTGGCCACGCTCCCTAGGAGAGCGGGGGATGTGGGGGCTGAAGGACGAATGAAACTCGGGGGTGGGGCCTTCAAGGCCGAGAAAGCCCCGCCCCGCGAGTCTCGCGGCTGGTGGGTCGCTCGGCCCGCAGGGCGTGGCCCGCGCGCACGTGCCTTCTGGCAGTAGGCAGATCTTGGGTGCACGTCAGAGATGGGGGGGCGGTGCGCGAGGAGCCCCCCTGGCGTGGAACGCAGCTAAGCCCCGCCCCGAGGCTGTGCACGGGCGGCGGGAGACGGAGCGGTTCTCGCGGCGCCTCGGGCAGCCTTTCTGCAAGGAAAGCCTGCCGCCCGCAGCGGCTTGCTGGGGCCTCGGAGAGAGCCTCCTACAAGCACGCTGACGAGAGCAGCAGCAGGGAAGAAGCCCCTGGAAACGGGAAGGAAGCCAAGCGGCACTGCAGGAATCGGCATTCTTAGGAGGCGATCCTATGCCTGGTAGACGGAAGAAAACCTTCCAGGGCCGAGCATTCCCCATGGCTGGCTGTGGATGCTGGGGTTTGTATGATTTATCTGGGCAGACGGCCGGTGGCCCCCCCTTAGGCCCCCTTTCTTTTGTAATGAAGATTGGTGACACATAAGCAAACTGCCAGCCCCTAATTATGGTAATTAGCAAGAAGGGAATAAAGTGGTGCAAAAAGGAAATGTAAGGCCAAGTTCACAATGAGCTTTAGACAATTGTTTTAAAAATGTTATTGGCAAAGCAGCTCATTTAATATCCAAAGAGATTATTATTATTATTATTATTAGAACATTTCTTTAGCTCGGCACTGGAGAGGAAAAAGGGTATGTGGGAAATGGAAAAGCATCAAACAATTTCATCCAGGGTTTTCATGAACCAATTAATAAGCAAAAGTATTGTGTAGGGTGTAAAAATTAAAAGGGCTGAAATTTAAGAAATGAACTGCATCTGAAGTATATATTTAAGCCTTTTCATGTGTTTTGATCAAGAAAAAATCATAAATCAAGATTTAGATTAACCTAGATTAATGATGTAGACAGTAATATGGACATTTTATTAGATTTATCTCTCATGTTATGAACTCAGAGCAATTTGCATCATTTTCCTCCTCCAAGTCTTATCCCCTCAACCCTGTAAGGTATTTGGGCTGAGCGGCTGTGACTGACCCAGTTGGCTCCATGTCCGAGCAGGGAGCAAATGGGCAGCGTCAGGTAGTATTTTCAGACTTGTCCAAATCTGTCCTGATGTGTGTGTAGTGGGGGGTCCAGTGGTTTCTTTGATACCGAAGCTCCTTGTCTGTTCCCTCAAGACACTGAATGGGTTCAGGGTGCTCTCTGTGTGCCCCTGCTCCCCGTGCTCAATCTACTGTATTGGCATACATCCCCCCCCCCCCCACCATGCTATGGTAATGGCAACTCTGTGAGGTAGACTAGGCTGATAAACTGAGAGGCAGGGAGGGGGATGCAGTCAAGTGGGGATTTAATCCCAGGTTTTCTCCATCCAGCAGTCTCACGATGGCTAGACTGGGCCTCTGCTGCCTACAGAGAGGTGAGGGGGAGGGATGGCTGGATGTGCCAGTGTGTTGTCGCAGCATCAAAAACTGCCTTCCGGGGAGCCGGATCTGCCGGATTTGCCACTGCGGCAGGGGAGTCATAGCAGCAGCCGTGAGCAAGAGGGGACGTCGCTCAGCGCTTCTCCATCTGCTCGCCTCTTCGCTTCAAAAGGCATTTCCCTGTGCAGGTTCTAAAAGGTGACAGTTCCTTTTCTGAGCCAGTGTTCTCTAATGTGGCAAGCTAAATGTGGCTTTTGGAGCAGCGACGAAACTTTTCAACAAGGTCTGGGAAACCAAGAGATGCTCTTGGTGCGCATCTTTTGGGCTGGGCCGCATCTCTCCCTAAAGCACCTGTAATGTTTACCCTGCTGCATTTTCTCACCACCACACCCAGCATCCTTTGGGCACTCGTAAGGGCAAGCAGCTGTGTCCTGGTTTGTAGTGCTGGGCACTGCTAGAGTCTCACTTTTCCTCTCCTCCTGAGAGTGCATTGAGCTGCAGAAGCTAAGTGGCTCTCTGTCGTGCCTCTTCAGCGGAAACAAGGCTCATTTAACCCTTTGGGGGCCAGCGTCTTTGTGTGGAGTTCACAAAGGCTGGCAAATGCCCCTGCAAAGGAGAAGTATGGACAACTAATCCCAACAGAATATTGTTCTTCTGGCTGCAGCCCCTACAGGCAAGGAAAAAAGCCCCCTTTCCCAGATTGAGGCTGTGGCAAAGCCACAAAATTCAGCTCCACCTTCCTCCTCAGGTGGCTGGCTTCCCCAGCGGGGGAGCCAAGCCTGTACCCAACTCCTTTGAAGGAAATTTCAGCTGATTCTGATGTTTGTGTCTCAAGCCTATTGGCTGCTATTATCTAATTTAATGCCGAGATACCATTTACAGTTACACACTTATTGCTTCTAAAAATAAAAAATGAGGGTTAAAACAGAAAGCTGCCTTCAGTATATTTGATTAGAAATAGCCACCTGTATACAGCAAGTCACTTTTATATATATTTCCATATCAGGAAAGAAGCCCAGTTCCAGGAGCCTGGAAGGGTGACAGTGGCAGGGAGGCTGGAAGCAGGTAGGGGCACAATCGCTTCAAGAAGAGAGATTCGAGTAGCACAGGTGGCACTTCTCCACCCTGGCAGCCGTGCCCTTCAGGGTTGCCACACAGCAGGTCTCATTTCCTTGGGTTCGCAAGGCGTCAGGAAAGCATCAGGCTCTCACAGCATTCCTCAGCCTGAAGGTGTCTTTAATGCTACAGCTCCCTGTGAAGAAGCTCCAGGGACCATCTGCAAGGGACTCCCAAGGCTCCTCCCACCTTAAAACCCCAAAGCTAGAAATGGGGGGTGCCATCGGTCAGTACCACTCTGAATTGGCCAATAGGGCTGGAGCACTTGGGGGGCATCCTCATATTTTAGAGCATGGCTAATGCGCCTTTCCTTGCAGGTAAAGCGCCCCCCCACCCAGATGTGATTCAAGAGTAATGGCTGACCTGCAACACCACACAGGAAAAGTATGACCTCTTCCTGGGCTCCCACTGAGTGCCATGCCTGAGTGACATGTCATGTCCCACTGAGTGACATGTGCGTGTTTCATACCTTCCCCTCACATGTTGCAAACACTAGCTTGGTTTTCCTGGTACAAAAATCAGCATGGAAGGATTCCTTGCATCCGCAAAAAAGAAGTTCCTGATGAATCAGTCAAACCTGCAGGGGGGGGGGCCTCCCCCCCAACAATTTTCCTCACTGCTCCTTCCCACAGGAGCGCTTGCTTCATTTGCATATTTGATGCGGGGTACGGACCTGGGTGTCTCTTTTCCTTCTGAATTCTGCCTAGGAGGGGGATGCAGTCCGTGTAGGGCCCTCCTGGGATGGGTGCTCCTGTGGCAAAGCCAGAGGGAGAGAGCCCTGCTGTTTCTGGCCCTCGGGCACTCCAGCCCCCCTCTCATGTGTCTGAAGGCAAAGCATGTACACCCTCGGGTGCAGCGTTAATGGGTGGCACTGAGGCTTGATTGGAAAGAGCAAGACTAGACTGGCTTGGCAGGTCCAGGGCCACATGGGCCAAAAGTCTAGTTTGCCCTATCCAGTACTGCCCACTTGTTTGGGGCAGGAACTGCTAAGGTGTGCAGGTAAGGCAGTGCCAGTGTTACACCATTTGGAACTGGTTCAGGTTCCACCAGCACCCGTGGCAACCCTGAGTTCTTCCCAGAAAAAGACATTCTGGTTTTATGCTCTCTACTGGAGCCTGGCTCTTTGCCCAGGCAAGGCTTCACGCACTGCCTTTGGCTACCCAACCACCTTGAGGGGGGACATGCTGTGCGTTTGGTGCGGATACCATCTGCCTGAATTGTCTCTGGGTGACTCTGGAACCCCTTGGCCAACTGAGCTTACAGTGCCAGGAAAGGAAACGCTCACAAGAGCCTACACAGGACTGAGAAGTGGGGGACATGTTGGCCTTTTCCATCCTTGCACGTCAGCCCTGCAAACGGCCCAGGGGCTGGAAGCATCCGCCGCTTTCCTTCACCTTGGCTCATGGAAGCAGCGCTGTTCGGCTCCTGGGCCCTCTCAGCATGCTGGCACGAAAGCAGCCGTGGGGGCCGTGCAGTCCTGGTGGGCCCGGCGGTCTGTCCGCTGCAGCCTCATTCAAAGCGTCGGAGGTGGTTGTAGAGCGACTGCACATAGGTGAAGACGCACATGGGGTCTGGCTTGCGGCCCATCAGCATCATGTCGTCCACCTCAATCAAGCGGTCGCAGTTAGCCATTTTCCTACCAGAAAGGCAAGGTGGAGTCGGTCAAGGACTGCAGGAAGTCGGCCGTGTTCACGGGCTTGCCACAGGCACACCACCTTACAGAGCGCCCCCCGGGCTGAGCCCCATCACTTTTCCTACTGCCCAGCATCACCGAGAAGGGTTGCTCTCCTGACCAGAGAGCTTGAAGGGGGCTGTTGACAGGCACCGCAAGCCGCTGGGATGCCCGCGATGCCTGGCTCCACCACACAGCCACCCCCTGTCTGCGCTCTCCACTCGCCCCACTTACTCCGCCGTGGTGAAGGCGAGCTCAAAGTTCTCCTTGCGCTTGGTGGGGTCCAGCATGTGGTACTCAAAGGCCTCTGGGAAGAAGGAATGGACCAGGGCACAGAACGCCATTCCGTCGCTCCAGCTGGAGGAGAAGTTCTGTAGGTCGATGTGCTGTGGGGGGATGAGCATCCAAGCACCGCCATTCAGGGAACAGCTCTAACATGGGAGTGGGGATTGGGTACTGAGGGGCAGACACAGGAGCGCCAAGGCCCTGGAAGCATCGCAGGGAAGGGATGCGTCGGGGGCGGCAGAGAAAGGGAGCAATATCTACCTTATAGCCGATGGTTTTGGAGCGGCACCAATCCAGGAGAATTTGCTTGATGCTGCTGGCACTGGCCACCCCAAAGCTCTGGGATCTCTTCAGCTTGGCCCGGCCTTGGCCACTGCCCCTGCAGGAAGGAGCAATGAGGCAGGAAGGAGGGTCAGGCTCCGGCCCATCTCAGCATGTGATGGTGCAATGGGATGGTCTGTTCCCTTTCCGGGAACTTTGCCAGTTCCTGACAAACGCAGCTTTCTGGCTGCTCCTGGCACCTGATCCGTGGCCTCCTCAAGGAAAGCGTTCCCCAGGAAAGAGCTGGGGTGGGAGAGCTCAGGTCGCACAGAGGAGATGGGTACAGTTGTGGGACCTTCCAGGAGACACAGAAGCTACCTGGCTGCCAGTGGCCTTCTCCAGGGAGAAGCAACCTGGTGCTTGAGGCTCTAGCTCCCATGATCCCATTCCATTGCTTGTACTTGCTGCGAGCGGAGTCTAAAACACCTGAAAGGCACCCAAGCACCCATTGTTGTTCTCAGTCGCGAAGTCGTGTCCGACCCATCGCGACCCCATGGACAACGCTTCTCCAGGCCTTCCTGTCCTCCACCATCTCCTAATCACCCACTCCCGGGCAAGCTGACCTCACAGGCTCATTGTGAGGACAATGTGCAGCTGGGTAGAAAAGGGATCTTCCCTTGAATTTCTCAGGAGGCAGGAAGGAGGGAGGGACAGAGGACAGACCAGACAGGGCCCCTTGGCCCCCTCCCCTCCAGCACCAGGATCCCCTCCCACAAGAACCTTCCCCCTGCCCCAGAGCCAGGCAGTACTGGAGAGAGAAGGGCACCTCCCTCACTCGGGCAGCTCTCGGACTCCCCATGTCTCCAAAGCTTTCTTCCTCCCACTAGTGCACGGACTAACCACTCAGGCAAGCCCTTCTGAAACCAGCTGGGCCAGGGCTCTTCCTGAAGGGAGACCTCTTCTTGAGCCCAGCCCAGACTACAGGGATCGGCCTGTGCCAGATGGGGCCCTCCTCCCATCCCGGTGGTCCAGGATGCGGGGCTCAGAAGTACTGTGAGACCAAGTGCCTGCCAAGCAGGCACAGAGCCCAGTAGGAGTGATGCCCTGAGCACAGTCATGAACGGCAGCGGGACAGCTGGCTGTGCCAAGACCAGTGGACTCTCCCACTGGGTCCACCAAACTTGGGAAAACCCCTGCCAGCCGACCAGACTGTCCTGGGAGGGAAGGCCCAGCCCTGCCAGAAGGACTGCTGCACCTGCCCTGCCCCTGCAGCCAGACTGGGTCTGGGGGAGGCACGTACTTGCTGCCCTCCTGCTCAAATTTCTCCAGAAGGGCTTTCCTGGCCTGCATCCCGGAGGTGCGGGGCAGCGTCTGTGATCGCACCAGCTCCCTACGCCTCTCCACCTGTGGACGGGCTGCTGGAGGTGGGGAGCCGGACTTCAGAGCTGCATCCGGTTGGCTGGCACTGCTGGAGCGGGGAAGAAAGACGTTAGTCAAAGAGAACAGGGCAGCCAAGGAGAGATCCAGGGGAACCTCCCTGCATGGGGCAGCACACGAATTGCCCCGGGGCAGGGGGATATCTTGTGGCCCTCCAGATATTTGGGCTTCCAACTCCTGTTGCTATGCTGGTTAGGGCCGATGGGAATTGCAGGCCCAAACATCTGGAAAGCCCAAGTGTGGCCACCCCACATGCTCCCAGTCAAAGCAGGTCTGATTCTAAGCCAGATTATGGCCAGAACACAGGCACTTCCCACCTCAAAGCTTCACCTCCGCAGGGGCTCACCTGTCACGGGCCGGAGTTGCAGAGCTCACAGCTGGCATGGGCTTGGTCATGGAAGAGACATTCTCTGCAGAGGAAATGAAACATGGATGTCAAAGCAGCTGGCACAGCTTACAGGGCTCTGGCCCACCCTAACGCAGACACGGGAGCCAAATTGGCAGGGGGCTAGTACTGGGGAAAGTTCCTTATACGAAGCGCAAAACAATTTCTTCACTAGGCAGGGTTCATATTCAAATGACACACACAGAAAATGCTAAACCATATGTTATGGTTGTTACTGCATTTTCACGTTTTATCCCCTAACTGAAGAAGTTCTAAGAAGTACTCTTAAGTTCTGTTAATGAATATAAACAAAACGAATGCCTCTCTTCAACCCTGACTGCTCTTTAGAAGGCCAAATGCTGAAGATGAAACTCAAATACTCTGGCCACCTAATGAGAAGGAAGGACTCCATCGAGAAGAGCCTAATGCTGGGAAAAATTGATGGCAAAAGAAGAAGGGGACGGCAGAGAATGAGGTGGCTGTATGGGGTCACTGGGGTGGTGGGTGTGAGCTTGGCTGGACTCTGAGGGATGGTGGAGGACAGAAGAGCCTGGAAGAACCCCAGAAGGACACCATGGTCAATAGTATGAATGCTGTGAATGCTGCTGAGAGGTCCAGGAGAACCAACAGGTCACACTCCCCATCTCGCTCCTGACACAAGTCATCATACAGGGTGATCAAAGTTGTTTTCATGCCAAAAGCAGGCCTGAACCCCGACTGAAATGGATCAGTCTCATCCAGGAGGGCCTGAAGCTGGATGGCCATCACCTGCTCAAAAGCCTTGCCCAGGAAAAGGAAACTGTTGAGTTCTTCTGGTCCAAGGAAGATTTCTTCAGGAGTGGTCTCACCACCCCCACCCTCATCACCATCCTTCTCATAAAGAAGCATTACTCACCTGCCTGGCCCACCTGGCAGTTCCCTCCCAACTGGCTTTTATTAGCCAAAAGGGGCAAGGATTCAGTACAGTTGTGGCCACACGAACCTGTCCAAGCACCTTGCGGTGCTTCAGGATGTGCTTCAGCTGCATTAACTGGAACTCATCCAAAACAACCAGAACAGATTGTGCTCTGGATATCTCACCTGATTCCTCTGCTGTAACATTAGAATCCAAGTCCTGGTAGATACAAGAGATTTTGTCCTGGAAGTGCCTAGCAAAAACATTACAGGGGGCCTGAGATGGCTCTAAATTTCCCTTGGGGAGCTCCTTCTCCTCTCCTAGATATCGAATGGAGGCTGCCAGATATTGCTTTTAAAGTGATTTAAGCAAAGGACTGTCACTCCACCCTATGGCAGTGAGTTCTAAAAGTTTATTAAATGTGGTACCCCTATTTCCTTCCCCCCCAAAATGAATTAATTCACCTCCAGACTTAACTTCCACTTAACTTCCACCAGCAGAATCAACGTGATATGAGTGTTGGCCAACCATCAAAACTGGGTCTTTAGCAAAGTCCCTGTCCCTTGGCTTGTGCACACAATTCCCATCCTGGGACCCAGGCAGAGAGGATTCTGGGAAACTCTGGCAGCTGATGTGGCCTTCTGGCTTCTCCAGGCTGGGCCACGAATTCATCTGTGACAGAAATAGGTTTTCCAAAAAGTGAGGGCAGTATAGTCAAAGATGCTGTCTAACCTGAAGTGACGGAGGTGCTTGTCGTCCCAGCGGGGCTTGGGCTCCAGTTCTTCACAGCACTTGCAACCAACATGCCAGCACCTTTGGTGAGAAGGTGGAAGTGTCATTTGGTTTTAAGGAGAGGCAAGAGCACAAGGACAGCCCTGAAGCTGGAGCAGTCCAGTTCATGGATGGGAAACTCTGCAGTTTCTGGGGACCAATTTCAACCCCCAAGGGCAGCATTGTTGAATTTTGCTGAATTTTTGTTGACAAAACATTTGGCAGTTTGCCACTGAATTTCAAGCATGGTGGTAGCCTAAAAAAGCCAAATGAAGCACATTTTAAGGGTGATGTGGACTTTTTCAGGCCATTGTTTGGAATTGCTGCCTACATTTGGAAGCAAACTGCCAATTGTTCTTCTGCTGTCGCAGCCAAATTGGGGCACTTGGGCCCTGGAAAGCACATGGGTCCTGAAGACTACATCTTGCCCTGCCTGATTCTCAGAGTGGTCAGCCACCCCCGTCTTCGATCCCAGACAAAGAAAAGATGGATATCCCCAAGGAAGGCACAAAGTTAGAAGCTCCAACAAACCGTTTGCTCCCAGGCAGGGCCAGCTTCTATTGCCCCTCCCCAAAAGCAAAGGGCTGTTTCATAGAAATGGACCCTGCCAGAGCATTCAGCACAACACGGAACACTGATCTCTAGCGCAGGAACGGGCCTCTCAGAAGAGAAACGGGATGGGAATGCCCTGCACATGCAGTGAAGGCCCCCCACAAATGTGTTTGTGCAGGTACAATCCTAAGCTCCTCCATGTACTCATGCCTCCCAGCCAAATGTGTTTGAAGGCGCCCATGTGCAAACTCTGCTTTAAACACGAGGAAGTGGGCTGGGAGCTGAACTTGGTAAAAAAAAAACAAAACAAAACAAAACAGGAGTGCTGCATTATTCTGGGGGTGCGGGATGCTTTCTGTGCCATGAATGGCCAAAGGGAACATGTCTGCCCAGCATTTGCTGCTTCCTTTACCTGCTTGGTTTGGTGGTTTTGACAGTGCTTCATTGTGGCATCTGCTCTGCAGGCCCCCAGGAGAATTCAGAGCAACTGACGAGCCAACCGTTTCTCCTGAGAAAGTCTCGGATGTCCTGGTAACAGCTGTCACGGGAAGATGTGGCATCCGCACGGACACTGCTGGAGCATGAGCCTCCAGTGGAGGATCTGGCAGAGGAGCAGAAGATGAGAATAAGGAAGGTCTTTCCGGGGTGGAGGAGAGCAAAGCTGGCCTGCCAGGGAAGCAGCTCTGGGCACTCGCCCTCCTTCTGCCGCAAAAAGAGGAACAGACTAGCATTAAGAGAGCAAGCACATTTCAAGTCATGTGGGGCACAGCTGGGGCCTTTTCAGGGATGTGGGGAATCACTCCAGGCAGTTTGCCATTGGTTATTTCTTGGAGCATCATTCTTGATGGGAGGTTCCCATTGGTGAATGACCAGGACCAAGTAATTGAGATGGCAGTGAAGGGAGCCGACCTTTGCTGAAGCTTTCCGGGTGGGGCAGCAGGGGCTGAGGTCCTTTTTAGGCAGGACCCACAGCCTGGACAGCACCACCAGGTCACCAACAGGCTGAACTGGGGACCGTCCTCAAGGAAGGGCTTTTGTCCAGACATCCCCCCTCCCTCACCTTCTGATGGCAGCTGGTGCCCATTCTCCGTTACGGCTGAACTGGGGGTTCGTTTGCTCTCGGGGTCACTGTGATCTTCAAAGTCCACACTCTGCCAAAACAAGAAGAAGAGAAGAGGCTGTACCCAGATGCAAGCCTGAGGAGCACCTCCCTTGCCTCAGGACTGGAACCCGCAGACTCTGCAAGCCCCACTGCCCTGAATGAGGGAGGGGCAGGGCACCCTGCTTACGGGGGGAGGGAACAGAAGGCCTCATCTTTGTGATGGCCAGATTTGGAGGCTTGAATTCAAGCCTGTTGAATGGAGGGAACTGCCCCCAGGCCACACACAGCTATGCTTATCCATGGTGTTACTGACATGTCAATACATTTTTTCAGGGGGAAAAACGGGTTTGCAAGTGGCTGTAAAAATGTCCACATTTTTCTTCTCCTCTGAAAGTAACTGAAACTTTCTGAAGCAGCAGCCTCTCACAAGCAGAGTGGATATTTTGGCTCGTGCTTGCTTTCTTCTTCAAGGTTGGGCACTGCCCAGTTTCCCAGCTGAGAACATCATGGAAATGCATCCAAGGTGGGGTTGGGGGCTCTTTCTGACAGAAATTGAAAGCAGACTCATTCCCAACCCTGAACTAAGGGCAGCTGCATTCGAAATTAGGCAGGGGGGAGTGGCTGGGCTTGCAAGGATTTGGGGATGGTGGTGCATGCTGAACAGGAACATGGGCTGCTTGAGCTCCTGATTGTATCATCAAGCGATACTGTATGCATGGAATGAAGGCTTGACTTCCAAGCAGGGCCCCCGGGAGCCAGCCGGTGATCTCCTGCACACAGCCCCCTCTGGGCCAGGCAGCAGGCCCTCCCAGCAGAGCGCTCCACAGCTCAAGAGGAACATTAGGCCACAGGTCTGCTCGCCATCGTCTGTGGGCCTGCGCCAGCACCCCGAGGCCACGCCGGCAGCTGCAGGATTCAATCAGGTGGGTGCCCTTGGGCTGTCTGCACGAGGGGCAGGTTGCTTGGATCTCCTCTCAGGCCAAGATGCGGATTCAGACTCTTACTGCAAACTGCCAAGGCCCTCAGAGACCCCTGTGAGGTGAGGCAAGAGCTGGCATGCAGGGGAAGCTCAACCATTCTTGCTTGCTCTAACTGGTGGTCTCTGCTGCCAGAGTGGCATGGCGGCCAATGCAAAGCTTAAGCCCTCCAACCACTTCTCACACCCGGCCTAGGGACTTCCAGCCTGCCAGCATGAAAGCACAGCTGCTCCTTCTGCTGTTTATGGACTGGCCAGCCCGAGGATCATCTCCGCATGCCAGGAAAGACGATCCGCCTGACTCATGGCCCCCAACAGAGAGCTCTGTTGGAGCAGCAGCCCTCGCCAGTGCAGCACTTCGCAGGACTGTTTCTGGTTGTCCCCAGCTGGGGCACCGTGGGGCCTTGTGACATGTTCCTTTTCCACATTCGGCTGAGGCAAATGCTGCACCACGGTTCTGTGACCCAGAGCCACGGTGGTGCAAGGCAGCAAGGGGGCGGAGGAGCTGCTCCTCAGGTTCACTCATGTGCTCCCTTTGTTGGTCCAGACAAGATTTCCTCCGGGGCAGGGCCAGAAATGCTGGTCCTGTCTGTCTGTCTGACACAGATCTGGCTGCACTGCACTGATCAGCTAGTAACTGCGATGCCCACAGGGAGAAGGGTGCACAGCTGCTCCAACGTGGTCTGCTTACCTTGTCACAATGCATCTTAAAGCACCTGAACAAATGAATGCCAATGGAGGTAAGTGACTCCACATACAAGTCACCAACGTGTCCCATAACCTGAGAAGCCAGCAGGAAGCAAGATCAACTCCTGGTAGAAAAGGGATCAGCATACTGTCTATTTAAAAGGGATGCTTAGCTGAGAAGCACTAGTGAAGATTCTAGAAAATGTCCAAGTTTGTATCAACACCACATATCTGAACCTATTGTTTTGAACCTATTATCAACTTTAACATCCAAAGTGTGGGATTCTAAATTCAATTTACTGTCACCGCATGCGTGGCTGTCCCTCAGCTTGTTTTAGGTCAGGCATCAGCTGCCAGAAGCTGCCTGTGCTCCCGCAGCTGCTGTTAAAGGCAAAAGACGGAGCACGTGCCTCGCTTCAGTGTCAAATATAGGAGGAGGCAAACAACCCAGATGTCACGGACAGACATTGCACAGCAGACAGGCTGCAAATCCATACAGAATGCATCATAGACACCTGGAAAAGGTTTAGGACCAGATTTATAACTGCATACAGCCAGGTATTGTCTTCACCAGTAACAAGGAGCTCCTTGTGCATTTGTGACTCAGAAGACCAGCCAGCCAGACACACATCTGCATGGCAGTAGGGGCAGAAGCTTTCACTTTGATGCAATTCTGACTTAGGGTACAATCTTATGAAAGTTCAGAAAAAAGGCCTACAATTCCCAGCATGTTGTAGCTCCCTTCCAAGATAATAAGGTTACCAGATTTTAACTCCACAATAGCCAACCTGCAAGATCAAGTTCCAAATAGGAAAAACAACCGTGTTCCCCTGCCTCAACTCCAAGCCCCCAGCTAAAAAAGGAATGGTCAAGAAGTAAAAGACAATACTATAGGCAGAGACCAAAAGCAGAGCACCCTTATGAAGATGCCCCGCCTAGTGAACGCAGGCCCCGCAGGCAGGAGCTAAGCATAGGAGCCCTTTTCCTCCTATGGCCATTGACCTATGAAACATGACAAGCTATTGTAAAAGAGAACTCTGTCTGGACATGCGCAGCGTACTTTCTTTGCCTGAACTGAGCAACCCAGTCCGCCTTGTCTCTTTCTGGGATACCAGGGGGGACTGCAGGCACCATGTGTAGGATCTCAAGAAAACAAGCATGTCATGGTCAGGCTGAAATTAAATCCAGACCAATTCAGGGATCCCCCATATGAGAACCAGAACAGAGATTTGAGGGACAAAACACAAGTCCCAGATCCTACTCAAGATCCCAGCCCAGCTGTCAACCCCCCTCCCGCCGGGTCAGCATAACATAAACCAGCCCCGTGCCCCAAGAAAACTTGCGGGCGTGGGGGCGAGGCAAGCGGTGTGCTCTGCTTGACGGCAGCCATGCGAGGGGAGTGCCACTCCCCACACCTCTCCCCAGGCCTTCTCTGAGCCCAGCTGCCAGGATGATGTCATGGCTGTTCCCCCCCAGCCAACTGCCATCCCACACAGGGGTTCCCTGGAATGAAAACGGCACTCAGCCAGCACAGGACCTCCTTTGCCAGAGGTCTAGAAATCGGTATGAGGCTGCAGCTCTGAAGAGAATGTGCAGTGGCTGCAGGGAAGGGGCAGAGATCTCTAGGAGGAGAGGAAAATGTGAGAAGGAGCACGCAACTTTCTGAGCAGTGGCAACTGAATGGGACCTTGCCCTGGTGGGCAAAGGACTGCTGAAGCCACTTTGCCAAAGGGCACAGCTCCACAGGTGGGCGGGTGGCTGACCAAGGGTTGCTGGTCCCAAAGAGCATGCAGAGAAGGCTCCTGTGCTGCCAGCCATGTGGACCTCTAAGCACCCACTGGAAGTTGCTCCACTCCCTCTCATTTGGGTGTGGAGAGCAGGAGCTGGGGCAAGCCAGCTGTGTGCCAAGGACCCCTGAAAGCAGAACTGCCTGGCATATCTCAGCCGCAGCCAGGAGTATCGAGAAGGCCATGGGTGGGGACTTCCCATTAGGGGAGTCTGTGTGTTGGGATCCTGCAGACAATGCTCCTCTGATCCCCCCAGCACAACCTGGTCCCAGCAAGGGGAGCTTTTTCAGCCACATCCAGCCATCCCTGTCCTTGTTCACTTCCAGTTCCCAAACAGGTCAAGAGAAGCGGCTGGATCTGTGGCTTTTGGGCAGCCTTCTCTTCTGTGCCAACTAGTGAGCAGAGCAGGTGGGATCAAAGGCCAGGCCTCTTCTGTGGATCTGTAACAGCAGCCCAGCAGGGCAGTCAGTGTTCCGGCCCAAGAAGTTTCCTGCTTCGAGGTCTTTGGGGAGCAAACACTCCCTAACCCCAGAGATGTCTGACAGCAGCTTTCGCAGGTCACGAAACTAAGGAGAACCTATTACTGTCTAGAGGCACCAGATTCCAGCAGTCTCTTAAGGTCCTGGCCGGCTGCATGTCACACTGGCCTCGCTTCTTCCATAAGGCAGTTCCATCTGAGCTGTTCTGGGGTGGGGGAATTCTCTGCCCACCCCAAGGCCAGGCCAGGCCTGGCCTCTGCTTTGACTCTGACAACTGGCCTGTCAGGCTTGTTGAGCAGAAGCGCACACACAAAGCATTCAATGATGGGAACTCTTGGCTACCTGCTACCACAGAGGCCCTGAGTTGGCCAGAGAGAAGAGAAATTCATGGAGGAGTGTGGAAGACCCACAGCAAATGGCCCTGGAAGCAAATGGGGCAGCCACTGCCCCAGAGCAGATCTGGATGGTGAGGTGCCTGGAAACTAGCTGAAAACAGGGTCCCACTCTCTTTGTGGGCTTCCCCAACAAATCTCTGGGCAACCACTGCACACCAGTCACCAAGATGGGCTCAGTGGGACTTTGAGACAATTGGGAAGGGCTTTTGCTCTGCCCTTAGAGCCTGGGGCTCTGCACTGGCCCTGCTCCCCGGGTCAGAGACTGAGCACAGCCCTGGCTATAAATGCTCACTTCCAGGAATCAGGGTGTGTTGCCAGAGTGCACATTGCTTGCAGGGGGAGGAAAGCACCCAGAGCCCACGCCTGTCACCCAGCACAGGACAAGTACCGCTCAGGATAGGACTTGCTGTCCCAGCTCACATCCTGGACCCAGGCAGAGAAATCTCAGCCCCCTCTTGGAAGGTGCTGCTCCCGATGGCAGGGACACCATGTCCCAAGCAGGTGCTCATCCTTCTATTTCAGGCACTGGCAAGCCCTGAGCCCTTAAAGGCCAAGTCCACACCTATGCCTGCTTTTCACACAGCCAGGTGCTTGCCCCACATGCTGCTTGGGCACACCCTGTACCTCCTTGCCCTGAGATGTAGCTCCAAAGCCCAGACCTGGCCTCTGCTCTGAAGCAGGTAAGGAACTCAAAGGAGAAACAAGAGTCCTGCAGAATTCCTTTCCCTCATCAGTCTCAATCCATTGGCCAAGGAAAGATCTAATGCAAAAAGATACCACCGTCACACACCACACAGAAGCATCATCTTGAGCTGGAGAGGTTGCAGGGCTGGAACAAGCCATTCCCACAGTACAGTTTCCCATTTTAAAAAAGCTGCCCAGGGTTATGCCAGCATGGACACCCCTGCTCCAGTCAAACAGGTCTTTGAGCCCTTTCAGCCTGTGGTTATGGTGACTTCTGGAGGAAAGGACTCTGAGCATGCTCACAATTACTTCTTGTCCCTTGACCAACACTGCTTCAGCTTAAAGTACATCTGAAAGCATGGCCTCAGCCCCCAGTCACTGAGTCAGGGCAATCCTGTGCATGCCCTTGCTGCAAAGGAAACCCAGCCTGCGTCCTGAAAAGAGACTTGCGGGCCAGTTTGGGGGTTGCCCCTCTGGAGCCTGCGGGGGTGGCAGGAAGGGCGGACAGAGCCCTGACCTGGCCGGTGAGGGAAACTGTCTGCTCATGCTCCTAGGCCCGGCCCGGCCCAGCCCGGCGCACCCGCCCCCCGCTGCCTCTCTCCGGCCCACCACCTTCCCTGCACCCGGCAGCCCCGGCTCGGCTCCAACCGCGCGTGCTCAACGCGGCAGCTGAAGAGCGAGGCGTCCGCCGCCCGTGGGTATTCCAAGACGCAACCCGGGCAGGACTCGGGGGGGGGGGGTCGCCGCCTCGGCCCCCTGCGAAGCCCGGGACACCCGGCGCGGGAGCATCCCCCACGGGATGCCCAGGCCCGCCAGAACAGCCGCGCCCGCACCGCGTGGCCGCGAGAGGCAGCCGGGCGAGCCGCGGGGGCTGGGTCGGGACGGCAAGGGCTCCCTGCCCGGGTCGGGGCGGATGCCGGCGGGGGTCGCTCTTGCCCCCCGGCCCCTGCCCCCCCACTCGCCGCCCCTGCCCCCCGTCGTTTACCTGGCTCCTGCCCGCCAGCGAGAGCTGGGCGCGGCTGGCGAAGCGGGCACTGCCCTGCCTGGGGGCGGCGGGGGCGGCGGACTCGGGAAGCCCCGCCGCCCGGCCCAGGCGCTCCACCTGCTGGCCCAGGCGCTCCACGTGCGCCCGCAAGCGCTGGTTGTCCTCCTGCAGCTCGGCCACGGTGTGGGCCAGCGGGCCGGCCAGCCGCAGCACTTCGGCCACCTGCCGGTCCACGCCGCTCTTGAACGCCTGAATGTCCACGTGGATCTCCTGGACGGCGCCGCGGAGCGTCTCCTCGTAGCGGCCCAGCGCTTCGCGCACCGTCTGCGCGTCGTGCCTGTTCAGGTCGGCCGGGTCGCCGGACCCCGCCCGGGCCGCGCTCACCTCCATGGCGACCCCGCGAAGGCGCCCTCCGCCGCTCCCCGCCGGCCAAAACCCAAGCGCAGGCGGGGGAGGCCCGTCCGCCCGCCTCACGTCCAACAAGCCCTGCGGCTCCTCGTGCGACTCCCCGGCTGCTGGCCGGGCGTCGCTTCTTATACGCGGCCGGCCGGGCGCCCGGTCCGAGGAAGGGAGGGCGAGCGCAGGAGGAGGTCCCCGGCAGGGGGCAACCGGAGCGGGCAGCTTTGCCCGCTCCGATCGCCCTCGGTCTGCAGGCCGCCCTCCGGAGGAGGAGCTGCAGGACGCGGGAGGGAGGGAGGGAGGGAGGCTTTGAGCGGGGGGCGATGAGGGGGCTCGCCGCGTCTGTGCTCCTTCCCTGTGGGCAGCGATAGCCATGCGCATTCCTTGTCGCTCTCCGGCGGCGGCGGTGGGGGGAGGCAGGGAGGAGGAAGCGGCCCCCTCTCCACGTGCAGCGGCTTGGCGGTCGCGGCCCAAAGGCGAAGCTGGCCACTCGTAGCGCGGGGCGGCGATTTGAAATCCTTGCATCTTCTTGGCGAGGGCTGTGTTAGAAGACAGCCAGTGGGGCTGGAGCCCCGAATCCCCGAGAGGCTCCCTGCCCATAACGCTGCTTGTCCGTGGCACTTGCTGAAATCGAGGGTCTTAGTGGCGCTGCCCCATCTCCCCGCTCCCCCCGTTTCCTGTCCTGCTGCCACCTCTGAATCTTCCTGTCTGAGGTCTTCCTTCAGAGTCAGAGGCCCTCCCCTCTCTTTTTACAAATGGAAGTTCTTAGGAGACAACGTTGTTTAAACAGCACATAAGGACAGAATTTAGAGCAAATATAAATTAGTACGTGCAAATATTATTATTATTATTATTATTATATTAGAACATTTCTATGCCGCCCCTTGCCGAAGCCTGGGGGAGGCTTACAACACAATAAAATACAATACAAAACTAACAATATAAAATTAAAATTTATAATATAAAATAAATAAAAGATATAAAAGAAGTTATAAAAGATATATGCAACCTTTTCTGTTTTGTGGGCCTCAACCCCAGATTTCACCCCTGATCCTTAGTTTGTCCTCCTTTATGCCTATTCTACAGGAGGAGTGAGAGAGGTTTTCATATCCATTTCCTAGATGGTCCTTTGGACAGACAGCACAAGTATTAATTCCAAATATCAATGTCACCTCAAATGGATAATTTGGACTAGTTCCTACTGCTTTGGCAAGGGAAGCATTTTCAGAGTAGAACTTGCCAAGGCAAATGTTAGTAGCCCTTGGTGGCTCACACTCTTGTCCCTTCTCAAGGCATCCTTTTGTGCAACAGATACTAACAGATGGAGGGGCCGGGCGCTTCCAGGCAGTGGGCCCCTGTGCGGCTCTTCCAGCTTTTCATCCTGAATGGATTTTTCATGGTAAGATAAACATCAAAAGCAGCAACTAGAAAATGGAAGGACAGCAAAGTGAAGCTGATGGCATCTGGACCATATAACATTTCATGCATAGTGCTGAACAAAATGAAAACTTAGCCTCTCTTCCTTGAGAAGTCAGCTCCCAATGCCATGCATGAGGGCTCTGGACTAGCTGTTTAAAAAGTCTGGGACAGAACTGCTGCTGGCCTCTCTGTACTCTTATCACACCGGAAAGGAATCATGGAATCGAAGAAGAGCAGGCTTGGAAGGGGCCATGAAGGCCATGGGGTCCAACCCCTGCTGCTGCAGGACACCAATTTACACCATCTCAGTCAGATGGCTGTCCAGTTTCTTTTTGAATGCTTCTATTGTGGGAGAGCCCACCACCTCTCTGGGCAGCTGGTTCCACTGCCCTTTTGCTCTGACGGTGAGGAGGTTTTTCCTGCTATCTAGCCTGAATCTGGGTTGTTGCAACTTGAGTTGATTATTCCATTCTCCTTATGAGATCTCTAATCACTGCAGATTCAGGCAAGTACTGGAGCACCAGTGAGTGCAGCAGTTATGGGTCTGGGTCTGGGACTCGGGTGATCTGGGGTCTAGTCCCTGCTCAGTCATGGATTCAACAGGGTGATTTTGGGCCAGGCATAGACCCTCAACCCAACTTAACTTATAGGGCTGTTGCTCTGGGGATAAGACTGAGGGCAGCAGGAGGAGAATGATGTATGCCACTTTGAATTCTTTGAACAAAAAAAAAGGTGGGATATAAATCTAATAAATAAGCACAGACCAACAGATGTGGGCTGGTGCTAGGAAATATGCTTCACTCCTGAAGTCACCCATATAGCCATCAAAATAGACTTTCAAAAGACCATGAAGCCAAAGATCTACAACCAGGCTGCTCCGGTGCTACTGCTCTTCCTCCCAGCCACTGTTCCAGAGCACATTGCACCTTGGGGAGAAACAGGGAGGACCATCCAGCAGGTCCCCACATAGCAGCCTCAGTCTGTGGACAGAACACCTGCAGGGAGCATGCAGGCACATCCAGCAAAATCAAGAATGTGTGTGTCCTTATAGGCCGATGGAAGGGATGTCTGTGCATGAAGCTGCATTAGCAGGATCCTGACTTCACAAACATGGTGCAAACACCATGGTGCTGGTTTCAGTGTTGCACCCCCCCCCCCCCCCAGCTTACAGGGAGAAGAGGGCTTGCATAGAAGACAGACTCCTTGACATTTGGCTGCCCTGGCTGTCAAATAAACAGCTGGCATTTGATGCCGCCAAAGTTCATGACAATTATTATTGAGATGGTATTAAAACTGCCCTTTCTCTGTGGTAGACAGAGAAGTAAGCAAGTCCTTTGCTATACTAATGGATGTTGCTTGGTAGGGAGACTGAAGTGCGAGAAACAGTAAGATGAAAGGCCTTCTCCGTCCCCCAAAACAGCATAAACAAGGGCATAAGGCTACTTTGCCCAAGGGCTGGTAGGGAGGACAAGGCCTTTACACGCTCTTCCCCTCATGCACTAAACTGAGAAGCTCTGGGATGCTCCTGGGAGCCTTCGGACAACTCCAAAATAGATCCTGATTTTCAAATAGTTTCAGAAGAAGGAAGTGGAGCTGGAATGAATTCCCATACCAGCACTGTGAAACATATCCACTACCATGCCAAACATCTTATAGGGCCTTGTAGGCATTTTAGTTATTTATTTATTTATTTATTAAAACATTTCTATGCCGCCCCTTGCCGAAGCCTCGGGGCGGCTCACAACACAAAATAAAATACAATAACATACAAAAATAACAATATAAAATTAACAATAATAAATAACAATATAAAAGAAGTCACCCTGGCCAGATAAATAAGCAGATATTGTTAACAATTAAAATGACGCCTAAATAAAAAGGTCTTCGCCTGGCGCCGAAAAACAAATAAAGACGGTACATTCAACATTTTAGTACCATGTTGAATATATCCCAGGCCCATTTTCTGAAAACACCTCCACAATCTCCCCAAGGAGATTTGCCTGGTGTTCTCTTTAAACTCCTTTCAGTGCCAGGCAAAGACCTACCTTTTAAAAAATAAACCAATTTAATATCTGATGTCACAAACCTTTACTTGTTTTTTATCTGTATTTACACTGATGTTATTTTATGCATGTTGGGGCTTGTGATGTTTTCAGTTGTAGTGTTTATAGTGGCTTTAAATTTGATTGTGAGCTGCCTAGAGATGCTATGGTACAACAGGTGCATACAAATGTTTTGAATACGTAAAATCTTGCCCATGTCACAGGCTTGGGACCTGGTTATCTAAAGGAATGTCTGCATCCATATATGCCCTTCTGCCCCCTACGATCGGCAGCAGATAACCTTCTCCGGGAACCCTCTGTGAAGGATATTAGGAGGGTGAGTACCTGGAGGAGGGCCTTCTCTGTGGTGGCGCCCCATCTATGGAATGCACTCCCCAGAGAGGTCCGCCTGGCACCATCATTATTTGTTTTTCGGCACCAGGCGAAGACCCTTTTATTTAAAAGTTATTTTAACTGTTAATTTATTATTGTTGTATTTATAGATTTTAATATATATAGCCGAGATGGTACCAATTTTTAAATTATATATTTTTTAATGAATGTTGTGAGCCGCCCCGAGGCTTTGTTGTGATGGGGGCGGCATAGAAATGTTTTAAATAAATAAATAAGTCCCTGCTGCCACCTCCACTTGTCATCCTGGACTAGACGTATGTTTCCTGCACAAATTAGCCAGCTTTTTACCCTAGATGTCCAGAGGCACCCTTCAGGGGAAACTGCTTCATCTTTAGTTTGGGCGATAAAGTGCACCCATAAAGTGGGTGATAGGATTGTCACATTGCCCAGGAATCCAGACTCCAAGCATCTAGGAACAACAACAACGTGTTTTGAAAGGGTAAGTTTCTATCACTCAAAGTAAGACCTGGATTAAAGCAACTGGAGGCCCTGGGCTAAGAGACCCTGGGAGGCCCAAGCTTCATAGCATCTGATCATGAGAAACAAAACCTCATTCTTTTCTTTATCTACTCATTGCAAGCAGAATATTGCTGAAGTTTAAGCACTGATAAAAAGGTTTGTCTATAAATTTGTAACCTTTAGTAAGTTTACTACTAAAATAATGAAGATGCTCACACAGAATATTCATATTCACAGAATCTAATAATAGCTATAACACTGTACCATATACAAAGTCAGAAGAGTTTTTGGATGCAAACAACAATTATATAATGAAAATCAGTAAATTGCAATTTAACATTTTCTATGTAGAAAATCCTTAGATCAGACATTCGATCTTATTTATTTATTTATTTATTTATTTATTTATTTGGAGTTTTTGCATGAAAGGGGGTGAGGGGCTGAGCCTCAGGGCCTGCAGACACCTTTGCACATGGCTTTTCCCAGGACAGGCTGTGAGGGGTAACCCTCCCTTCCACGCTCACAAGAGCTGTCTCAAGCAGCCCTTCCATGAAAGAGGAGGCCGCCATGCGCTCTGCCTGCAAGAGGGCACGGGCAAATGCGTCTCCCCTGCCAGAAACCCTGGAGGGAGGGAGCTCAGCCACTGAAATGAAAGAAGGGCCCTGAGTGGGGAGGTGCTGACCCCCCGCCTTCCCCTCCTTCCTGTGCAGGGGCAGGCAAGAACCGGGTGGCCTCTAGAGCACTGTGATACTCACCTGCACTGGCCAAGCTGGCCTCTGGTCAGGGACAACGAGCCATTCTCGGCAGCCTTGCAAGAGGCCTGGGCCCGGCCACGCTTGAGTGTGGGGTCCGGCTGTGCCCCTCGCCAGGTCCTTTCACCTTCCCATGCCTCCTCTGCTTTCTCCCCAGCCTGTGGTAAGAAAATAGCTCTCCTCCCACTGTCCCCAGTCACAGCTCTGGCCATGGGTGGGGAGCTCCCAGGCCAGGCTACTGTGAGGGAGCAATGGCTGCTCTGCGGCTGGTGGCGGGGTACCCCCTCCAGTGCCCGCTTCTTGGTGAATGGTCAGAAGCAAGGTGGACGGGGCTGTGCAGCCCTCCATGGATAGCGGGGTGGGGGTGGGGGGCTCTGTTAATCCCCTGTTCTAGGGTCTCCTGGCATCAAGGGGGCACTTCCCAAAGAGAAGCCACCAACTCTGCCTTTCAAGGTTTACAGCACCGCTTGGTGACTCCACAGAGAAAACCCCATTTCCTCAACATGAGTAGATCACCACTGGACATTCACTGGTGGAGGGAGCAGAGTGGAACGACGAGCAAAAGCCAAGCAAAGACGCTCCACCTTGCAACCACTTAGCTGGGACATTCCTGCCTCCAAGAGCTCCTATTTTTAGCTTGCTGGTTGGCAGGGCCGGCGAATGCTATCAGGAAAGCCATGCAAGCAGAAGCATCTCTGCCAGCCATGTTTTGCACGCCTTCCCCAGCAAGCCACTCCCTGTCCACCAAATTCACTCAGTTGCTGCAGGATGCCAGGCCAGGGCATTCCCTGCAAAGGTGCAGGCGGGCCATGGCTATCACACAGCCTCTTCCCCGTCTTTTGACACCCTCTTTTCTGCTTTGGCTTGGGAGGCCCTGGGCTGCAATCAGGGTGCTGTACCTCTCTTGCCTTGCATAATGGTGTATCCTCTCTCCATCAGCCTTCTAAGCTGAACTCCCCTCACCCCCACCCTGCTTTGGAAAGGAAAGCCACCAGGAGGCTGGGGGAAGGCAAAGGGGGGTTGTCAGGAAGAGCTGGTCAGTTGCAGCCACCATGGTGGTGATGTGGGGAGGGGAGGCTGCACTGGATGCAGCCAGTGCCTTCCTCGTTGCTACAGAGATGCTCGGGATAAACAAGACCAAATGCTTTGGTCTTTGTGGTCCCCAAATCATTCTTTACTGAGTTCCACAGGTTATCAGTCGCCCTGCCACTGTACTGATCAATGCAGGCCACAGCATGTCCTGATGAGTTCTGTTAGCTTGGCCCGGACAAGATGCCCATGCTGGCTTCTGTAGGCATGAATGATGCACATGAGGAGCAGCTAATTGTGGTGAGGAAGGAAAGGGAGAATCCTTTGCTCTCCATATCTCTTCCCTCAGTGCAGTTCTAATGGCCTGGCAGGATTAGAGCTCCAACAAATACTAGGCCAAGACCCCTGATCTGCCTCAGCCTGCAGCCGTTGTTCCATTCTCTTCCTCTCCGTGCTGGGCCTGCTTGTCTGCTGCTTCGCCTGACCCCACCTCCTGCAACCAGCTCATCTTTTCCATTCCATAGTTAGCTTGCTTCTTGCTTTCTCATGGCCTCCTTAGGATGACCTCACTAGAAAGACAAGCATTTATCTTTCAAGGGAAGGGGTTGGGACAGGATGGGATGCAGCTCTGCTTTGCATTGGAAACGAGTTTATCTTGTAGAGTTGCCAATGGCCTCCTACTGTACAGGGGTCTAAGGCACAGGCAGTGTTTCTCTTGGCTCAGAGATACTGCAAATATACTGTGACTACTGAAGCACCCCACAGAATTCTAGAACATTACAGAATACAGGCAGTCCCCAAGTTATGAACGTCCAAGTTATGAGTAACTCATACTTACAAACAAACCGCCCTAAAGCCTATTAACACTTTAAAAATTACTGTGGAAAATTGTCACCACTAGAGAGAGAAAGGGAGAGAGGGAAGTCTCCAAAGCATGCCTGTCCCACCCATCCTAAGAGGGAAATCTGCAGCTGCAGTTAACAAAACAAATATTACAATGACCAAAGGATTACAGGATTTTAATGATAACAATTAAGAAATTAAAATTGTGACATATTTTGTGTATCCTGCTTCAATATTCAAAGAGAAACTGTAGCCAAGAAGAAATTATAAGGCTGAGACTTGGAAGGCAGCAATTAAAGAACGAGAAAAGATCCTCAAGCATAAGGCCGCTTCACTGGAGACTCAGGCCAATATCATCAGTCACTTTGGATGGGTGTGAAAGCCGGACAGTGGACTGGAAAAAAAATCAATGCCTTCAAAACACGGTGCTGGAGGAGAGTTTTGCGAATACCCTGGACTGATAGAAAGAAAACAAATGGGTCCTAGATCAAATTGAACCAGAACTTTCCCTGGAAGCAAAAATGGCCAAAGTGAAGCTGTGGTACTTCAACCACATCATGAGAAGGCAAGACTCACTGCAGAAATGGAGCAAAGGCTAGTAAAAATGCTGGTATCATTGACTTCCAGGCCGATCATCATCTTACTTGAGCCTCATCTGAGCCCTGGAACCTGCTTTGTTGTGATGGCTGCCCCTTTCGAAGCTGTAAACCTGCAGTAGTCCAGCCAGATCTGCTCTGGCCCATCTATTTCAGTATTGTCAACACCAACTGGCAGCAGAGGATTGTTGTCTCCACGCTGGCAGCTCAGGCGCTAGTGCCACATGTGCAGGCTGCTCCTCAGTTCCAGTTTGTTGCCTTTGCTCCTGCCAGAGTTGTTGAGGGTGTGTGAGCCAACCCCATGTGACCACCACTGCCCTGACAGCTGTGTACGTGCTTACGAGACCCCACAGAGAAGCAGAGCCTCTTCACAGCTATGGGTAGTGTGCTTTTTGAAGCTGGTGCACTAGTTCAGCCAGTCTGAAATGGGGAAGGACGCCTCTCTCCTAGATGGCCTGAACCTGGACTTGGCCTGAGCTTGGCCTGAGGGGAACAGAGTCCCCCACACTGGGAGAATGTGGGATGGGAAGATGCCCCTTCCTGGCGCATTCAGTGTGCAAGGATGGCACCAGTACATGTGCTACCTTCCCAGCTAGTGATAGCCCAGCGGGGAGCTGGACTATCCTCCCCATGATGAAAGCCTGGCTCTGCTCTCCATCCGCTGACCTGCTTCAGGTCGGCCTGACTGGCTTGCTGCAGCTGAAGGCCTGAGGAGGAGGTGAGGGTGTCTCTGATTTTTGCAGCCTGGCTTGGCTGTTTTGACCTGGGCCCAGGAGTGCAAAGTGCTACAGGCTGCCACTGGCGCTTGATTCTCTCTTTCCTCCTGCCCTCCAGTCCATCATCATGGAGCTAAAAATATCCCCAGATCTTCTGGCTGCAGCTGTGTGGGTCCCAGAGGGGGTGTTAATCAAGTTTTCATTCCAGAAAAGGGCCATGCAGAGACACAGAATCTGGAGCCCGTCATGGTTTGAGGAGCTCCAGATTCTGTCCTTTGTCTGATCTCTAGGAAAGAGGCTATTTCTACTCCACACGCAGAACCAAAATAATACTAATATAAAAACATGCACATTCCCTTTCTTTTGCAAGGCAGCTGGAAGTTGTCCTTTGCCAGCCAGCAACCCACTGCTGAGATGACTGCATAGTCACTGGTCCTCCAGATGTTATAGAGGTATAATTCCTATCATCCCTGGGTGTTCAGCAGTCCAGCAGCAGAAGAAGGGTCACCGTTTCCCCACCCCGGTGCCTCAGAAGGGTGAGGAGGCTGACAGCACAGCCAGCTTGGGGCCATTCAGGCTTTGCTTGGTCTCACCTCTCAATACTTTGGACTAAGGGAGCGATGCTCCAGGGCTCTCTGCCGTCCCCTTCTTCTTTTGCCGTCAATTGTTCCCAGCATTAGGCTCTTCTCCAGTGAGTGCTTCCTTCTCATTAGGTGGCCAAAGTATTTGAGCTTCATCTTCAGGATCTGGCCTTCTAAAGAGCAGTCAGGGTTGGTTTCTTTTAAGATTGACTGGTTTGATCTCCTTGCAGTCCAAGGGACTCACAGGAGTCTCCGCCAGCACCACAATTCAAAGGCCTCAATTCTTGATATAAGAGCTTGCTTATAAGAAGGCATTACTGAAAAGATTGACAAATTACTCCAAAAACCTAGCACCTTGAGGGATTTCACAAGCAAGGCATTTGCAAGCAAGAGGCTCCGATCAGCTGGAATGGATGGCCAGCAAAGCCCCTTGAGGTACTCGGTGTCTGCACAACCCTGCCCTAAGGGAACCTGGTAGCCTTTATGAACTGCTAGTGGGAAAGGGGCCAGCTGTTCCCTGGGGCAGGGCCTACGTGTTATACAGCTACCTGCTTGCACTGACAGCAAGCCCAACTGTGTGCCATATGCACCTTCTCATCGTTGTGCTCTGCGAGACAGAAAGTTTCCCATCCTTGTTAGCCAGCCACAAGCCCTAGCACCTGAGGCTTTCCATCAATGTCAATCAGGATTCTCATAACATGCCATAGCATAGGCCATAGTGCAAGGCATGAGCTAACACCAAGCAGAAGCTCATTAACTGGCCTGATAAGGTGAGAATCCCAGGCCAAACACAGCTGTGTGTTACAAGTCCTTTGACTATTTTCCTCAGGACCAGGAAATAACAACTATTTTAATTGGGTGAGCAGGGCTACTGTCAGGCAGCAGTACCCACACCAAGAAGGCCTACTTTCTGAAGGAGAAACCCAGGCCTGAACTTTACAGCTCGGGCCCATCGCAGCCATGGGCCCCTGTGGGAGACTACCGAGTATCCTCTTCACAACTGGGAGAGACTCACCCATCCAGGCCACTCACCCACCCTTAAGTCATGGATGGGGATGGTCCTATTCTGCACTGATCTGGCCTTTGGGGACAGGATCTGGAGGCCTGAGGCAGGCTGAGAGGGCAACCACGAAACTGCAGTGTGGAGGGTGAGAGCACAGCACAGCATGGCTGGCAACTGCTGGGTCATCTTTCCCTGGCCTGGCCAGCCTTCCACACAACGTGATCTTGCCCTCTGCCATCTCAGTGCTAACTAGCCCCCTCAGTCCCCCATTTGGCCCTCCAGTTCCCAAGCGGAAGGTAACCGCCATGAGTTGGTCCTCTGGCAGACAGGGGCTTCCCTCGGAGAAGAGCCTGATCCAGCCCTCAGCAGCATTGGCCTGGGCAAGTGGCTGGCAGAGTGGTGAGGAGATGGTAAGCCCAGGCATCTCACTTCCCCTGAGGGCAAGCCACTCGGTGCCTTGGCTCTCTCAGGCCCTTTGGACTGGCAGGCTGCCCAGGGGGCTTTGCAGCCTTTGCCCTGCGTGGTGCTGGCTGCAGCCCCGAGAGCAGGCGAGTGGCAGATGCTGCAAGGGGGACATTTCAATGGGGAAGCAAGACCAGCCGTAGACAGGGCGGTGGTGAAATGCCAAAGGGAGCACCTGGCAGCCTTCAGAGAAGGGAAGCTCCTCACGTCCTCTCTCTGGGTAGCCCCTGTCCTACGTGCTGAAGGCTTGGCTCGTTGCCCACCTCCCCTTCTCCCATCGCATTTCCAAGGTTCTTACATGAGGCAAGGCGAGTCTCTGCTCCAGACTGACACAGTCTAAATATAGCCATGTGCGTGTTGGAGAAGAGCATGCAGGGGTGGGGAGACAAGGGCAAATGCAGTGGGGACAGGAGTGAATGCAGCTGGACGGGCTTGTTTTCAGGCCATGGGTCAGCGGGGGGGGGGGGGCAAGGGTGGGTACAGAAGCTGCAGGCTCTGGGCAAGGGTGTGGGGTGCAAGCGTCCCTCCCTGCATTCCACGAAAGGGCCATTGTGTGGATGCTGTCCTTGCTCTCTGTTTTGAGGGGTAACTGTATTCCCACAGTTGGGGAGCACCATCTGGTGTGCACACTTATGGTGGGGGGGGCCCCTGGGGGAAGCCACAAACAAGATAGACAGCAGGGGCAGAGCAGGGGACATGTTTCTCTTGTATGCCCCCATGACTCCCTGCAGCTGCCCCTCTCCTTCAGTCCCTCCTCAAAACTCAGCTTTGCTCTGAGGTGGCAGAATTAATCTGCAGGCAACATACTTGATGCTGGCTCTGCTCTTGAGAGTGAATGCACCTGGAATATGTGACTTGAAGAGGGGGAGGACAAGGCTTGGGGTCTCCTCCACAGGAAAAATGCAGAGTGGTGGTTTGTCTGGACTGAGGCTTGCGAGTGCCCCCAGCCCCACATTGCTCCACCATCAAGGGCAGCTGTTCAGAGGATCCCCTGCCCCACCATCTTTCCATTCAGTACTTCAGACATTTTCCTGGGCAAACCAGAGCACTGACCACACACTGGCCAGATCCCTTCCTGCACGGAGTCCCTGTCCTCTGCTCCCAGCCAAGCCCACCAGCTCTCCTGTCCCAGAGGGGCCCTTCCCTCCTCTGCCTGGGGAAACCGGAGCCCTGCCTGGCTGCTGCCATGGCTGCAAAAGTTGTTTGTCCAGTGTTGACCACCCTGGGTGAGAGCCATGGAGCCCTCCGAGCAGGCCGTGCGGGGCCGGCATTCTCGGCATGGCTCCCATTCCTTTCAGATCAAGGTTCTAACTGGCTGCACCAGGGAAGGCAACACGACACCCTGGCAGAAGGCAGGCAGAAGGCTGGGGCCAGCTGGCCTGGGGACCCTCAGGGGGCTGCTGCTGTTGAGTGCCCCTGGAGGCTGCCTGCCCTCACTGGGAAGGTGGGGAATGTGCGGGTGCTTCTGGTTCCAGGCTCCCAGCTCCCCAGTGCTGCCACACCTTCCAGGGTGCTTCCTTCCCTGGTGTGCTTTCCCATGGGGCTTCCTCTGGGCCCTGGACTTGATTGGCTCAAGCATGGGCCTCAGTTGGGTTTCTGCTGATTCCCCTGACAGGACGTGCCTCCCGGCTGGGTCTGGGAAGGATTCAGCATGGCTTGTGCCTACAATCGGCAGGAGATATGGAAAAAATGACTTTTAGGAATTCTACTCTACCTTGTGTTTCACACATAAAGAGATGACCTCAAACACACCAACCAAAACATTAACCATGGGGCTGGAGTGGCTGCTCCCACAAGCTGGAGGTCCTCACCCCTCCCTTGCCTTGTCTCCTTGCCGCGGCAGCCAGCAAGCATCTTGGCCACTGGCACGGTGCCTGTGGAGGGCATGCACAGCCTAGCCCAGCCCTTCAGGGGACATGCTTCCCTCTTATCCTGTCCAGCTCTGTCTCTTTCTAGACAGAGCTCCCTCCTTTTGTATGCGTTTTCTTTGGGGCTGTGGCCATTCTGGCACGCATTCTATATCTGGACCTCTGCACCTTCCAGGGTCTCTATCTTACAATGGGATCCTATGTCTACCTTCTGCTCAATCATTCTGGGAAAAACCAAGTTGTACCGGGAGCGGGGGGCTTTGCCTTACGCCTTCTCCTCCTCCCATCTCCTGGGTGAGCATGTCAGAGATGTGAGATCTGGTTTGCAATGCGTTTACACCTTCAGTATTGCTTTTCTCATCTTGGGAAGAAGCCAGCTTTATGGAGAGAGAGCCTGCCAAAAAGGGTCAGGAGAAATGAGAGAGTGTCAACCCAAGAACATAAAAAGAGCCCACCTGATTATGGACTACGCATCCTGTTTCTCACAACAGTCAGCCAGAAATAGCCCCCTCCTGCTGCTCCCAAGTGGATTGCACTGTGCTTTCAACATACCAAAATAGATCCTATGTCCCCAGCAGTTGTGGTAGCAGGTGAATTGTGGCATGTATTTTCATGTTAACTGCAGTTTGATACATTTTCCCATTCAAAATTAAGGGTTTTAAAATTAAATTTAGGTTGACATGAGAACATTTGTTTGGCAGGCTTGGATAGGCAGGCTGATTTTTACTTTTGATCAGCTTGTTGGCCCTGACAATATTTTTTCTGCCATTTCTGTATATAAATTGAAAGTTGTATGGCAATACATGCAGCTGCATTGTCAAAATCCAGGTTTGCCTTTACAGATTCAGAGCTGCCTGTGTTATTAGAAGTATTGGCTGAGGCTGAGCAGTTACAGTGGCCTGCAATTCATGTCTATAATTATTGATTATTGGTGATTAAGTAAGATACCCAAAGTCTTAAACAGGAATGGAATAATATACTGGAACAACCATCATGCCCAGTCAATGGAATGCGCTCCCCAGAGAGGTCCGCCTGGCACCGTCGTTATTTGTTTTTTGGCGCCAGGCGAAGACCTTTTTATTCAAGCGTCATTTTAATTGTTAATGTTATTTTTAAAGTTTTTTGGCCAGGGCGACTTATTTTATACAGTTATGTGTATTTTATATTGTTATTTATGTATTTTATTTATTTGTAAGCTGCCCCAAGGCTTCGTTGAATGGGGTGGCCTAGAAATTTTCTAAATAAATAAATAAATAAATAAATCCTCCTCATCAATTAGCATTATTATTACAAGGTCATGGATCTTAGGCTATGCTTAACTCAGCAAAAAGTGATGTTTTTATACAACAACTCTTTGATAAGGGCTTAACAGGTAGCCTTTGGGTTGGACAAATTGGGGCACGATTGTTGACATCCGTGCATACTTATGTTTAACAAGGGTAACATGTTCTGTCATAAACTAACCTACAGAGATATATGATGTGTATGTAACTATATGTATACGATGGATCTTTTAAAATTTTATTCAAAAATTGGAGCCCAATTCTTATGGCAGCCTTGCAAGAGTCTCCAGCTTGCTCAATATGGTTCATGACACTCCATCAAGAACAAGATGCCTCTCCAACAGCCTATATCCTCTGTAGAATATTCAGTACCTATCTGTCTTCTGGGCTCAGAACTGATCCACCGAAGATCAGACTGAGAAGAAATAGGAGGTCCTGTTGGTGGGCAGTTCATCTGTCCAGCGAGGGCAACTGGCTTTGGCGGGGTGGCACTCCCACCAAAGTGCCAGGCTTTAGCATCTAAAAGTGCAGATACTGGTACAGGACTCAGTGGTGCAGATGGAGCACCAAAAGTGCCTCCCACCAATGCCCCTGCAGCCTGCTTTTCTCCACGGATCACTTGCTAGGTTATTTTCGAATTTTCTGATTACTTAAGACAATCAACCTATTGGAAGCTCCTTTGACAGGAGCGGTGTATTTGGCTTTGGAAGCAAGGAGCTAGATCTGATGATCCGGAAGGACACCTACTGACTGCTTAAAGTGGCTGCTATCTTAGTCGTTTCCCTTTAGATCAGGAGCAGGGAGAGGGGACCCAGTGCCCCTGTGGCGAGTTAGTTAACAGCTACAAAATTTCTACTGGGGATCCTTGGGAGGAAGGAAAGCTCGGTTAGACAGACGGACTGGAGCCGGGAGCGTCTGAGCAACGGTACCTCTCCCGTCCTCCTTCCTTTGGAATTCTGGCACCACTTTTCTGGTCCCTTAAGTCCTCTGCAGCTGTGTCAGCCTCAAGAAGCCCACGGGGCTCGTTTGACCCTTCCTGGGAGGCTGGTGCGCGGTGGGCATCTAGACCACAGCACTTCGGTTGAACTATCGGGATGATTTTAAAGGGGGGGGGGGGACGTCCAAATCCATGGAGAAGCGATCGATGGCTGATGATCGCATTGTCTCCAGCGGGAGGGGAAGGCCGGCTCTGTGCGCGTTGCTGGGGATCGTGGGCAGAGGGCGCTGTCGCGCTTCTGTCCCGCACATGGGCTTCCTACGGGGCAGCCCGCTCATGCAGGGCACCCCAGTGGGTCCGAACGGCTCGGGCGTCGCGTTGATGAGCCTCCCTCGCTTGCCGGAAGGCCCGTAGTGCGGGCGCCGCCTGCGCGACTCTTCCCAAGCCGAGTCCGCCTCCAGCTGCGCGGCCCTGGGCGAGGGAGAAAGGCAGCCGCGGCCGGTGCTTGCGGCCCCAAAGTACCGCGGGCAGCTCGGTTGGGTTGCAGGAGCTTAAGGACGACCGCGCAAGCTACGTTTTAAGAGCGTGCTTGCAGACGGAGGAGGAGCGCAGGCGCCGCGGCGCAGCTCCGCATCCGGGTCCGCCGCCGGCGCGACTCGCACCGCGCGTGGAAGAGCGCAGGGCGGGCAGCGGGGCCGCTCTAGCCGGCGCGCGGCTCCGGCTCGCCCTCCCCAGCGACGCTCTGGGCTCGCGCCGCCCGCACTTCCTGTTTCCGGCCGGCCCGCCCGCGCGTCCTGGCCTTCGCGATGTCCACTGTGCGTGGCCTACGCGTGTCGGTGAAGGCGGCCGAGCCGGAACCCATGGAGGTGGAGGAGGGGGAGCTGCTCCTGCAGGCCGGACCCCCCGCCGAGCCCGTCAGTGAGGGCCCCGTCGGGCGCGAGCACGAGGCCCCCGCGGAGCTGGCCGGACCGGGGAGGCGCGCGCTCCGAGAGCTGCTGCCGGTAACGCGGCCGGGACGCGGGGTGGCGGGGGAGGTCTCGGTTCGCTTCCCTTCGATGCGGTGGAAAGGGCCTCCCGGGCACCTGGAGGGAGGAACACTGTCTCCTGGACACATGCTGGAAAGTACTCACGAGCCCCGTCCGTCCCCAGTAAAAGGCGTGTCTCCACGGGGAGAGGAGGAGGTAGTCCGGTCCTCTCTCCGAGGGGCTCCCGAGGCGCTTGCCTTCCAGCCCTTGCTCCTTGGATAACTTGGTGGGTTGGGAGGCCCCAGGCCTGCAGTACAAGCTCAGAGAGCCCACAGTAACCATGATGGTGCCCGTGACAGAGCAAGGCTTGACCAGGGTGGGCAGTTCTGTTTTGTGAAGCTTTCGTTGCGATTTTGATGCACTCCAGGTGCCGTTGGAAAGGCTGTGACCCGTTAGGAGTCACCTCAAGCCTCCATTTGTTCTCAGACCAGGATGGGAAAACAGCTTCTCTAGAAAAACAGATAACCAGGAGAGTGTGGGGGAACTGGCCTTATGAACTACAGCCACAATGTGTGTAGTTAGTTTGGACTATCAGGGTAGGAGTCTGGACAAGTGGCTGCATTAGGGGTGAACATCTGGGACTGTGGCTAGGATGGGGTAGGGGGCTGGCCTTGATTGATGCACAGCCTCCTTTCTGAAGTGCTTAGCGGATCTAATCTTTCACATCTTGAGCTGTACGGTTTGTGAGCTCTTGCGTAATGTTTGCTTGCAACTTCCATTTTTAGTTGGGTAGGCTGCAGAAGGGACACCACTAGTTTGGTTGTTGGTTTGCAAAATGCTTTATTTACTGATTGGCTTTTATTTCAGGATACCAGCAGAAGATATGAAAACAAAGCTGGGAGCTTCATCACTGGAATAGATGTTACTTCAAAGGTATTCAGCACATCCTTTCTGCTGTTGGTTTCATTGGTGACAGTGGGTAGCTGGGAGAGGAGGCTGTATCTAAGCATGATACAGGGTGCCTGAATGCCTCACCATTTGATGGCATGAGCAGTCATAGTTGGAAGCCACAGAGTAAGGGGCTTTTCACTCCAATTAATCCATAGCACCTGAAGCACCTCATATTGTAAGATGAGAAAGGGAATCAGCCCTCCTGTGTTGAAACTTGTGCTTCCAAGGAAGAGCCACGCCTCTTTCAGATCTTGCAGTACAGCCAGAATCATGCTGAGTTTGAGCAAGCCATGGACAAGGGTCCATGCAGCCCCTTGTTACTGCACCTTTCCTGCTCCACTCTCCTCCAGTTTATCAGGTGACAGAGGCAAGAATTCTCCATTTTCAATCTCAAACACTGGACAGGAATCCTGTGTAGCCATGTGCCTGTTACTGAGGTTCTGATGTGATTGTCTGGAAATGCAGCCTCCTGCATTTTCATTCCAATGTATTAATGGATTGCTTTGAGCCCTCTGTTTTATTGCTGCTTATCCTAAATTTGCTCTGGATCTTAATATGCCCCAGTGCTTGCTTAATTCTGACTTTGGATTTCATCACCTGATTCTGTTGCAAGAGACCGCAGTTTCCAGGCTGCCTAGGAGACTTGAGGGGAAGGAGCAGCCTGCCATTTCTGTTAGACTGCATGAAGCACCAGACCATAATTTCTGTTATTGTTCTGTACTAGCTGGTGTTCCAATATTTCTTCACATTGTAAAAGAAATGGTGGCATGGATTGGGTCTCTGCTCCTTGCAAATTGGCCAGGGCCAGCTGTCTTGATTTCCAGTTTGCTTGAAGAACAGTTGTAAGCTTATTTACCTTTGGGTACCTTCGCTTTTTGTAGGAAGCAATTGAGAAGAAGGAGCAAAGAGCAAAACGCTTTCATTTTCGTGCAGAGGTGAATCTTGCTCAAAGAAATGTGGCATTGGACCGGGATATGATGAAGAAAGGTACTGAGAGTTGCATGTTGCTGAACAAGTGACTTTAATAATAAAAGGACTGTCCATTTGCATTTGGCTGTACAGAACTGCCAGTGTTTTGATGCCACTGCCGTACCAAACAATTGCACACATTACCATTTTTTCCCCTTGGGGTTTCCTGTTGGCAAAACAAAATGTTTTTACTTGAAAAAAGGACCACTGGTGGAAAAGACTCAATTTTCAATAAGTCAGGAAATGACTGGTGGTATAAATATGAGATGCATTTTCCTGATCTCTTGCAGTAAGTGACTTTAGAGTAAATTGTATGAGACAAGCTGAAAAAGGTGTGGTGGATTGATTGGAACTTAGTTTCTGGCATTGTGGGGCATAACAGCTTTTTTTTCTTAGAATTCAGAAATAAACATAAAATTTGGAGAAAATGGGAATGTATGCACATACTCTTTTCAATTTTGCACTTTTACTTTCTTGTTTAACAGTGTAAAATACTCTACATATAACTTAGCACATTACATTGCTATAGTTATTATATGTAGAAATATAGATTCATTAGTTTTATTCAAACAATAATAGCAGATGGACAGTAGTACCTTGGCTCATGAACTTAATCCGTTCCATGACTCTCGTCACGACCCAAATTGGTCGTGAGCCAAGTCAAATTTCACCATAAGGTTCAATGTAAATAAGGTTAATCCTTAATTTTATCACAAAAATTTGAAGCAAAGTGCCAAAGAACAACAAAGATTGTGGCCATCTTCCCCCCCCCCCCCCCCCCACCCTGACAACGTCCCCCCCCCCCCCCCCCCAAGCGCAATCGCGGGCATCTCCCCCCTCCTAGGGCAATCGCAGCTATCTCCCCCCGCCCCAGCACGATCGCGCCCATGTTCCCTGCACGAGTGAGACTGCGATCACAGCCATAGATAGGGAAGACGGGCCCAAGCACGATCACAGCCATCTCCCCCCCCCCCCNTCACCGCTTCATGGCGGGTGGCAAGACCCACTCGCAGCGTGGCAGGCGCCCTTGGCGCACATCGGGATGCGGCAGCTGGGGACTGGTGTCCTGCTTGCCATTCCTCTCCCGATTGCTGCCTTCCTCAAAGAAGCTGCGGGCTGTGGTTACTTCCACTAGAGCCCAAGATTTTCCCCAGCCAGAGATGGGAAGTTGATCCTGCAATTCCGCTCCTCCGCGTGCCTGGCTGGGTGCCTGCCGTGCTCCCGGCAGCTGATCCCTGGCCTGGCATTTTCCCTGAGCTCCCATGAAACCCGCAGGACCTCTTGCTGGGTCTCCTTCCCAGCATCGCTTCCATTGCTTTGCTCGCCCAGCGGAGAGCCGGGGGAGGGGGGAGCAGCATCTCCCAGGCCTCCTCCTGCCCCCCACCAGCGGAACAGGAGGGGTCTGGCAGTGGCCACTGGGGGCAAGTGGGTCCTGGGCCTTTGGCAGGGACCTGACCTGCTTCCCGGGATACCAGCCTACTTTGCAGGCAGTGACAGGCGGGGTCCCCCAGGGCTCTGTCCTGGGACCGATCCTGTTCAATCTTCCATTAACCACCTGGACAAAGGGGTGACCAGTGTGCTGATCAAATATACAGATGACACTAAAACGGGGCCAGTGGCCACAACTGAGGAGCAGGCACTCCAGATCCAGAAGTATCTGGACAGGCTGTGGAAGTGGGCAGGAGACAACGGGATGGCATTCAATGTGGATAAGTGCAAGGCCTGGCACTTGGGGCATAGGTACGGGTGTCATAAGTACAGGTTAGGGGACAAGTGGCTGGAGAGCAGCACCTGCGAAAGGGACCTTGGGGTGCTGGTCAACTGCAGGCTAAACATGAGCCAGCAGTGTGATGCGGTGGTGAAGAGGCCGAATGCCACCCTTGGATGCATAGCTGGAAGTGTGGCATCTGAATCGAGAGAGGTATTACTGGAACTCTATATGACTCTGGTGCACCCGTAACTTGAGTATTGAGTTCAGTTCTGGGCCCCTCATTTCAGGAAGGATATAGCCAGGTTGGAGTCAGTGCAGCGCAGGGCCATAAGGTTGGTGGCTGGTTTGCAGGGGAAGCCGAATGAGGCGAGACTGAGGGAACTGGGTCTCTTCAGGAGACTCAGAGGGGATCTGTTGGCGACACACCGGTATGTGAGGCGGTGTCACACGGGGGTGGGGAGAGACCTGTTCCCCCCTGCAGGGGAGGGCAGGACACACTCCCAGCGGAGCCAAGCACAGTGGACCAAGGTTCCATTTGGATGCCAGGAAGCGCGGCCCCGGACGCTCGCAGGGGCCTCTGGCACCCACCGAAGGGGGACGGGAGGAGCCCTCAGGGCGCATGCCAGGAGTATCTCCCCCTTCCAGCTCTCCCCATGTGCCACGAAGCCAGGCAGAAGCGCTTGGTGCTGGTGCTCTGGGCCCGACTCAGTGGGGGAACAGAATGCCTTCGGCAACCTCCCTGGCTGCAGAGCTCCTCAAGGGTCACATTCCACTTGAGCCCATGGCCAATTTCAGGCTACACAGAAAGGAACGTTCAGCACTGCCCTGGGGGACCTTCCCGCCACGGCCCCTGGAGCCCCGGCAGGATCCATGCGGCCCGTTTTGTGGCGCTCAGCCCAGCCCTGCTCCAGGCCGGGCTTCCTGGGGCTTCCCTGCCTTTCCATGCTCCCTGCCGCTGCTAGTCAGTCCCTTTCCTCCTCCTATTGTTCCACTTGCTCCTCTAGATCAACAACTGTTTCCGGAAATACTTATTTATGCAGGAAACTGCTCCCTCCATCAACGGCACTGCCAGCCACGCTATTCATCATGTCGTGGGATTCCTAGCAGAGCACGGTTGCTCCTTTTGCACTGGGAAACGGGCAGCTCTTTGGAGTTTCCCTTGCTGAGCTCTTTGCGGTGACACTTCCTCTGAGCGTCCCATCCCAACCCCGCACTCCCCCTCCTGCCCTGTTCCCCAAAGACGTTTCCGTGGCTGGCTCCCCCCGCAGAGAGCCGGGGAGGAGGGGGCAGCGGCATCTCCCAGGCCTGCTCCTCTCCCGCCACCTTCCCCTTTCCACCGCAGGGGCAGGATTGGTGCCCGGGAGCAGGCAGGTGGCAGTCCTTGCCGGGGGCCCAGTCACACTTGCCCTGGTGCCATTCGCATCCCCAGATGTAGGGAGAGGAGGGGCAGTGTTCTCAGAGTGTGTGGAATTTAGTGGGGGGGGGGAATTAAATGGAGTTTCAGAAAAGTGTTGCTAATTCGGGCTGCACAGCTACTCACATGAAATGGAGGCAAATTGCAGCCCCCCAAGGAGGACCACCCCCTGTGACGCCAGACCCTGGTCCAAGCTGCTGAGGGCAGGCATCGTCCAGAAGGGCTGCAGGGCCCCGCGCCCCCTCCCTCCGCTGCGCCCTTCCCACTCGTGGCGCCATGTGCAACCCCATGTGCCGTTTCAGGGTCTGTTCGCATTCATGCATGTTCCTGGCATACTCTGGATAAAAAGGTGCACCCCTAGAATATCACGTGTACGTTCTCCGTCTTCTCAACTCTGAACAAAGAAGCTTAGTGCTTGGTGCAATCATTCCGCTTTTATTCAGGAAGGAGCATTGAAG
>NW_025336495.1:1855-7383 GCF_004798865.1 Varanus komodoensis | reverse complement strand
TGAGGAGGTGCAGCTTCAGCCTGATCCACGTGGAAATATTTTCCCTGGCAGGAGGCGCAGCTCAGGGGCACCGCCCCTCCTTTGCCCCCAGGATTCCCATTGGATTCCCAGAATTGCTGCCTGGAAGGATCAGAGATCGGAGGAGTGGGGCCTGCTCTTCTTCCCTGGCTTTGTTGCTCAATGCCTCTTTCTCTCCTTCCTGCCATGCGAAGGGTGGCTGTGTGAACAGGACCTGGAGCACAGCAGGCAGAGCCGGCCGGAGGCACCGCCCCCTCCGCACAGACCCTGTCGGGGCCCCTGGAGGCAGCCTGAACCTTCCCGTCAGTGCGCCCTCGCCGCGCTTTTTCCATCGCTGGTCTCTTTCCTTACCGTACGCAGCAAATGAATGGCCGAAGGCACGGACCCCTCAGCATCCAGCCAGATGGACACCGCCAGGAAAAACAGCGTCCCCCATTTCTGAGGCATCTCAGGATTACAGGTTTTTGACCTGTGCCTGCAGCAAGAGTAGGAAACAATATTCGGCCAAGTGCTACGCAGCGGCGCCGTGGGGAGCAGAACGTGGGGCGCCGCCTGCAGCCAAAGGCCCAGGCACCTCCCCTCCCCATGGAGCTGGCGGCCTTGGCCGGTTCTCCGGGCAGGATTCGCACCTGCGACCTCTGCTCTTGGTCACGTGGACCTGGGAAAATTCCTGTGGGGACACAGAGGGGCTTGCTTCCGAGTAGACTCATGCAGGATGGCACGTGGTGCTCCTTGGCTGTGTCCCTTCCACCCCACTGCAGTTCTGCACAGAATGAGGCACAAGAAAGGGCCCGGCTGCGAGGCCCTCCCCCCATTTCTACTGCGAAGGAACCAGAGCGCCCCCCCTGCCCCGAGGCGCTGCTGGTGGCTAGTGCAACACACTTCGGTGCGAGTGCAAGAAAGTGTGTTCTCCCATCCAAGCTTGCAGGGCCTGTGCCCAAAGCAAGTGGCAGGTGGGGAGGGCACCCCCATCTTTTTCAGCCCCCACTTGGCCTGCTCCGCCTTTCGGCTCTCCTGCTCCCACCTGCCTTGCGCACCTGGGTCTACCTGCTGCTTCTCACACACCTTTCCCTGCAGTCCAAATAACCTTTCTCCAAAAAGCTTCCACCGTGAGGCATTGTCCTATGTCCTGCTGCAATCAAAAGGGCTTTGTTGGGGGAGTGGGAACCCAAAGAGCGAACCGCACAGTCAGGGAAGGATGGCCTTAAACACCCACCGCAGGGGAATGAACCAAAGGGCCACTTCACAGAGGGCGTTGGCTTACAAGTCCCATCAAGCAGCAATCAGAATCATCAGAGATGCAGGATGATGGGGGCTGCGGTGCAGCACTATCTGCAGGGGCACTTGCTTCCCATCTCGGGTGTAGGACCTCCTAGAAAAGAGGGATGCGTCCTAAGAGCCACCTGCATTGAACAAATCTCACCTGGAGAAACGCAGAGCACCGTGAGGAAGAGCAGAAAGAGCAGATAAAGGAGCTTCATGGCTGGCAGGCGTCCCGGGGTCTTGAGTTCGTCGAAGGAACGATGAGGACAAGGCTGCTGTAACGTTTGATTGATCCAACTTTTATAGGAGGCTGGGTGGTAGTGCCCCCTTCTAGCAACAGAGGACATATTCTGGGACGTATGTGACCCTCAGGCATTTTGCAATGCCAACTGCAGTCAAGTTGCACAGAAGACGGTTGGCACCTTGCAAAATCGTCATCT
Source organism: Varanus komodoensis (assembly GCF_004798865.1). Lineage (NCBI taxonomy): Eukaryota > Metazoa > Chordata > Lepidosauria > Squamata > Varanidae > Varanus > Varanus komodoensis. The sequence continues at coordinate 5,662 of NW_025336495.1, read as the reverse complement.
TCCCACTCTCGCCGATTTCAGGGGACAGGAGGGGCTGCTGAAGTTTTCTCATCCCCTGCTAATTGGGTCATTTTCTTCTAAGCACGTCTTTCTGTTTTGCGTTGTGCTTAATTGGAATATGGGCCCACCAAGTGTTGCGGCTGCAGAAGAACCCGATGCTCCTTCGAGCGGCATTGCCAGAAGTGCGGCTTCCGTAGCACAGGAGCGCCTTGCTCCCCTCCGTCCAGCCCCAATTCGGTCCCATCCTGAACATTCTGCAACCTTTGGGCACTGCACTCGCGAGGGGTGTGGACAGATGGGGAAGCTTCAGAGGAGGGCAGCACGGATGATGCAGGACCTGGCAGGAAGGCGCTTTGGGAAGCACTGGGCATGTCTTACGTGGAGAATGGAAGGACCGGCATCTCTTCATCAGCCTGGCAGAGGATGGGGCACAGGGTCACGGGCTCCTGTGCCGGCAGCCAGAGACTGGCTGCCCTGGGAGGTGATGGGCCCCCCATGCTGAAAGCATTTGAGAGGCAGCTGGGCAGGCCTCTTTCGGGGATCCCTTTAACTGGGGGTCCAGGATTGAGCAGCGAGGTGGACTCAGAGGCCCCCTCAGCTCCAGCCGAGCCCATTTCAGAAGTGCCATCATGTGCCCGCAGCTTCCTGCTAGAGGGGGGGAGAGGGAGGGGTGGTGCTGCCGCTGGCCAACTGTCCCCCTTGCGACCTGCTTGCGGTCGGCATTGCAGCTTCCTAATGGCCACCCGCATCCCAGAATATTCTGACGGTTGCCAGCACATCGCACAATCCCCCCAGGCCCTGATGAAATCTGGGTCTGGCCAGGCAGCTCCTGTCCTTTCATCAGCCACGCTTGAAAGAGATCAGAGCAAGGAGACAACATCCCCCCTGACGCCCGTTCCCCTCTTTGCACTGGTCTTGCTCAGCGTGGCCCTCGCTTCCCCAGCTGAGATGCTCTTGTGGAGGGAGGAGAGCAGGGACTGGCCTGGCAGCCTGGGAAGCCCCAGCATGCTTCCTGGGGGCACGTGGGCTCGCAGAGCGGGGGGCCTGCCCCGCTGGAGGACGGGGAGCCAGGCCTGGCCCAGTGGGCTCCCCTGCGGCTTGTGGACCCTCCAGCTGGGCTCTGCCAGCTCTCCCACTGCTGAATGGGCACTTCCAGGCATGCGAAGCACCTGCGCAGCGGCTGGGCAGGAGGTCCCTCTGCAGCCAGCGGAGTCCCACTGCCCTGTCCCGGAGCCCCTGCCAGCCCCCCCACCCTCTCTCGGTCCAGGCAAGGGTTCACTGCCAGTCGGCACTGGGGCATTCCTGGCGTCACGCGCACCAAAGGACATTTTTGCCACTGCCAGCGCATGGCCTGATGCCCACCGGCTCTTGCGGAGCGAGGCCAGTCGGCCAAACAACCGTCGTGCCCGCAGCTCAGATGCGGCCCCTCGGTGACATGCCCCTTTCCTGCAGCCCCATCCCATGGCTGAACCATGTTCCCCTTGGGACCCGAAGCAGGGCGAGGGCCTGTCGAAAAGGGTGCTGGGGGCGGGACGCAGAAGGAGCCCTGGACCAGGATCGTCTTCCGCGTGCAGCCACTGAGCAGGCGGACATCAGACAATGCCACGGTGCAGGTCCTGCGTCCTCGAGCCGCCCAGGNNNTGCCCGCCACTGCGTGTTCTGCAGAGCAGTTCCGACGCTTGGCTGGGTCCCGAGGGAAGAAGGCCTCCCTGCGCTCTGCCCCGTGTCTCCCTCCACTGAGCTCCCCGGCATGGCCTCGGATTCAGGCGCGGGAGGAAGAGCACTCCCCGCCCCCTTCCCACTGCCGCGCCTGATGTTCGGCCCTTCCCTCGTGTCTCCCCTGCCTCACCCCTTTCCCCGGGCGCAGGGTCTCAGCTTGCGCCCCCTTCTGCCCCAGGGAGTCGTCCAGCCAGTTGAGCGGCTGCCCGGCTCCTCCCGGCTGCTCGGATGCATCACTGCTTCATGGCGGGTGGCAAGACCCACACGCAGCGTGGCAGGCTGCCCTTGGCGCACATCGGGATGCGGCAGCTGGGGACTGGCGTCCTGCTTGCCATTCCTCTCCTGACTGCTGCCTTCCTCACAGAAGCTGCGGGCTGCGAGCACTTCCACTAAAGCCCAAGATTCTCCCCACCCAGAGATGGGAAGTTGATCCTGCAATTCCGCTCCTCCGCGTGCCTGGCTGGGAGCCTGCCGTGCTCCCGGCAGCTGATCCCTGGCCTGGCATTTTCCCTGAGCTCCCATGAAACCCGCAGGACCTCTTGCTGGGTCTCCTTCCCAGCATCGCTTCCATTGCTTTGCTCGCCAGCGGAGAGCCAGGGGAGGGGGGAGCAGCATCTCCCAGGCCTCCTTCTCTCCCCCACCAGGGTCTTTCCCAGCCGGACAGGTGGGCTGCAGTATTGGCCACTGGGAGTGAGCAGGTCCTGAACCATTAGCAGGGACCCGATCCTGCACTCCCACTCGCCGGGAGTGCTGTGGTCCTTGCCGGGGCCAGCCGCGCTTCACCGGGTGCCGGCCCCGCTGTGTGCGCAGGTGCCGTGTGGGGAGGCGGGGCGCATTTCAGCCAGTGAGGAGTGCAGTGCAGAAGGGGTTTAAGTGGAATTTCGGAACAGCGTGTCAAACTCGGGCTGCACAGCTGCTCATCGAAAATGGATAGGCAAACTGCAGCCCTCCAATTCGGACCACCCCCCATAGCACCAGATCGTGGCTCAAGCTGCTGATGGCAGGCATGGTCCAAAGTATCTGGAGGACACCAATTTCTGCAATTTCCTGCCCCCTTCCCATGTGTGCTGCAATGCGCTACCCCAGCCCCCCTAGTGGGGTCTGTTGGTATTTATCCGTGTCCGTGGGACAAAGCTTAGCACTGTGTGCGATCAGATGGGTTTTATTCAGGAAGGAGGAATGAAGCGATTGGCGCAAGGGTTGCGTCGGGGGCCTTCTGGGCAGGGAAGCCACAGCTTTGGGGACCCGATCCTGCTTCCCTGGATGCCAGCCCTACTTTACAGGAGAGTAAGCATCCCAAAGCCACTGGGAAGAGATCAAGGGTCAGTTATCCTTCCCATGCAAAAGAACCTCATTTTCAGAAGCACTTTTCAACGTGTGGGGGCATGTACAACGTTGATGAAGTGGGGAGACTTGGGAGCGGAATACTGAAAACTTCGGCCAACTTTCCCTGCGTGGCTGTTCAGGGGAAATGGGCAGGCAAGTTGGAGCCCTCCGGGTTGGACCATCGTGCCCTTAACGCCGGATCGTGGGGCACGCAGGCTGCAACTGACGGTAGTTCCAGACAAAGCATCCGGAGGGCACCAGCCCTGCTCCCTCTCCTGCAGAACACTGGTTACCTTCTGCCCCGGTTGCGCCTTTCCCACTTGTGGTGCAGCGCACGACCCCAGGAGCCATTTGTGGACAGAGGCAGAGGTGTGCATGGAAGGGCACCTCCTGGGCGCCCAGGTGGATTCCTGTCTGTCATGGGTGGGAAGTAGGTGCTTTATTTGAGACCTGGGGGACCTTTGGGTGAAAAAAAATGTTGGGGGGAGAGAGAAGGAGGGAGGGAGAGAAATGTGTTGGCAAAGTTCCTGCCCGGCCCTGAGCTGGAAGTGGAATGGACACTTTGGTTCACCTGTGAGACAGGTACACCTTCTGGTCCAATCTTGTGGGTCCTGCAACCCCACCCGCCCACAAACACAGTAAGTACAGTTTGTGCCATCCCCACCTTGGCTTGCTCTGCTTTCGGGGCCACTGCCCACGCCTGCACCTGGCTGCACCTTTCCCACCTGTGCTGTAATGTCACCCTTTCTGGTTCTGTGTGGT